>NC_084997.1:19702759-19707759 GCF_963854185.1 Sardina pilchardus
AACTCTCTCTCTTGAGCGACTTTTCTTTTTCAATCTAATTCTCTTTCTGCTGCTTTTCCTTCTCACTCTCTCTGCCCCACCCCCGTCTCTCTCTCTCTCTCTCTCTCTTCATCTCCCTCCTTCTATCTCTCTGTTTTCTTCTCTTGCAGGCGGAACGAACTGTGACCCAATGAGGCAAGACCTCCTCTCTCGCTCTCTCGCGCTCTCGCTTTCTCTCTCCATGGTGGGCCCAATCCGGGCAGAGTGCCACAAAGCCAGCAGGGGGCCTCATTCTAGAGCTGCCTCACACATTGCCTGTGCGAAATATGAGTTACGGCGGGGCCATATCGTGTGATAGCGTCGTGTGTCCGCATTGTAAAAATAAAATGTGTGTGTGACACCGACCACCCCCCCCCCCCGCCCCAATCGACACCCCCTGTCTCTGGTCCCACTTGTGGCAAATTTTTCTGAGGTTGGGTAAGAGTATCTCTTTCATCACCTCAGAGGCTTAGGCAACAGATACATCCACCATCCCAGGGAATAAAAATGAAAATAATAGAAAATAAAAGGAGGAGGGAGAGAGAGAGAGAGAGAGAGAGAACAGCCTTCATAAAGCTATGGGGAAATGAGTGATAGAATCTCCAAAACAAAAAGACTTGGAGAGACAAAGAGGAAAGTGTTTGATAGTTCCAGAGGGAGATCGCCATGAGGAGAGAAAGGGCTTGGAGATGAAGATAAGAGACCTCAAAATAGGAGAGAGAGAGAGAGAGAGAGAGAGAGAGGGATATGGAAAGAACAAAAAAGGGGGAGAGAGAGAGGGAAAGAGAGATGGTGGACAGTCATAACAGAGAGGAGGAAGTGAAGAGATCCAGGAAACACTTCTGGTTCTAATTGCCAGCTGTTGTTCATGTCATAGCCCACCCCGGGGTGAGTTACGGCCGCCTCAGGCGGGACGGGGTTAACCACACTCGGACGCTCTACCTGAGAACAGCGAGGACAGCTTGATGCCCACAAACCCTAATTTACGGTCGCCATCCGCGGCATTGTTGTTCCACAGCGTGTGACGCAGATCTCTTGTCGTCACGACCGACGGCCTTGCTAACGATAGCGCCGGCCGACGCCTGCTCCCGGCCCTCGGCACACTGATAGCCCGGTATCTCTTTACCACATTTCAGCGACTCAGTGCATCTGATATAGCGGACGGGTGGGGCTGTGGTCGGTGTGTGTTTTGAGGTTTGGGCCAGGGGGGTAGGAGGGCACATGATGGGTGATTGACAGAATTTGCTGGGTGCAGTGGTGGTTGGAGGGGGGTCTGGGGGGGGGGGGGGACCTGACCCAGACCTTTGGCTGACATTTGGGACACCCAGGGGGCACATGTCGGTACCCCTCATGTCTGCTGTCCACGCACCATCCCCCAGTGGGTGTACATTACAGTGGAAAGTGACCTCCAGGCTTTTGTGAACCCCCTACTGGCAGAGCATGCATGGGTGAACTGGCCCCCTCCACACCCCCACCCAGTGTATCTGGAACCCCGCCCATCTCTGCCCCCCCTCCTCCTTTTGGGTCCCTCTTACAAAACAAAGGCAATTTTTAATTTTTTTTTTCATTTGCTGTGATTTGTCATTTGTGATCATTTAAAGCGACGCATATAGGGCTGGTTTCCTGTACATGGATTACGTTTAGCCCAAGAATAAAAGAAAGCGTCAAGGAAAAGCTTTTAGTCGAGGACACGGCTTGAACCATGTGTGGGAAACTAGCCGACAGACAGTGGATTAGTTGGACTCTGTTGAGTGACTTCCAGAAGTTTCAGCTCGTATCTCTGCTCTAAACACCCAGTGTCAGTATCTCACTGGTGTCTGTGGTTCTTGCCTGTAGTCCTGCCGAGCACCCTGGAACTCGCTCATGCTGTGTGTGTGTGGCTCTCAACGGGCCACGGAAAACCCTGGTTCCCCCGCAACTCGACTCCAGCCGCACATGTTCCGCCCGAGCCTGTAAACCACACACATTACGCGAGCGATAATTTGATGAGAAATGACAGCAAAAGTAGCTTGGTCAGAACACGTACGCACGTGCGATCTTGCTGCTACCAAAGAGATTTAGGGAGTCTGTGAGCCCGAGCAACAAGAAATATGGGATAGAGAATGTTCTTTAAAGGGAGTACAAGGGAGTATGAAACACAAAGATTAATGAAGATTAGATACAGTAATAGAGAAGAGGAGGAGGAGGAGGAGGAGGAGAAGAAGAGGGTGAGAGGATAATCCGGGCAGGTGATTGGTCAGAGGCATAGTGAGGGTAGAGGATAATGCTGGAATTTGGGAACATGTGAATTTAACAGAATGAACGTCAGGGGAGGGAGAGAGTGAACACATTTGAAGGAGGAAATGGTTGTGTGTGTGTGTGTGTGTGTGTGTGTGTGTGTGAGAGAGTGTGAGACAGAGAGAAGTGTAAATGATACAATCAATACAGATAAACAGAAGAAAGACCCTGAAGATGATTTCACACTCTGACCTAAAACAGAGGAAATATATAATATGAGAAATATTATTAAACACCAGAGATAAAATATATATATTTTTAATGCAGTAAACTAGTGGATAAATATACGGTCTCTGCACTGTAGCTTGCATGTTATTCTCGTTCTGTAAGCCGTGTTGGATAAAAGCGGCCTCTAAATGAATAAATATAACTGTGGATAAGAGGACGAGAAAAGGAAAAATGAAAATCAATATAAAACAATAAAGAGGGGAGTTAAAAAAAAAAGCAGTGAAAAGGTTGAACAGAAGAAAGAGAAAGAGAGAGAGAGAGAAAGAAAGAAAGAGAGCGAGAGGGCACTCTGGGCGGCGCAGGGCGACAGGCGCAGCGGGGGAGGCAGACAGACAGGCCGTGCCAGTGACCGGTGCAGGGCCCATAAATTGTCCCCGGGTGTGAAACAGAAGATGGCTTCTCAGCAGGACTGGGACGTTTTTCATCACTCCGGCTTTTTAGTGGCCTCTGCCACGATGGCTACGCGTCACCCAAGACGAGGGCAATGCGTTAAAGCACGCGGCTCTTAGCATGTGTGTGTGTATGCGTGTGTGCATATGTCAAGTGAGGCCACTGTGTGTGTGTGTGTGCGCGCGTGTGTGTGTGTGTGTGTGTGTGTGTGCCTGCATTCATGTGTGGGGTGTAGGCACTATGTGCCTTTATTTGTCTTTGTGTGTGGTGAGTGTGTGTGAATGTGTGAATCTGAGTGTGTGTTTCTGTGTTAAGCATGTGTGTGTGTGCGTGCGAGTGTGAGTGTGTGTATTGCTGGGCAGATGGCATGATAGAAAAAAGAGAGGAGTGAAAAGATGATGAGAGAAGAGGAGAGCGGGGCAGAGCGACGTCGGGGCAGCAGCAGCGGGGGGCGAGGTGAGGGGTCGTAAATTCATCCGGTGACGGTGGCGTGGCGGCAGGTCAGCGTTTGACGCAAAGCGAGCGCGTGAGCCGAGGGGGAGGGTGCGGGTGCGGAAAAAAAAACAAAAACAAAACCAAAAAAGAAACAGTTGGAAATTCGCTGACAAGATTAATATGCAGTTGATGGGAAGGTTTTCACGACAGGGTGCCAACAAATAAACAGAATTCAGGGATGCCACAGTCCCCCCTGGACGGCGTCGGTCCCATCGAACGGACACCGCCATTCCCAGCATTCCGGAGGGGTGATCCGGTGTCAGGTGGTCCCAGCCGCTCTTATAGTCGTCCTCTGGGGACGGAAAGGTTATCCCGTTCTCCGAGAAACCGGAATATGGAAGCACGATAAGGTTCAGTCGGACAGCTGGGGCCTAATCTTGTGGCCAGGCTGGCGAGGAGCGGAGCGATCTGCACAGGACCACGCCAGGCCATTCGATAGCAGTGTGAAAATACGACTAAGACAAATCCAAATCGACGCAACGAATAAAGAAGGGGAAAAAAAGGAAAAAAGAGGGGGGAAAAAGTCTTGTGGACAACATGTGCATTGTTTCTGTGTCTCTATGTAAAGACCCGCGCAAAGAATATCTCAATTTTATGTTAATGTTGGCTGCGTGCCTTGCCAGAGGATGGAGGGAGAGAGAGAGAGAGAAAGAAAAAAGAAATTACATTTCAGTGACATCGCACACATGGTCTTAGTCTGGGATTGTTCGGACACAAAATCTGATTGCCCACGACTTTGCCACCATTATCAATGACTTCAAAGAATATGAGCACGTTCTCAGAGTGTGAGAAAGTTTCTATGTCATACATACATTACACAGTTATTCAATTATGGTGTGATTATCTTAAAAGAATTTGAGAAATTGAGAAGAAAATGACCACACAGTAGACTCTGAATGTAAGAACATTTTCTCTCTACAATTCAGACATCGCAGAGACAACCAGAGCGCATTTATTTAAACAAATGAAACAAGATAAAGTCAACCACAGCTGTGAATATTTTTTTCCCTCCCCGCGGCTCTACCGATCAAGTTTAACGAGGTATTACCCATCCCCGGACTTTCAGAGAATCCACACGAGACCTGACCCCGCTGCCAAGACTCGACTTTGGGCCAGAATCGCGATGCGGTCCGTGCCAACCTTAGTACCCAGAAGCCAACAGTCAGCAGGCTGCCTGCCACGTCCAACTGAGGATGAGAGCCACATTTATGACCTGGTGGTCAAACATAGAGTCTCGTCCAGAGGCCTTTCAGTGCGGACACTTGTGAGCTGGCCCCCCGCTGGCAAAGTCCTGATCAAGTTTGTCTGGGAATGAAGATGTCACTGCACCGTTTGTCAAAATGAATCATCGTCTGTCTTCATCAATCATAATAGTAATTGTTGTTGCGAACGGAGTCGCATTTTTTTATTTCAAGGGACTGCTTTCGAGGGATTTCCTCGATAAGATCCCAATCATTGCTGTCAGCTGAAACAGTTTAGCCTTGCAACATCAGTGTCTATCTCTCAACACTCTCTCTGAGTCTCTGTGGAGTAGACAACGATGAGTTCCCTGGCTACCACATCTGGACACGTTGTACCTTGGCCCAGGAAAG
>NC_084997.1:19715259-19722759 GCF_963854185.1 Sardina pilchardus
CATAGACACATGCTCATACACACTGCTGTGTAACTTTACCGGCTTTGAATGCAGACCACAACCCACCGCAATGCCCCCCCCCCCCCCCCCCCCCCCACACACACACACACACACACACACAGACACACACCCCACCCCTAAATGTCTATTCCAATAGGTGGCCCATTTTTGTCTAATTTCACACTCAGGCTAGCCTGGGTGTTCCCATCCTGCCTTGCGCGGTGATTTCAATCACGCTGCTAATGCAGTCTGGAAACTAACCCCCACATTTTCGCCTGATGTTGGCGACCAATCACAAAACAGGGGAGAAAGCAAGACCATGATGAGCTATACTCAGACGCATTTGATAGACATCCGTGGCGCCCAATGAACGGATCTGGGCATTTTTTTCAAATATGAGAAAATGAACGTCTGGTTGCCAGACCACGTCTCATTTGAGAAGTGGTAGGCGCTAGCCAGGCTACACTCAGGCCGTCTCTTTACCCCAAAACACACATACTGTACTGCACACACACAAACCCAGAGGTCACATGCTCGGGCTGTGAAGAACTACATTAAAGAATTAATCACCTGCATGCAGCATGCTGTAGTGTTCCCCAGTTGTGCATGGCATGAGCCATTGTGTGTACAGTATGTATATGTTGTGGACATGACTGTGTGTGTGTGTGTGTGTGTGTGTGTGTGTGTGTGTGTGTGTGTGCGCGCGCGCGCACACATGCGTCTGTGATTTCAGCGAGTGACTGTGTATGTTACATGAATATTCCAGCGCAGCGGTGTATTCCTGATCCACTTTTGTACGTCCCAGCTGTTAATGTTTATAGCTCAGTGACTGCATATCCTCTGCAAACACACACACACACACACACACACACACACACACACACACACACTCCAGCTGCCCCAGACACCTGAGCTGATGTGCCCATCGCTGTCTCTCCTCTCTGGCCTGCTGCAGGGTTTGCCCTTGAGCTGAGGCTCAAGCCATTGACGCTTTACAGCATTTTCCTCTCGGCTGCGCTGTAAAGCACAAATCCCAAATCACACACTCAAACAGGCCTCCACTGCTCCTGGGTCAGTTCTCAGAGACTTGCCATAAGATTCTGAAGCTCTGGATGAGTTATGTACATTTGTACTTATAGAATTAGTTATGTTATGTATCTATGGCGGCCATGAATTGCATATAGTCATGTATGTATGAATATGTATACAGCATGTACTGTATGTATAATATGTATGTATGTATGTGCTGTATGTATCTATGTATGTATGTATTTATGTATGTACTGTATGTATGTATGTATGTATGTATCTATCTATCTATCTATCTATCTATCTGTTTTTTATGTACTTTTACGATGATAGTTTGACATTCATCCTACTCATTTTTTAACTGCCTTGGGCCCTTGCCACTCATTCTGGAACATTCCATAGAATAACGGCACATTCTCCGAGGCAGAAGCTCTGGAGCTTTCATCGAGCCTGCTGGCCTGCCGGCCTGCCGGGCCCAGCGGTGATTTACACGAGCGTCCCCCATCCATCCGAGACTTTTGTTTTCTGTCAGTCTGCGTCTCCCAAAACCGTGTCTGACACGGGCGCACGTTTCGGGGGGCCCCGCTGGGGTCAGGGAGGTCTCGGGCCATTACCAGCTTCTCCTCGAAAAAAAAACGCCGGGCGGGCGGGGAGAGGGCGCTCTGTTTTCTCCCGCTCCTCGTTGTTGCCGTGGAAGCGAAGCTCAGCCTCCGCAGCCTCCTAATTGACAGCGTCTGCGTAATGAGAAACACTTTCCGGCTTTCGGTAGAGCGGGTCGTGAGGGGGGGGGGAAGGGGGGAGGTCTGTTTTAATGAATTTGAGGAGAGCATTAGTGAGTCATTCGGCCGCTCAAACTCGCCCCAAGTGTAAACATCCTAAGTGGAGACATTGCGAGGCGCGCGTGTGTCAGGAATTTTTCTTCCCTTTTGTCAAAATAGAATGAGTCTGATTCGATTTAACAAGTTAATTTTCCTCAACCATAACAAACGTCCGTAATAGTCTACATTAACTGAGGTCACACTTTAATCATATTTCATTTTCCTCTTTGGTTTGACATTTTCCTTTGTGAGTGAGTGACTGGTATTGTGTGTGTGTGTGTGTATGTGTGTGCGCATAAAATAAAGTGTTACAAGTTTGTAACAGTGTGTGCAAGTACTGGATTGTTTGTGTGGTGTGTTTGTCCATGTGTGCGTTTCCACATACTGTATGTTGGTTTAGTGTAGAGGTAAAATTATCTGAGTTTGTGTAAATATATTTCTACATAGAAATTGGTGAGTATTCGTCAGTGTATTTGTCCATGTCTGTGTGTGTGTGTGTGCGTGTGTGTGTGTGTGTGTATGTTTGTCCATGTCTGTGTGTATGTGTGTGAGTGTGTGTGTGTTTTCGTCCATGTCTGTGAGCGTGTGTGTGTGTGTGTGTGTGTGTGTGTGTGTGTGTGTTTGTCCATGTCTGTGAGCGTGGGTTTGTCCATGTCTGTGTGTGTGTGTGTGTGTGTGTGTGTGTGCACTGGACACCAGCAGGGAGCTCCTGTGGGCCAGATGTGGTGTTGAGAGACGACTTCACCCCTCGACAGCAGCCCTGCAGACCAGCCTGCCGAATGACAAGCATCCTGACAGGAACCTGGCTGACTCCCTCACACACACACACACACACAAACACACACACACACACACACACACACACACACACACACACACAAACATACACTCTCCCTCTCTTACACTCTCTCTCTCTCTCACACACACAAACATACACTCTCCCTCTCTCTCACACACACACATGCACACACACACACACACACACAAACACACACTCTCTCCCTCTCTCTCTTTCTCACGCTCTTTCACACACACACACTTTCACACTCATACACAGGTACATTTAACACATACACATGATACACACACCCTCTCTTCTTGCTTCTGTTGATCTCAGTCATACACACACAGTGCATTGTCCCATTCACTCCCACACACATAGTCATTTGGCCCTCTATGTTTTAACATGTGAAGGAGAAGCAGATTTACCTTTGTACTCCATATGTTTTTTTGCAATGTTTGTGTGTGTACTGTATGTGTGTGTGTGTGTGTGTGTGTGTGTGTGTGTGTGTGTGACAATTATATGTAGAGAGGACATTACTTTCACAAAATGTTTACAATATGTACTGTATGCATAGGCGTGAGTCTGTATTTGTGTGTATAAATACGCTGAGGTGTGTGTGTGTGTGTGTGTGTGTGTGTGTGCGTGTGTGTGCTTCGTGTGCGTGTGTGTGTTCTCTTGCCTGGTTGCTGACATCAGCAGGTCCATGAGCGGGCCTCCTCTGGCTGCTGGAAATCCCTCCTCAAATAACGAGACGACTCGTCCGTCAAATGAGACGTGACTGCACACACACACACACACACACACACACACACACCTGCTAAAATCCCATGATTTTCCTGCTGTGTCCTGAGGTTACATACATATGGACTGAGGGGAGGAAAAAAAAGGCCGATTCCACTTTACCTGCTGCAGTACACACACAGGAACTTTCACACACGCGGTTCCACATATATATGCACATAAAACAAAAAATAAACAAGCACATAAATACTGTTGATATTGAGACAGGCCTGAACATAGCCTAATGTGGACACTAGCAGCTGTGATCACCCACAGCCGAGCCGAGCCGAGCCACGCCAGCCATGGAACATTCCTCAACCTGACATTTTCACAAGTTAAAATAAATGACAGGATGGAGAGAGTGAAAAAAAGAAGACATTGACAAATGTAAGACGAATACAGAGTGTACAGGGGCTTTGAGAGATATGATATTGAGCAAAGGCAGCAAAGAGATTGAGTGACCGGAAGATTGAATGACCAACAGAAAATGGTGATAAGCTCACTGAACAAAATGACAAGACTGTGGAGAACAGCTGACTTTCCCATTTTTACAAGATGGCTAACAAATATTGACAGCTCACTCTCTCTCTCTCTCTCTCTCTCTATTCTGTCTCCTCTATATTTCTTTCTCTCTCATTCTCTGACTCTGTGTCCTCTTCTTCTCTACCATTCTCTCTCTCTCTCCTCTTCCCGCTGTTCACAGCCCACGCACACACTGCACTTTAAACGGCCATTCTTGCTCAGCAGCATGCCGTCTCATGTAACCCAAAGCGGCATGTGTGTGAGAGAGTCCCAAGAGCTGTTGATGCTGCCGCTCGGCCTGCGAGAGAGAGAGAGAGAGAGAGAGAGAGAGAGAGGGAGGGAGAGAGAGAGAGAGAGATGCTGATGACTTTAACAGGTCTGCATGCTTCAGGAATACACTGCAGCAGTATCATGTTCTAACAGGCACTCTTAACACACATACATGCTTTCTCTCTTTCTCCCTCTCTCTTTCCATCTCATTCTTAATCATTCTCTCAATCTCTCATACTCGGGAAAATTGCTGAAAAACACAAATTATACGTCATATTTGGTGTGTTTCAGACTCTATGGGTGACCTGTCAGTTGTCATTGCCTTATATGTGTAAAAGGAGGAGAGGTTACTTGCTCATTTGTCAAAATGACAACCCGAAAGCTCACTATAGCAATTTCACCCAGCACAGAGAAGTTAGTCTAAGTACTGAAATATTAGCACACCACATACAAGCACATTTATGTACATGTAATAATATTTATTCAGCTGTTCAAAGTGATTTAATATGTCAACTGTTGTCCCCAGAGAAACTTGAGTCTTGCCTTGCTCAAGGGCTCAACAGTTGAAGCCAGGAATTGAACCCACAACTTTCAGGGTACTTCACACTAGCCCAGCTTCTTAACCACTACACTACCACTGTAAGGCTAGTGGTCTCAGAAGTTCCATTCGTCCATGTTGATTAAATCCTAAATTCCATAAATTAATGCTCTTGTCTATGTAAATATCCATCTCAGGTAGGGGTTGTGATGGGATTATGGTGTATCAGACAAAAGGTGTCAATAGCACCCCCTATGGGTTAATTTTCCTCATCAGGATTTGAATAATCCCTGGGAATTGAAATGACCACTGTATTCTTGTTTTCAATTAAGTTATGTTTTTAATTAAGTTAAATATGAATTCATATTGCTTACAGACAATCTGTTTTAATTGTTGTCTCTTTCCCTTCAAAAGGGAAGTTATTATGAGTTTGCAGAATGCAAATGGGGTTAAGTGTCCATCTGTGTTTGGAAAATGACCTCTGTGGTGGTAATGACCTCTGTCTCCTTCTGCCCTGGACCATGCATCACTCTCTCCTTTTCTCTTTCTTCCTCTTATTTCTCATTCACTCACTCTGTCTGTTGTTTCTCAGGCGATCTTATCTCTCCTTCTCTATGCTCCTCTCCTAAGTCGTCCTTACTGTATTCACCCTCTCACTCCCTCCTTCTCTCCTTCTCTTCTTCCCTCCCTCCCATCCTCCCTGGATCCCTCTTTACCTCCCTCCCTCCCTGTACAGCGTGATGCTCTTAGCTCCTCTCCTCTTCTCTGCGGTCGGAGGGGATATTTACAGCATGTGGACACGTGAAGGTCAGGTGCGTTAAAGTGCAGATGATGGCTTTCACAAATGGCAGCCGCTCTCAAACTCACCCCCCCCCCCCCATCCCTAACTCTAACCCTACCCCTACCCCATGCGCACACACACACACACACACACACACACACACACTTCCTCACACTGCCTCACCCAAGGCACCTATACTGGTTAGGAGAGAGAAGAGAAGAGAAAAAGAAAGAAAGAAAGAGAGAGATGAGAGGCTCATCCATCTATGGCTCCTTGAAAAAATGTGGGCTGTAAATCGGATGCGCTGACATTTTCGAGTGATAATTAAACTATCTAGCGCAATGTGTATGCACAGGAGAGGGGAGTCACTGCTCTCCCTCTGTGTGTGTGTGCGTGTGTGTGTCTGTGCGACTGCGTGCATGTGTGTGTGTGTGTGTGTGTGTGTGTGAGTCACTGCTCTCCCTCTGTGTGTGTGTCTGTGTACAGTATGTGTGTGCGTGTGTGTGTGCGTGTGTGTGTGGAGACAGTCCCTGCATGTTGTAGGGAGTGGGGGGAGTGTAGCTGTCGGGTGGAGGGGACGTGTGGTTGGAGGAGGGTGGTGTGCAGAAGCTCAGGGGACACAGAGGATCATAAAGGGAGCTCTGCTGCCCCGGTAGTTGTGTCCAGCAAATATTTCAACTTGAAAAGTTTTTTCCTCCTTCGCTCTCTCTCTGGCAGCCTTTCCTCCTCGGCCGTCTCCCCTCTCTCCCCTCTCTCTCCTCTGTGAGTGTAATTTAAGGAGCTGGAGCCGGGCAGCAGGGAGCTGAGACATCAATCACCCCCCACAGCAGCAGCAGCAGCAGCAGCAGCACTGCCCAGGAGCAGCACATGCAGCAGCAGCAGAACAGACGACATCACACACAGCAATGGCAGCAGCAGAACAGACATCACAGACAGCAATGGCAGCAGCAGAACAGACAACTGGAACACCACAGACAGCAATTACCACCAGCAGCACAGACATCATCAGCAGAACAGACAGCATCACATACAGCAATGGCAGCAGCAGCAGAACAGATGACATCACAGACGGCAGTGGCAGCAGCAGCAGAACAGACTAGATCACAGACAATCACAGCACAGTCAGGAACTGCACAGACAGCAGTTATCACTAGCAGCACAGACACCATCAGCAGAACAGGAGGCAGCAGCACAAACAGTGGCAACACAAGCAGGAAATGGCGGCAGCAGCAACATTCAGCATCAACATTGTTAGCCATTCAGCAGCATTCACACTGACCAGCTAAACCAATCCAGCTACTGTAGATAACTACAATCAGGGTGTTGAGTATGGCATTGCACTCCAGCACTTTCACCTTGTTGTTTTTAAGGTAGGTTTAATGCACAGTAGTTGTTTTTAAGGTAGGTTTAACGTAGCCTGAATAAGAGAGAGAAGAGAAAAGAAGAGAAGAGAGGAGAGGAGAAGAAAATAGAGGAGAAAAGAAGAAAGGAGAAGAGAAGAAAAGAGAAGGGATGAGAGGAGAAGAGAGGAGTCTTGCTCTGCCCTTGGGACCACTGAGATACAACATGAAGTGAGCAAAAGGAGCTTGTGATTAGCTTGCCATTTATCGGACAGTGTAATTGATGGATGGATGCGGTAGATTTTGGGAGAAATTGATGAGTGGATTTAAACAGCAGTCTTCTCAATGGTGTGCACACACACACACACTCACACACACACACGCACACACACACACACACACACACACACATACAGACACACACACACACACACACACACACTTTAGGGGGTAATTTAAAGCCCCAAGATGCCATTGTTTACACTCACCTGCCCATTTCCCTGGGTGGTCTGTCTGCTCTTGACCCTCAAGGTCACGGGTCACTGAAGCGCATAAACACACATTCAGACACACACACCGGGTCATTTCCACTGTTGTTTTGGAATGCAGCTAACATTCGGAAAATTCAATTTCAGAGA
>NC_084997.1:19735259-19807759 GCF_963854185.1 Sardina pilchardus
CCACTCAGAGAACACTACGGCCATCTGCACACCGGCCATGACAGGGGCACGAGCAGGGGTAGGGGCAGGGATAGGGGTAGGGGCAGGGGCAGGAACAGGGGCAGGGGCAGGACCAGGGGCAGTGGTATAGGGGTGGGGAAGGGGCAGCGGCACAGGTAAGGGCAGGGGCTGGAGCAAGGGTAGGGGCAGGGGCAATGATAGGGTAAGGGAAGGGGCAGGGGTAATGGTAGGGGCAGAGGTTGGGTCATGGGTAATGGGTGGGTAAGGGAAGGGGCGTTGTAGACACAGGGGCAGGAGCAGGAGTAATGGTAGGGGTAGAGTAAGGGGTAATGGTAGGAGTAAGAGCAGGGGTAGGAGAAGGGGAGAGTAAGGGGTAATGGTAGGGGTAGAGTAAGGGGTAGGAGTAGGGTAGAGTAAGGGGTAATGGTAGGGGTAGAGTAAGAGGTAGGAGTAGGGTAGAGTAAGGGGTAATGGTAGGGGTAGAGTAAGGGGTAATGGTAGGAGTAGAGTAAAGGGGTAATGGTAGGGGTAGAGTAAAAGGGTAATGGTAGGGGTAGAGTAAGGGGTAGGAGTAGGGGAGAGTAAGGGGTAATGGTAGGGGTAGAGTAAAGGGGTAATGGTAGGAGTAGAGTAAGGGGTAATGGTAGGGGAGAGTAAGGGGTAGTGGTAGGGGTAGAGTAAAAGGGTAATGGTAGGGGTAGAGTAAGGGGTAATGGTAGGGGGAGAGTAAGGGGTAAGAGTAGGGGTAGAGTAAGGGGTAATAGTAGGGGTAGAGTAAGGGGTAATGGTAGGGGAGAGTAAGGGGTAATGGTAGGGGGAGAGTAAGGGGTAAGAGTAGGGGTAGAGTAAGGGGTAATGGTAGGGGAGAGTAAGGGGAAATGGTAGGGGTAGAGTAAGGGGTAATGGTAGGGGGAGAGTAAGGGGTAAGAGTAGGGGTAGAGTAAGGGGTAATGGTAGGGGTAGAGTAAGGAATAGGAGTAGGGGTAGAGTAAGGGGTAATGGTAGGGGAGAGTAAGGGGTAATGGTAGGAGTAGGGTAAGGGGTAGGAGTAGGGGAGAGTAAGGGGTAATGGTAGGGGAGAGTAAGGGGTAATGGTAGGGGAGAGTAAGGGGTAATGTAGGAGTAGGGTAAGGGGTAGGAGTAGGGGAGAGTAAGGGGTAATGGTAGGGGTAGAGTAAGGAATAGGAGTAGGGGTAGAGTAAGGGGTAATGGTAGGGGAGAGTAAGGGGTAATGGTAGGAGTAGGGTAAGGGGTAGGAGTAGGGGAGAGTAAGGGGTAATGGTAGGCGTAGGGTCAGGGGTAGGAGCAGCCACCACCTGTGGAGAGTGGAAATCACCAGCCAAAGCAAAGCGGTTGCATGCTCTGCACCTCATAGGAGGGCTTACAATGATGGACGTCGCTACGTATTCTCCCTATTTCTTCTGACTAAAGTGTAGTCATATTTTATGGAACTGTATACTATCCTTCTGTCTCCACCTTGCTTCCTTTTATATCTCTCCTCGTCTTTTCTCTTCTCTTCATCTGTCTTTCTCTTCTATGCCGTGCTTTTTTTTTAATAAACTAATAAACTGGGAATCTTTTATTGAACGGTTTAAATGTTTTCCTGAGATTACTGCTCCAATAAACGGGGGCATTAAAAGTCAAAGTCTCTCTGTCCCCCTCTCCTCGTATCTCACCTTCTCCCTCAGACACTTTCTTCCGGAACAGTCTTTGCCTCGTCAGGCCACAGACCTACCGGCTGAGTCTTTGGGCTCCTTCATCAATCACCGTCTCTGCTTACACACTGCAGGGGGAGCTGGGAGAGAGGAAGAGGAGAGGAGGGAGCGAGAGAGAGAGAGAGAGGAAGAGAGAGTGATTAAGAATGAGAGAGTGAAAGAGAGGAGGAAACTGGGGTCCATTTCACATTCACACCCTCGTAAATTAATGTGGTGGGTCTTAGCAGGGCAGTGTTACGAGAGGAAGGAACATGTGTGTGTGGTGTGTGTGTGTGTGTGTGTGTGTGTATGTGTTTCAGAGGATAGCAGCACGTGTGTGTGTGTGTGTGTGTGTGTGTGTGTGTGTGTGTGTGTTGTGTGTGTGTGTTTCAGATGATAGCAGCACAGTGTGTGTGTGTGTGTTTCAGGTGATAAGCAGCACAGTGTTGTGTGCATGTGTGTTGGTGATGGAGTATGTGTGTGTAAGTACGTGCATGTGAATGCATGTTGGAGTTGGCATCAGTGGTGTGTGCATGCATGTGTGTGTGTGTGTGTGTGTGTGTGTGTGTGTGTGTGTGCCTGTGTCCTATGAGAGACCTTGACTGGCCCCCTGCCTCCCCTGTTGGCCTTTAACAAGACAGACAGGACAGAGTGAACAGAGAGGAGAGAGAGAAGAGAGGAGAGGAGTGGAGGAGAGGGAGGAGAGGAGAGGAAGAGGGGAAGGCTTGCTCAGGCCCGGCTGTAATTCAGAGACATTTGAGGGGCAAGAGGAAGACAAAGACAGGGGGCGGCAAAGAGGACCGCCAGGGGAGCTGTACACCCACTGACACACGGGCCCAGAAGGGACCCACGTCTGGGGGAGAGAGGGGGGGAGAGGCCTCCATGGCTCATGGAGAGGAGTAGGGGGAAGCAACTTTGAAACTTTGGCTTTAAAGTCCCAACCAGACATTTGAACTTAAGGTTGAATGGTTTGAAATACAATTGGTATTGGCGATGGAACAGATTCAAAGACAGATTCCCAGATTTCCAGATGAGAAGATGAGGTGTTGACTCGTCATCAGTGAAAAACGATTCTTTTGGCCTTGTGAAGGCAATAGGTCAGAGTAACAGGTACATCCTTTCGATCTTAACGTGTAGATGTACAGATGTACACACACACACACACACACACACACACACAAACACAACACCACACACACACACTGCATGTCCGTTTTCACCTCCTGACACATGGCATGAGGCTGGCAAAAGTATCACATGAAACAGTACCTCCATCAGAGGACGTCCCGGATGGGGGCCTCTCTTTTTCCTCCTCAGTCCCTCCTACACTACCCTCCACTCCCCTCCCCTCCCCTCCCCTCCAGGTCCCTAGGGGGAGCTGTTGGTGCAGTGTGGCTCCCTGTGAGCGGCCCATAAGTCAGAGGAGGAAGCTGTCTGCCGGGGAGCAGCCTGTCGTATATCTCCCCCAGTGTCCAGGGACCGTGGAGCCCCACTACCACGGCACCAGCTACAGCCACAGCAGCCATCAGCGTCCGCCTCAGGCTGTCCCAGGGATGATGTGATGGGGATGATGTGTGTGTTGTGTGTGTGACTGTGTGTGTGTGTGTGTGTGTGCGTGTGCGTGCGCATGTGTGTGTGCATGTGTATCTGCATGTGTATCTATGCATGTGTGTGTGCGAGTGAGTGTGTGTGTGTGTGTGTGTGTGTGTGCGCGCGCGAGTGTGTGCGCGCGCGTGTGGGGGGTGATGGATAGAGGAAGGATGCCCAAAGCCCCTGGTAGAGATAAAGGATTGGTCAAATGGGGTAGAAGACCGGTCAAACACTGCTCTCCCTGTTACCCCTCTGTCACCCCCCTCAACTCGTTAAAATGCCCGCAAACCCCTACTTGGCGACCTGATTCCATCAAACTAAATGTGTACAATAAAAACATAAAAGGTCCATTCTGAGGCACCTACCTGTGTTGGTTGGCTTAGGGTTGTCAGGTCCAGTCAGTAAAAACAGATGATGGGGGGAGTTGTGTGTGTTTGGGTTGGAGGGCTGAGATGTTCACTTCAGGCAGAAAAAAAAAAATTTGCAGGCACCTTTAGAAATCATCTCCTGGGCCTCACATGCTTGATTTATTGGGGATGGAAGAATGTCTATATTGAATCGGGGGAGTGCATGTACTGTACATGCGCGCGCACACACACACACACACACACACACACACACACACACGTGCTGCAGATGGTGACTGTAATGCATGGGTTCAATTCTCAGTGCCCTATAAGGGAAAAGGGTCATTTGGGAATCAAAGTGCTGCAGGAGAATAGAGAGGAGAATCCCATGAGCAAAGACCCAGAGGACAAGCAACAGATTACTGAGAGAACAGAAAACATACAGACAAAAAGCAAGGTGATGAGGAAACATAACATCACAAGTATAAAGGATCCAGCAATAACTGAATGGTTAGAGTCATGTTTTTTTTATCATTATATATTTTTTTAAATATAATTTCTCAGGGAGTATGTAATGCACGTTGGCTTGGTACTCCGGTGATTTTTGCTTTACTTTCTGTTTTCCGATTGTTGGCCTTGCTGTATCTATCCCTTTGTCAGCAAGTCTTTAAAAGCTTGAGCATTTATGTAAGGTTTGATTTTTATATCAATCTTTTTGGCTCCAATGCCATTAACTGGCCGCTCTCAACATAACTCATTTTGGCTTCGTTTCTATGTGACAGAACATGGCGCCATGCTGACCATGCATTTCATAGTTATTATTTCATATACGTATACATATATATATTGGAAACTCCTCAGTAGTCTGAAGAAGTCTACCTCAATCTTTGTGTGTGCAACGCTTGCAGATTATCACTGACCACAGGTCTGTGTTTACTGAAGCTCCCCCCCCCCTCCGTGTGTGTGTGTGTGTGTGTGTGTGTGTGTGTGTGTGTGTGTGAAGCTTGTAAAGTCTCCTTGATCCAGAGTTTATGGAAGCGCTCTGCTTGTGATCGCCAAGACGTCACAGATTCACACTGACACCTCTTCACTGTGTTTATAGATCCATCAGCATGCGTTTGTGAAGGGCTTGCAGATTATCGCTCATAGCAGGCCTATATTTGTTGATGGAAGCCATCGTGACCCCTTTCTCTCCCCGCGCACACTGTCTGTCTGTCTGCTAACAACCAGTAGCCTTGAGACTCAGGGCATGCTAAAGATATTACGTCCGTTTACGACTGAGAGAAAGAATGAAGAAGTGGAGGACTGGAGAGAGGGAGGAAAAGGAGAACGAGAGGGAGATAAAGTAGCGGAGAGTGAGGAGTCGGGGGTTGGAGTCGGGGTTGGGGGCGCTCGAGAAACGGACGCGCTACAGGGGGCAGCGTCATGTTCGGGTGATCAGAGGCACTTTACAGACTTCCGGGTTTCCGATCCAACCCCCTCTCTTCAACACTGTCCCCAAGGCGTCTGAGTCAGTAGTCAGTTACAGGGCCTTGGCAGCTCCCATCCTTCAGAGCAGTAGGTCTCTATTCTGGCTGCTGGAGAGCTCCCCGAACACAGTACTATCTGCTCCTCAAGTAACTAAACACACCAGACTGTAGTAAATAATTATCAACACTAATTAGCTCATTAGCAAACATTTCAATTCCCTTACATAATGTAAGCACATTGTTGAAAAGAGGAAAAAATGTCTGTGTGCATTTCCTTCTGCTGTTGTAAAAACTAATAATGAAACATGTTATATGTAAGTGACACAGCATACTGTATCCTCTGTAGTTTGCTAATATACTGATTACAGCACACACACACACACACACACACACACACACACACACACACACACACACACACACACACACACACACATACACATACTGTACACACCCACATACAACCCAAAGTCGTCAAACAAACTTCATTGCTGTTTGACAGGCTGATGACTTCAATGGGTTTCATTCAAAGCTGAAAATACATGGTAATCACACACATTACCTGAGATATAATAATTAATTAATGAATTACCCAACAAATCTAAAAATACTCTATTTTGAAGATCCTTCTGCTGTAGGCCTATGTGTTTTTCCGAATATAAAGAGACTTTACAGGTAAGCAACACTTTCATGCTTTAGGTAATTAGCCCACTACTTCATACAAAAAGCTGAGTCTGCTGTTTTCATAATTTCCGTAATCAAAATCTGTTGTTCACTTTAAAATCAGGAAGTACATGCATATAAATTTGTGATTCCTGAGCAGTATCTCACTCTGTGCCTCACCACTGCCACTGAACCCTGACAGGCATGGAACTTGCAGCTGAACCTGAACCTATCAGGGACAACAAACACCAAAATAAAAAGCTACCTGATAATATCACACAGCAAGGGATCTATGCAAGTGAGTAATTTTATGCTTTTGTATTTTCTAATGTTTTTCCTTTGCTTCTTTCTTCAGTTTAAACAGGGCTGCCAAGTTTCAGAAATGTTTTCACTGTCACACTTGTGTCAGCGTGACATTTGGCAGCTCCGATTAGTGTCGATTTTTCAAGTGTGAATTTATCAAGAAAGAGGCAAATAAATGTTACACAGCTCTGCAACAAGTGACAATCATAGACTTAGCAGCCTTAACGTTAACTTGGAAAATCAAGGAGAAACAGCGAATCAACAGTGAACAAAATCTAGCAAGCAGTAGAACGTTTTAAATCTAATTGTCCGAGTCTGCGCTGTTGTGTGTTTGAAAGATAGGTTAGAGGCGCCAAGACCCGCCTTAAGTTGCTTCTGATTTGTTTATAATGCGTGATGCCTTCCGTGGTTGGTGAGATTTAGGCATATAGGACTGATGGATTGGTTATTGCTGTCAGTCAATCAGAGCTCGAACTACGGCAAGGCAATGACCAAAGTTTATCATCATGAAAAAAAAATATATTGTGTATATATAGTGCTGAATGGGGAAATATTTTGCGTGAGAAATGTCAAGTATGGCGTGTGGTGTGAGAATGGGTCAAATTGCGTTACTGTCACGCTCAAAGCGTGAGACTTGCATGCCCTGGTTTAAGTGACAACAGGTAGCTTTTGTACAATTTTCTTTTACATTAATTTAGGTGGTATACACAAATCATGTGAAGATAAATACGATTCTCACTGCCAAATTGATGAAACATCAGTTTGTTACTTGCCATTCTATGGAGATTTTTGGTATAACAAGACAATGTACATTCATTTTTCCTAAATTCTGCTTTCATTTTACTTTACTGTGTGCACAATTTAATGCACTGTGTGCTTGTTTCTCTATATATTGGGCTTGTTTTACTAAATTGTGCACTCATTTTAGAAAATAGTGTTCTTTTTTCCCAAAAATTCAAATGAGAGCACAATTTAATAAAATGAGCCCACAATTTCGTAAAATGAGTGTATTTAGAAAAAACACACAATTTACGGTAGTCAAATGAACACATACTTTTGTCAAATGAGCACACATTCTGTTTATATACGTAAAAAAAAAATCTTGTAATGACACCTTCTGGGTTCCATACCATTCATCATGTAAAGGATAATGACACAATATTATTTTCGGTTAACAGAAAATAATGCACATTTGAGGTGGTGATGTGAGGTGGTTAGTTAGCTCCTCTGCCGCTGTCAAGCATTCTACTGAACCTTAGCTTTGTAAAATCACTATTTCACTAAGCCCCACTGCCATTTAAAGGTTGGGTACGGAATTAGCAAAACGGACGGCAGAGTTTGAACATATACAACCTCAAGTCCCGCCCTCCATGCACGAGCGACAATTCAAATGCGCAGCGCGAGAGCGAGCCAGGCTACAGTAAATGAAATGCCAGCCTGGCGTCTACAGCACTATGAGCTCTAGTCTCCATACAATCACTCACATCAACTTCCCCAATTACATTCTTTATTCACCTCCAAAGGGTTGTAGTACATATGGTTCAGTAGCCATAGGTGTGTATATTTGAACAGAATCTGGTTTGTTCTTACCAGGGCGATTATCTCCTGAAATATCCGAGTTTATTGCTGGCCCGTTGGTTCGCCTATTCCACCGTAGCTCCAAGCTGTTAAGTTTCGATTTCATGTTTACAGCACTCTTCGTGTCACGGTAAAATGTAATTTTTGCTACATAGCTTATTTATTGCGTGGGTGATTGAGTTTCCGTAGGTATCCGCTGCCTTAGTTAGTTTAGAAATGAAGTGACACATACAACAAGAGGGGAACATGGACGTGCAGCAGCAGGCAGTTGGTTTCGTTTCGGTTTCGTTTCAGCACTGACTCGCGGTCACCAGCTTTCGAAAGGGTCGCGCGCGGTGGGGAGGAGGAAGAGGAGTAAGACGTTAGATTGACGAACGAGCTGTGAAATGATGGTATGGGGTGAGGAATTCTATTGGCTGGAGTTTTTCGAGCCCTGCCCGTTCCGCAGATGATTGACGTGTTTAATTTCCATTTCAGTGCTTCCAACTTAGTGGCTATAAGTGGGTTAGGAATAGGATTTCAAGTGATTTTGCAAAAATGGCCAAGAAAGCTAATTCCATACCCTACCTTTAACTGATCTAAAAGCCATCTCAGTCATATGCTACAATGCCGCTATGCTCTAAACGTCTGTCAGCTGACTATTTTATGGCTCTGGTGCAACGTGACAGTTCATGTAATCTTCACAAATCCGGCAAATTAATATATACAGTAAATGTGCTACTACCAAAAAACTGAAGCTACTTCATGCCAGTTGGTATGCAAAGGTAGGCTATGCAAATGTGACTTCTCTCCTTATTGAACCCTTCCTTTCCCTGCTGGGCAGATGTAGACACCAAGACTCCTATGAACCAACCTGGCTTCCTCAGATGTGTGCTTGCCATTCTGACGGTTCTCTGCATCACTTTGGGAGTATCTATGGTGACCTTGCATGTGTACAGTGAGTGTATTTTTTTTATATCTTACACTGTGCACTGTGCATGCATGCATTTATGGGTTTTAAAGACCTGCACACAAAATCTGACTATGCCACGGTGAGACTTGCACCCAAATATATAGTCCAAAGTTTTATTGAACCTATTTTATATCCTTAAAACACCCACAAAATAGGTTCCACAAAATAAATCTTGTTTTTATTAACAGAGTTTGGACAGACAATGTACACTAGCACATGCACACATACACACTACACACACACACACACCTGAATGCACAGCAACACACTGAGACTGGAGGGGAATGAGGCTTACCAGTGGGAGGTCGTTGAGCTCCCAGGGGGTCACCCACACACACATACACTCACAGGAAAATACGGGTGATACCCAGGCCAACATATTCATAAACACACAAAATAAATCAAACTAAACAAACTCAGTGGTGTCAGTTACTCAGACACTCAATGCATGCAACAGAGCAAATCACATTCATTCGCTCGTTCATTCGTCCGTAGTACTGTATATGCGCACACATAACTAAGATGTAGGACAGGGAAGATCAGTCCAATCCAGCTGGCAAGCGGGTGACGTTAGCCATGTGAGAGGTTAGTAGCGGCAAAACGGTGGTAGGCAAAGCAGGATAATTATTGCCACTCCCCAGTGTTAACTGACCACCCCTGCTACACAAAAAACACTCCATTTGACAATCAAGCAAGGTCCATCATGGAGCCCAAGTAAAGCGAATGGCATGAATTTCTACAACCAATAGAATTTGGGGTCTTTGTATGAGAACTGTGTTAAATGTTTTGAAATAAGATGTGAAAAATGTTAAACCAATGAAAAAGTGTTAACGCATACTGTAGCAAGAGATAACTTCTGCTGTGCTAAGACAGTGAAGATCAAGATCAAGGGGATCCCAGTTTCAGTAGGGTTCAGACCAAAGATTCCCTACGAGACGAGACGAGACGAGACGAGACGCGACGTTCTATAACCTTGCAAATGCGACTAAACATGTTGAATGCTCGGCGACGACTTGTGACAGCTTGCAACTACGTGCAACATTTACGTAATTCACACTCCTGCAACTTGGTCTCGTTGCGTCGGGAATCTTTGGTGTGAATTGGGCTTTAGGTGCATCTAAGCAATCAAGAAAAACTATAATGTACTGTATACTGTATACACAGGACAGACATCTATTGGGTCTCAGGTTAAAGAGCTGAAGACTGAGCTGGAGCAACTGAAGATGAAAGGTGAGGTGTGTGTGTGTGTGTGTGTGTGTGTGTGTGTGTGTGTGTGTGTGTGTGTGTGTGTGTGTGTGTGTGTGTGGAGGACTCTTAAAAAATTAAGAGATCACTGGCAATTTGAATATGAGTCTTGACTGTCAGTACGCTCAACTCCTGTTCGAGGTGCTGCTGTTTGCGGATACGAGTCTAGGCACGAGCAGGGCTAAGCAGCGTGGTTCAACACAACACAGGTTACATGAGTTCAAGTTCATTATGTGAATACAAAATTATACCAATGAGAAAATGGATGACAGAATTCAAATATGAACAACAGAAACAAAAGGCTGAGCTGGAACTGGAGATTAAATGTACAGGATAGGAGATTGTTGCCGAAATGGAGCAGTATGTTGCTTGTCTCTTTGCATTGGGCAGTTGCAGTCCACGTAAAACAAATTTTTGCACATGAACGAGACTCAAAGTGTACATAAAGGGACACACATGAGGACACTCTTTCCTTCTCTCTCTTCCTCTCTCTCTCTCTCTCTCTCTCTTTCTCTCACACACACACACACACACACTGATTTGTACAGCCGTTCTATTTTATATATATTTCTGTATACAATAGCCTACCGGTGTAAAGTTTTCACACACCAGCTCATTTATGGTTATGCTTTATCTTTATTCATCTGAGTATTTACTTGAATGGCAGGAGGAGCAAAAATTGCATTCTCTGCCTCTCTTTGGGAGACCGGAGAACAACGCTTTGATGTTGCCCCAATTCTAGCTTACAAGCGTATCTTCACTAACATTGGAAATGCATATGACTCCAATACAGGTAACGTAAAACCTACAGATTATGCACATAGTGACGAGCGGAAATTATATGATATAGTTTTAATAATTTTTGGCCATATTGAATATTAAATTATGCGTGTTTAACACCATATAATTTAGTGCAATGACTACCATGACACATTTCGTAGCCTATTAAAGTGAGCTTTTGGGTTGGGTTTCATTAGAGGTGATAACAAGCTCTACTACAAGTAAACTATAATTTAGTACAAATATAATTATACTGTGATTAAGTAATTTAGTCTCTCTCTCTTCCATATTCTTATTGCTTCTCTTTCCGCTCTTTCCCAGGGAACTTTATTGCTCCTGTGAAGGGTGTCTACTTCTTTTGCTTCAACGCGTTTGGCTACAGTGGCTCCGTGAGTGGTGCCATTCTCACCAAGAATGGGCAGCTGATGGTCTCCACCTACGAGCTCGCCTCCAGCGGCGACGCCTCTGACACCACGGGCAACTCCGTCATCCTGCAGCTGGAGGCCGGAGAGAGCGTGTCTATGAGGTTGTGGCAGAACGCCAGCGTATTTGACCATCGTAACGGCCTCAACACCTTCAGTGGCTTTCTCCTTTTCGCATTGTAGATGGGCACTGTGGTCAAATTCATTGAATGTTCACTTCAACATGCTTATTCTTGTAATGTACTGTATGTCCATATAATATCACTGTAGCTTTTGAACAGTGTTTGCCACTTATCTAAAGAATAAACCAATGTATGTTTCTAAACAAATACATTTGTTGTTATATAAATATAAGTTGCTTTGAGCTGTTAACTGGGGGATTAAACTGGGGGATGGGATTTAAACATGTGTTTTTCTTCACTTATACTCCTTGACAAGTTATATTTAGTCAATATGTATTTTCTCTTTTCCCATATGCTTACTGTGTATGAATGCAATAACCAGTTGTCCAGTGTACATCAGACTTAGCTCAGAGAAAGAAAACAGGTATGATAATGGGGATAATGACCATTCAGATGTCCTAATCTGCAAATTAATGTGTGAGGCAGTGTCTGTATTTAACATTCATGAAGCTAGAAGTTGGTAAGTTTTTTTTTATTTACCTTTTATGTTTTAAACATAATGTAGTATAAGCATACAAATATAGAGACTTAAGAAATATACCAAAGTGGTCTTGAGAGTGGAATAGACCAGGCAGAAGTACAGTAACACATTTTAAGAGAGAGCAGTAATGATCAAGAATGTCCAGTAACCTTAAGTGCGTAGTCCAGTTTAACCCCCTTCATAAATCAACTAAAAATAAAGATATATAGTAATCTACAGCTGTAGCAATAACATTGTCATACATATGATAGAGATACAGCAATTAAATGTGTGTTAATTGTGTAGTTAATCAATTTATAAATACCTGATTGGACAGACATTCCATCAATAGATATCCCAAGACATCCACACTCATGCTCATCACCTACTAGTAATCACTCCACATTTTCAACTGAATCGTCCAACATTAACATTCCATTCAGTCAAAGCGAGAGAGCAGCAATTTCATAACATCACACTTATACAGGTATTGAGTAAGAACATGGAGTAAATAGATTAGGGTAAATGTTCAAATGAACATGCAATATGAAGGGTATACAAAGGAAGGTACATGACGGTGGTTGCCTGAGAAATATAGAATTGATTTTAAGATGTTGCAATTTGTTTTTCAAGCCCTTGATGATTTAGAACCACAATATTGCTGCATTCTCTATAACTGATCCATTCCCATATCAAGTCCTGCTTCATTTAATTTAAACTCATCTTTTCCCCCTAGCCTTTAATGCACTCTAATTTCCCCCGTGTTTTTATTTCTGAAGTTCTTTCTTTTGTTATTTATTTAATCCTTTTTTTCCCTTATTTCATTCTTTCTTCCAGTGATTTAGAACCACAATATTGCTGCATTCCAGACAACTCTGAAGTCAGATATTTCCTAGTCTGGAATGCTGCATTATTACAGGTAATAATGTATTTACTTATCTCCGTTTTTGAAGCACATTGAATCAGCCCTGCTGCATTATGCTAGGTACAGTACAGCGGCAGATGCCTGAACTCTAACTGGGCTGCGCTACTGTAACTGTAACTGGATTCTTCACTGGTAATATTTTCAGAGAAGACTTTGTTTTGAAATAGGGAAACACTTTTTCATCGTCTTTCCAAAACCAAAACCTGTGTGTGAATGTGTGCAGCTCTGTGTTATTATCAGGATCAGAGAATGAAACCCTTCCTCTGTTCAAGTTCAGTTGCACTCTGATCCTTTTGGGTTTCTGTTTCACTTTGATGGGAATGAGGGGCTCGCCCATCAATACACGCTTAAGACACACATGTCCTGAATGTGCCACATATTTATTATTAGCATAACAAATAATCCAGCGCTGAGTTAAATCGTAATCTTTATCTTTTCCCTTTACCCCGGCAGAATCTGTCATCACACCAAATGCCCACTCTGGGTTGTCTCCAACCTCCACATCCCAGCAGTGTATCCCAGAGATGAAGCCCTTAGAGCCCAAGACACTCTGGTGCTCATCAAATCTCTCTGGGTTGTCAGGAAGCTCTTGACTCTGTTCGCTGTATTGTACACTCATCAGATCCTCAGACACAATGAGATTTTGGTGTGCAGTGTTGGGATCCAGAATTATAGGAGCTGCAGACAGAAAGAACACGTACTTGGACTTACAAATTACGGTAAATAACTGTCATATGTCACAACAGTAATAGACCCTTAAAATCCAAAATATTATATCACTGACGAAGAAACACTTAACCATACTTGCAACACCCTTCTCAACCAATTCTCATGAACTAATGCATGAATTACGCATTAGTTAATCCATTAATATGTCATGAATCATTATGACTTAACATAAATTCACTGATTGTCATTAACTCATTGAATGCCGCATTGTTTTTGGAAGCTATGTCCCAGAGTGCCGGCAAGCTAGATCGTTGTCGACTATTTTTGTAGAGCCACAGCGTATTCTATGTTATAGTTATGGACATATACTATGGCTCATTTGAAAGGTAAGACTCTGAGCTCTCAGTGGGTGAAAACCGTTTATCTCTACGTGTCTTCATTCCTGAGAAATCGCAAGCTAAACAGTGGCTAGTTTTCATCAAAATCCCCGTTGTTCCTCTAGAAACGGAGATATAAGCCACTTAAGACAGATGTACATTTCCGGATTGTAGGATTTCATGAGTTTTAATCGTCATCTACTTCAGTTCTCTTCATGATAGACTTCCAAAAATCACACATAAGGTGAGTTAGAGTGTCTAGTTTCGTAATTTTAAAAAAAGCGAAAAACGCAATATTGCGTGCGTTGTTGGCACTCTACGCATGGGAGCTAAAAACGCAATATTACGTTGTTGGCACTCAATGAGTTAATGAATTAATACATAAATAACTCATCATCTTAAGCATTAAGTACGGTTGGCACATCATCATGAATCATGATTAATTAAGCATGATCATGATGACTTTTTGTCAGACAAAATTTGGGACATCACCGTCATGGAGAAAAAAGAAAAGTAATTACACATGAATTAATGTTAACTAAATGTCATGAATTATCATGAGTTAATTCATTAACTCATGCATTAATTATACATGGAAAATCTCATTAATAAACATGAATTAATAGTATGTCATTAATGACATCAGGTATGGACAACAAATTCATCTTGAGCATTAGGTACAGTGGGTAAATCATTATGAATAATGATCAATTACACATGATCATGGTGATTTCTAGGTTTTTGAAATGTGCTCCAAGGGGTAAGTAAACTATACATTAACTCATCATGAACTAATTAAGACCATTTTCAGAGAATATCGAAGAATCCACTTCTTTCGTCAGTGATAAAGAAGGGTCCATTTACCACTTTAGGTGAGGGGCCACAAATATGATGAACTCATGAGTAATTCATCATTAATTAATGTAAATTGACCATTTTTGCATGACTTCAAACTTCATGCATTTAAAGCACCACCTGTTCATCACTTTATCTGAGGGGCCACAGACATGATTAACTAATGAAAAGATAATGCTTAGCTAATGAGGACATGCCTATATTTGAACAATGTGGATTCTTCGATATTCTCTGAAAATGGTCTTACAAAAAGTCATCACGATCATGCTTAATTAATCATGATTCATGATGATGTGCCAACCGTACTTAATGCTTAAGATGATGAGTTATTTATGTATTAATTCATTAATGACAATCAGTGAATTCATGTTAAGTCATAATGATTCATGATATATTAATGAATTAACTAATGCGTAATTCATGCATTAATTCATGCATTAGTTCATGAGAATTCATGTACCCTTATTATAAAGTGTTACCGAGTTTTTTTCTTCAACAAAGACTTTGTCTGTATTTTACAGAGTGCGAACCCTCATTACCTGTTCCTTTACAAACACAAGCATCTTGCTCAATGGCATTGTTTTTAATATCCTCCTGACTACCAGTTCATTTTTGTTCTCTCTAGAGGACTAATGCCGCCGCTCCCACCACGCGTATCACACATTGCGCATAGGGCAGCAAGGACAGAGGGGGCATCAACATTTAGCGTATGAGTAGTTTTACGGAAAACTGCGTTTCACTATTTGTCGAGAACGTTTACAATGTGATAATTTGCTAATGCCATGTTACATGCAAGAAAAGTACTTTTTGGGCCCTCTCTATCTCTACCTCGTAGCATTATCTAACTTTACTCAACTCCACTTAATTGGGAACACATCTTGCGCACGTAGGAGGGAGAGTGGCCAATTCCAGCTGGCTTGTCCTTGGATGGAAGGTTGGATTTTTCCTCATTTTCTTTTTAGTTAAGGCATTACGATCAATTTCCAAAAGATGATTTTATATTGTCAACTTCCGCATGTGTTCCAATACTTTTGGAGGGGACTGTATTTGTCTAGGCCATATTGTTTTGTTTTTTTTACCACAGATATTTAACACAAATAATAACATATATTGGTCAGTTTAAGTAAACTGTGTCATGTGCTTGCAGTATGTTTTACGTTTATCCTGATGGCAATGATAATGCCAGCCTCAGTCACTTTGGGTTTAAATTAGAAATACGTTGACACAGACAGGGTGTGGCAGATCATTTCTAGGAGGTGGGGTATGTTGCTACTTTTTCCACCAATGAAATGTAGCACTGCATCATCAACAACGTTATTGGAACTACGGTGTTATAGGTATTATTATTGATATTATTGTTATTATTACTGTTATGCTTAATGCAGGCTTTTTGCAACTGTTCATATTAAATATCATAATTTTCATATTCTGTAAGTCATTTTGGACAAATGTGTATACAAAGTACTGTAACTCCATAAAGGTGTGTGTGTATAAATTGGCCCTCACCATATTCAGCCACACATCGCATCTTCTCCCAGACTCTGAACTTAAGGTTACACAGGTGCTTTGCCACATCAATCAGAGCTCCTGAATTCATTATTGGATCATCCAGAGTGCACTGGGCTCTGGAATAACAATCAGGATTCAGTGCTGCTGTAGGTTTTGAGTTCAGTAACAACAGAGATGAGAGTCGGGGCAAATCACATACCTTTTGATTGTGCTGTTGTAGTGCTGGGAAATAAGGAAAATTGGTTTTAAATTGGGGCCAATGATCACAAATAAAATGCAATATAATACAAAGTACAATACATCATCAAAATATACATTAAAGTATTTGAGATTCACTGACACGAGTACCTTCAGAAATGTGATGTCATCATCTTCAACATCCATCGCATCCTCTGTGTTTCTGATTGCATCTGAAAGAGATGCGATATCTCTGCTGATCTTCTCAATCTCCTTCTTCATCATCTCACTCTTCTCCTTCTCTTCCTTCCTCAGGGCAGCTATCTTTTCTGCCTCTTCATCCCGCAGGAACTGGTGAAGCTTCTCAAACTCCTCCTTGATCTGCCTCTCTGTGGAGTTTGCCTGAGACTGGTGTATCATAAAATCAGAAAATGCATAACATGTCACTGTAATTTGATAATACTCCAGTATACGTGCTCGTCATATAGGGTTTTGAGAACAATTTGGGAACTAACTCAGACAATGTTAAATTACTAAAATAACTTTGAACACATAACACAGTTGTTATCTCACCAATATGTGTTTTAATGTTTGTTTGCATGTCATCTTAAAATCTTCAAACACCACCAGTTTCTGCAGTAAGGAGTGCAGACTACTCTCACCCTTTTTCTGAAATAAATCAACATTCTTCAGTTACAGTAAATTTTAAGCACAGAATGACACATAAAGGAGCTGTACGTTTTTTGGTACTGTATCTTAATTAATGTAGGCCTATAGGTTTACAATGTGATGACGTGAATGATCAAATGCATTTTTTTTTCAATAAGAAAAAGAATGATATACTCTTACCTTGTATTCAGATGCCACCTCACATAAGGGCTTTAATTTGTGGTTAATGTGTATCTCAGAATCTCGACACACCAAACACACAGGCTGCTGATCCTCCTGACAGAAAAGACGGAGTTTTTCACCGTGTAGAGTGCAGAGAGCCTCAGAACCTACTTTCCTCTCCTTTAAAAACGCTTCACACAGGTTCTTTAAAATGCGATTTGGTATGGGCTCGTTGAGTGTTGACCTCTCCCTGCAGATTGGACAGTCTCTGGATCCTTTCGCATCCCAGCACCGCTGCACGCAGGCTTTACAGAAACTGTGAGTGCAGGTAAGGATGACCGGATCGTTGAAGATATCACCGCACACAGGACAGTTAAGATCGTCCTCCATTTCTTCTTTGGTGATAATGTACTGATGTTGAACTGTCACTTCCAGGAGTTTGACAAATTTTGTGATTCTTTAGGCCTGACTCAGTTGATCCCCTTAAACCTACAACATTAACAAACCTAAGTGGTCAACAGTGAATATGTCAAGGAAAACCAAACAACAATTCAGTTTCAGTGTGTATGATGACATTTGATCTGAGAGGCTGAGCAGTCCTCATTCACCAGCTTGGTTTTTAAACAAACCACTTTTTTTGCGGTATGCAAACTCTGCAACATTTTCCTTTTAGAACTGTCAAAAATATTCTGTCAAACATACCATTCTATATAATTAAACAGGACTAAGCAGAAACCAGATATAAAAGTGCCATTACCTGCTCCTTCACATAAAAATACAAATCTTCCCGGAAACATTTGTTAATTTCTTGCATCTCCTCTCAGTGAATATTTTCCAAAGATCAAGTTAGTGGAGGCTGCTTCTTTACTAAAGACCAGGGTCAAAATCCAGACCAGGGAAAAAAGTTTCACTCCAAAGTACGGTATAAACGTTTAGGGTTTAATTGCACACAGCTCACCATGACATACCACAAATAAGGTCCACACCAGTTGCACAAAGCTATGTGAGCACAAAGACATGTAACAGTAAAACTAACTCTACTTTCAGATTCAAGGCATAAGAGCGAAGGACAAGCACTGTAAAACAACTCATCAAATTGAGTTGATTATTAACCAGACATGAAACTACATTTCACCTCCTTCATGTAAAAAAAAAGAGTCTTCCCACAAACCTTTATTCATCTCTTTTGTCTCCTTTCAGTGACAACTGTTAGAATGTTTTTCAAAGAAGACAAAGCAGTGAGTGGAGGTTGAAAATCAAGACCAGGGAAAGCATTATCAGAACATTCTAAATATACACTCAACCTACTGTACTCTTGTTCAGAGAAATGAATACAAAGGAAATGTAAACTGAAGAGTTGACATTTCACAGAAGAGTGTAAACTGACTTGGGAGACCCCAGTGTGTAATTCACCATGAAAACATTTTTTTTCGGTGGCCATAGGTGTGAAGATTTAAACAAAATTTGGTTTGGTTCTTACCGTGGCTGTTTACCACGCTCAGAATTTAGTCCTGGTCTGGTAGTTCGCTGGCGGTAGGCCTAGTTGGGTTCATTTTCGTTTTGGCTGTGTCATGAGTTTTGAGTAAGTGCAAGTTCCGATATCAGTGCTAACGTTATTCGACATCAATGACTCAAAGCATTTTACACTGCAAGAACCTTCTCGGGTAAGAAGCAGTGTTTGTATGCTGTCTGTAATGGAGTAAAATGGACATTTCTAAGAGACTACAAACTTTTGAATGGTAGAGTAAGTTTTGGTTGTTTTTAAACCTGACGAAGTGGTCAAAACATTGTAACCTGCCATAAACTGGGACCATACAAGGCAGTGTGCTGATATCTTTTCTTTTTCTACTTTCATTAGCACCATTAGCTCCACGTCAGTCACTCACAACCTATTGTGTAGCGACATGCAACAGTCCAACAACAATCATAGCATCAATCACAACCATAACCATAGCCATAACCATAACATCCCTTAGCCTGGACATTGACCCGTCATCTGAAACAAGAGACCTTTTGCCAAGGTTCTTTTACAAAGAATAGGTGTGATAGCCTAGTTATATCACCTGATTGAGGCATGGCGATGCCTATTTCACTGTGGTTTGTTTATGAAATAAGTCACAAGTTGGATGTTAATGATTGTTAGCCCATTACTTGATTGAGGCATTAACATTCTGCTTATTTGCCAGGGTACTACTGCAACTTTGGTCCTGGAACTTGAGTCAAGTCTTGTGATATAAAAAAATGCTTTATGGCATTACACACATAGCCTACAGTATGCCTGGCACTGGCTAGAAAAAGGTAGCGAATAGCGATAGAGTCTCTCAGGCATTCGTCATGGCAGAGCCGGCGAAAATTAGCAGAAAGTGAGTAAACCATTGTTGGCCAAACAAGGAAGGAGGAAACAGCAGACTGACCGAGCGAGGTGTGTCACAAAATGCATACTCTGAAGCTGTAGGGGGAGCTCTGTAGAGCAAACTGCAAGCAAAACATGAGAAAACAGCGAAGAAATGACCAAAACTGCACAGTACCTTTAAGCTCAGTTTTTGGTTTACTGTAAACAACATTTTCCTTAGCTGGATTAAACATGACAAAACATTAGCAAATGTTATGTCATGTTTAGTGTAATTTCTTAGTGGCAAGACGTGTGCCTATACTGTACAGTATGTGCTCAAAATGAGGAAAACATTGGTAAATGAATCAACAGTTTTTTTTCTAATCCATTCCATGTATTAGTGAAAAGTTGCCTGGAGATGTTGTATTTGGGACCTTTTTACATTTTGACTTACACACTTCAGTAACACTTTATTTGAAGTGTTTGAAATTATATGATCCCCTGTCAGTTATGCTCAGTGGGGTTTGGGGCCTAGTTGGTTGGTTCTCACTGGGATGCAGAGCTAGATTTCAGTAAGGTAACAGCCGCAGGAAAGAACCTTCCTCTGAACCTGCTGAACCGGCTTCCTCTGAACCGCCATGACAATATTATAGTTATTGTCATGATTTATTATCAATTTATGAAACCAAGCTGGACACCTGGGTTCAAATCCCATCTGATTCATACATTTTCTGCTTCAGACTGGGGCTGCTGCAAACAACTTAGGGCGTACTCACACTAGGTACGGTTCACCCGTACCGTACTGGAGCATGGTTGCCTCTGGTCCCTGGTCTGCGCTCACACTGCATACAGTAGCCTACATCAAACCGTACTTGGGTACGATTGAGTTGCTATGTTCTAGAATCTTTAAGCAACATGTGATTGTTGATTGGAACGTTATTGTTTATTTCGGCATTAATGACGTCCTGTGCTTACATGCGTACCGTACCAGAGTCCACCTCCTCCAAGCGTACAAGTGTACCGTACCCCGGTACGGAACAAAGCGATCACACTGGTCAAACAAACTGGACTTTAGGGGCCAAGTGTACTCGGTACAGTACGAATTGCCTAGTGTGAGTACACCCTTACAAACCAATAAGAAACATGTGTTCGTTAATTTCTTATACACCATTTATTATGATCTTTCTAAATGATGAACTATATACATTTGTAAGATAATATGGGGATTTTGGCATCTATTTTTTGCTCAGGGCTTACCATTAATTAACATGCTATGTATACAATGTGTTTTGAGTGACATACATTACTTGTAAGTATTTTAATAATGTTATATCTGATGATAATAAAGACTTAAGAGTGCAATCTGCCAACAAATGTGTGAAGCAAGTACAGTAAACCCTTTAATGTTAAAGGGTAATGCATTGTCTGTGTAAATTATTAACATAAAGCCAGATCATACACTTCATTGCAGTAAAGTGTTGTATTTACCTTTCATATTACATGTATCATATTTCAACATAGTGTATTATAAGTATACAAATAAAATAATTGAAACATCTTTGACAGAATTGAAAATTATACCCAAACATAGAGAAATATAACCAAGTCATTTTATAGAGAAATTTAGCCAAGAAAATAACAGAGCAGCCATTCTTTATGCCATTCTATGAAATATACAGTAATCTAGTCTACAGCTGTAATAATATTGTTGTACATATTATAGGGCCTACAGATACAGCAATTAAATGTGTGTTGATTGTATAGTTATGTTCAGTTGATCTATTTATAAATATCTGATTGGACGAGAGACATTCCATCATATCCCAAGACATCCACAATGGTATTCATCACCTGCTAGTAATCACTTCACATTTTCAACTGAATTGTCCAACATTAACATTCCATTCATTCAAAGCGAGAGAACATCATTCTTATACAAGTATTGAGTAAGAACATGGAGTAATTTAGGGTAAACGTTCAAATGAACATGTAACATGAAGGGTATACAAATTGTTGTGTACTTAAACAAGAGCACATCACTTCAACTCCACTGGTTGCTCGAGAAATACAGAATTGATTTTAAAATGTTGCTATTTGTTTTTCAAGCCCTTGATGATTTAGAACCACAATATTGCTGCATTCTCTATAACTGACCCATTCCAGACCCAAGTTCTGCTTAATTTAATTTAAACTAATCTTTTCCCCAAGTCTAATTTCCCCCATGTTTTTATTTCTGAAGTTCTTTCTTTTGTTAATTATTTAGTCTATTTTTCTTCCCTTTTTTCATTCTTTCTTCCAGTGATTTAGAACTTCAATATTGCTGCATTCCAGACAACTCTGAAGTCAGATATTTCCTACTCTAGTCTGGAATGCTGCATTATTATATGTACTGTACTACTACTACTACTACTAATAATAATAATAATAATAACTAGAAATGCAATTCCAAGGAATTACCAGTGCATGAAAATGCAGAAATAGATAGATAATGTAGATATGGTTACTAAGGTGTAGCTAGGGTAAACATGGTGGTTGCATAGTTTACAGAGAGTTGATAGTGTGAAGGTAGACTGTTTAAAGATGAAACATTCCAGTTCTAACTTAACTAATGATTTCTATTCATGTTAAAATGTTGATTAGCTAACTTAGCTAATGATTTCTAGCAGTTACGCTAAAAATGTTAATTATGCTAGCAATGCTAACTTTACTAACAATGCTAACCAGGTTGATTAGCTAACTTAACCAATGATTTCTAGCAGCATTGCTAAAAATGCTAACTATGCTAACAATGCTAAATTTGCTAACAATGCTAACCAGGTTGATTAGCTAACTTAGTTGATGATTTTTTGCAGTTATGCTAAAAATGTTAACTATGCTAACTATGCTAACCATGCTAACTAGCTAACTTGCTAGTGAGGACTTTTATTTTGAAACATTTGTTGCTAGGGTATCCATGGTGGCCACTATCAGGAAACAAGAAGTTACTGCAGTATAATCATGTTGGTTGCTATGGAAACGGTCATAAACGCTTAATTTTAATGGTTGCTATGTTGGTTGCTGGGTACATGGAGGTTTCATGTAGTTGACTGGAGGCATAGTGGATGATAACTGACAGTTGGAATGGTTGAATAGTTCAATAGTTCAGTAGTTTCAATGGTTAAATGATTTAATAGTGTATTATTGCAGTGAGGACTTTTATTTTGAAACAGTTGTGGACAGAGGAAACAGTTAACAGGATATGTAGTCTTCTGAGAGACTGTATGCTTAAAGCCAGAGAAACTGACAGTTGGTGCCCAGGTGGCCGGCCACCTGGCCTAAGATTCTAATTGCTGCCGTGATGTCATAATGAGCAATGTTAAGTCTATGGGGGAAATTGTAATAGTTTTTAACTAATAGTTTAAAAAGTATAAAAGTTACAAAGTTGAAAAATACAAAGCAGGCATGGCATAAGCAAGACCTACGCAACAACGTTTGAATGAAGTTTCTACGTTAAACGGTTGAAGCTGAATTGGCTGCGTTAGAAGAAGAAGTTTAATAACTAGAAATGCAATTCCAAGGAATTACCAGTGCATGAAAATGCAGAAAAATGTAGATATGGCTACTAAGGTGTAGCCAGGGTAAACATGGTGGTTGCATAGTTTAAAGAGAGTTGATAGTGTTAAGGTAGACATTTTAAAGCTTAAACATTCCTGTTCTAACTTAACTAATAATTTCTAACAGGTATTCTAAAATGTTAACTATGCTAACAATGCTAACCAGGTTGATAAGTTAACTTAGCTGATAATTTCTAGCAGTAATGCTAAAAATGCTAACTATGCTAACATTGCTAACTATGTTAACAATGCTAACCAGGTTGATTAGCTAACTTAGCTAATCATTTTAGCAGTTGTGCTAAACATGCTAACTATGCTAACAATGTTAACTATGCTAACAATGCTAACCAGGTTGATTAGCTAACTTAGCTAATCATTTTTAGCAGTTATGCTAAAAATGCTAACTATGCTAACAATGCTAACCATGCTAACAATGCTAACTTGCTAGTGAGGACTTTTATTTTGAAACAGTAGTTGCTAGGGTATCCATGGTGCCCACTATCAGGAATAAAGAAGTTACGAAAGTATAATCATGTTGGTTGCTATGGAAACTGTCAAAAACGCTTAATTTTAATGGTTGCTATGTTGGTTGCTAGGTACATGGAGGTTTCATGTAGTTGAATGGAAGCATAGTTGATGATAACTGACAGTTGGAATCGTTGAACAGTTCAATAGATGAGTAGTTTCAATGGTTAAATGATTTAATAGTGTATTATTGCAGCGAGGACTTTTATTTTGAAACAGTTGTGGACAGAGGAAACAGTTAACAGGATATGTAGTCTTCACAGAGAGATTGTCTGCTTAATAGCCTGAGAGAGAGAGGGCTGCTGCAGGTGGGGCTGGCCACCTGGCATAAGATTCTAATTGCTCAACGACCCGATTGTGATGTCATAGAGGCCAATGTTAAGTCTATGGGGTAATTTTTAATAGTTTTTAATTTATAGTTTAAAAAGTATAAAAGTTACAAAGTTGAAAAATTATAGCAACCCGATCCATTAGAAGACCTACGTTACAGAGTTTGAATGAAGTTTCTAAGTTAAACGGTTGAAGAGGAATTGCGGGCAGAAAAAGTGGTAAGCAGAACTAGAAATGCAATTCCAAGGAATTACCAGTGCATGAAAATGCAAAAAAATGTAGATATGGCTACTAAGGTGTAGCTAGGGTAAACATGGTGGTTGCATAGTTTAAAGAGAGTTGATAGTGTTAAGGTAGACATTTTAAAGCTTAAACATTCCTGTTCTAACTTAACTAATCATTTCTAACAGGTATTCTAAAATGTTAGCTATGCTAACAATGCTAACCAGGTTGATAAGTTAACTTAGCTGATGATTTCTAGCAGTAATTTTAAAAATGCTAACTATGCTAACATTGCTAACTATGTTAACAATGCTAACCACGTTGATTAGCTAACTTAGCTAATCATTTTAGCAGTTGTGCTAAAAATGCTAACTATGCTAACAATGCTAACCAGGTTGATTAGCTGACTTAGCTAATCATTTTTAGCAGTTATGCTAGTTATGCTAAAAATGCTAACTATGCTAACAATGCTAACTATGCTAACCATGCTAACAATGCTAACTTGCTGATGAGGGCTTTTATTTTGAAACAGTAGTTGCTAGGGTATCCATGGTGCCCACTATCAGGAATAAAGAAGTTACTGTATTATAATCATGTTGGTTGCTATGGAAACTGTCAAAAACGCTTAATTTTAATGGTTGCTATGTTGGTTGCTAGGTACATGGAGGTTTCATTGAGTTGACTGGAGGCATAGTTGATGATAACTGACTGTTGGAATGGTTAAACAGTTAAATAGTTGAGTAGTTTCAGTGGTTAAATGATTTAATAGTGTATTATTGCAGTGAGGACTTTTATTTTGAAACAGTTGTGGACAGAGGAAACAGTTAACAGGATATGTAGTCTTCACAGAGAGATTGTATGCTTAAAGCCTGAGAGAGAGAGGGCTGCTGCAGGTGGGGCTGGCCACCTGGCATAGGATTCTAATTGCTCAACGACCCGATTGTGATGTCATAGAGGCCAATGTTAAGTCTATGGGGAAATTTTAATAGTTTTTAATTTATAGTTTAAAAAGTATAAAAGTTACAAAGTTCAAAAATACAAAGCCCGGATGGCCTAAGTGAGACCTACGCAGCAAAGTTTGAATGAAGTTTCTACGTTAAACGGTTGAAGCTGCATTAACTGCGTTAGAAGAAGAAGAAGAACTAGAAATGCAATTCCAAGGAATTACCAGTGCATGAAAATGCAAAAATAGATAGATAATGTAGATATGGTTACTAAGGTGTAGCTAGGGTAAACATGGTGGTTGCATAGTTTACAGAGAGTTGATAGTGTGAAGGTAGACAGTTTAAAGATTAAACATTCCAGTTCTAACTTAGCTAATGATTTCTATTCATGTTAAAATGTTGATTAGCTAACTTAGCTAATGATTTCTAGCAGTTACGCTAAAAATGCTAATTATGCTAGCAATGCTAACTTTACTAACAATGCTAACCAGGTTGATTAGCTAACTTAACCGATGATTTCTAGCAGTAATGCTAAAAATGCTAACTATGCTAACAATGCTAAATTTGCTAACAATGCTAACCAGGTTGATTAGCTAACTTAGTTGATGATTTTTTGCAGTTATGCTAAAAATGCTAACAATGCTAACTATGCTAACCATGCTAACTAGCTAACTTGCTAGTGAGGACTTTTATTTTGAAACATTTGTTGCTAGGGTATCCATGGTGGCCACTATCAGGAAACAAGAAGTTACTGCAGTAAAATTATGTTGGTTGCTATGGAAAGAGTCATAAACACTTAATGGTTGCTATGTTGGTTGCTAGGTACATGGAGGTTTCATGTAGTTGACTGGAGGCATAGTGGATGATAACTGACAGTTGGAATGGTTAAACAGTTCAATAGTTGAGTAGTTTCAATGGTTAAATGATTTAATAGTGTATTATTGCAGTGAGGACCTTTATTTTGAAACAGTTGTGGACAGAGGAAGTAGTGAAACAGGATCTGTAGTCTTAATGAGATTGTATGCTAAGCCTGAGACAGAAGGTGCCTCTCATAGCGTTTACGCGTCCTCTCTCGCTACTCACTGATCTACATAAAGAATGATGGAGCGGCAACAATGGGATAGTCTAGCCCTTCTTCTATCTTTCTTTATGTAGATCATTGAGGATCGAGGAGCGAGGGAGGACATATAAACGCTGCTTGAGAGGGACCCACAGTAAATACTTTAAAAGTAGTATGTAGATAGTCTAATTAATGTTGATAGACAGAATGTTTAATGGATGTTGATAGGCAGATTGTTTAATAGATATTGATTGACAGTTTAATGGGTGGATGAGTGAATGGTCTGAAGAAGATGAATGGATAGAAGGTTGGATGGAATGTGCCTTATATTCTTGTTAAGAGAGACACTGATACAGCTCTCTGAGAGTAGTTGACACAGGTGTAATCAATTTAACTGGCTAGTCTTAAGAGAGCCAGAGTAGGCTACTCTTAAAGCCTGAGACAGAGTAAATAATTTAAAAGTTGAATGTAGATAGTCTAATTAATGTTGATAGACAGAGAGTTTAATGGATGTTGATAGACAGATTGTTTAATAGATGTTGATAGACAGTTTAATGGGTGGATGAGTGAATGGTCTGAAGAAGATGAATGGATAGAATGTTGGATGGAATGTGCCTTATATTCTTGTAGAATGGAGAGACACAGCTCTCTACTGAGAGTAGTGGATACAGATACAGGTGTAATCAATTTAACTGGCTAGTCTTAAGAGAGCCAACCTGAGACAGAGTAGATTGTTTAAAAGTTCAATGTAGAGCGTCTAATTGATGTTGTTGATAGGCAGACTGTTTAGAATGGGTGGATGAGTGAATGGTTTGAAGAAGATGAATGGATATAAAGTTGGATGGAATTAGGAGGACTTATTTTGATACTGTTGGGCGCAGAGGATACAGGGGAACAGAATATGTAGTCTTCAGAGAGGAGCCTGAGAGAAACTGACAGTTGGTGCCCAGGTGGCTGACCAGCTGGGGTAACATTCTAATTGCTGCCGTGATGTCATAATGAGCAATGTTAAGTCTATGGGGGAAATGGTGATAGTTTTTAACTAATAGTTTAAAAAGTATAAAAGTTACAAAGTTGAAAAATACAAAGCACATATGGCATAAGCAAGACCTACGCAACAAAGTTTGAATGAAGTTTCTACGTTAAACGGTTGAAGCTGAATTGCGAGCGTTAGAAGAAGTTTAACTAGAAATGCAATTCCAAGGAATTACCAGTGCATGAAAATGCTAAAATAGATAGATAATGTATGGTTACTAAGGTGTAGCTAGGGTAAACATGGTGGTTGCATAGTTTACAGAGAGTTGATAGTGTGAAGGTAGACAGTTTAAAGATGAAACATTCCAGTTCTAACTTAACTAATGATTTCTATTCATGTTAAAATGTTGATTAGCTAACTTAGCTAATGATTTCTAGCAGTTACGCTAAAAATGCTAATTATGTTAGCAATGCTAACTTTACTAACAATGCTAACCAGGTTGATTAGCTAACTTAACCGATGATTTCTAGCAGTAATGCTAAAAATGCTAACTATGCTAACAATGCTAAATATGCTAACAATGCTAACCAGGTTGATTAGCTAACTTAGTTGATGATTTTTTGCAGTTATGCTAAAAATGCTAACTATGCTAACCATGCTAACTAGTTAACTAGCTAACTTGCTAGTGAGAACTTTTATTTTGAAACATTTGTTGCTAGGGTATCCATGGTGGCCACCATCAGGAAACAAGAAGTTACTGCAGTATAATCATGGTAGTTGCTATGGAAACGGTCATAAACACTTAATTTTAATGGTTGCTATGTTGGTTGCTAGGTACATGGAGGTTTCATGTAGTTTACTGGAGGCATAGTGGATGATAACTGACAGTTGGAATGGTTGAACAGTTCAATAGTTGAGTAGTTTCAATGGTTAAATGATTTTATAGTGTATTATTGCAGTGAGGACTTTTATTTTGAAACAGTTGTGGACAGAGGAAACAGTTAACAGGATATGTAGTCTTCTGAGAGACTGTATGCTTAAAGCCAGAATAACTGACAGTTGGTGCCCAGGTGGCCGGCCACCTGGCGTAAGATTCTAATTGCTGCCGTGATGTCATAATGAGCAATGTTAAGTCTATGGGGGGAATTGTAATAGTTTTTAACTAATAGTTTAAAAAGTATAAAAGTTACAAAGTTGAAAAATACAAAGCACACATGGCATAAGCAAGACCTACGCAACAAAGTTTGAATGAAGTTTCTACGTTAAACGGTTCAAGCTGAATTGCGTGCGTTAGAAGAAGAATAATAAAAAGTTGAAGAAGCCTAGGAAGAACAGTACAGTGCATTTTCATGCACTGTAATAATAAGAAGAATAGGAAGAACAGTACAGTGCATTTTCATGCACTGTAATAAGAAGACTTGGAATAACAGTACAGTGCATTTTCATGCACTGTAATAATAATAAGAAGTCTAGGAAGAACAGTACAGTGCATTTTCATGCACTGTAATAAGAAGAAGAAGAAGAAGAAGACCGAGGAAGAACAGTACAGTGCATTTTCATGCACTGTAATAAGAAGACTTGGAATAACAGTATAGTGCATTTTCATGCACTATAATAATAACAATAATAATAATAATAATAATGTATTTACTTATCTCAGATTTTCTTCCTAAAAACTGCGGTCAGTCCCGAACTCAGACCTCAGAACTACAGGTGACTGGGCCTTCTCTAACTGATCCATTCCCATATCAAGTCCTGCTTCATGTAATTTATACTCATCTTTTCCCCCTTCTGTTTAATGCACTCTAATTTCACCTATGTTTTTTTTATTTCTGAAGTTCTTTCTTTCTTTCTTTCTTTATTTATTTAATCTTTTTTCTTCCCGTATTTCATTCTTTTCTCCACAAAGAGTTTACTTTCATTATTTGATTTAACTTTTCATTAGATTCATTATTACATATAATAATAATAATAATAATAATAATAATAATAACAATAATAATAATAATAGTGTATTTATTTATCTCCATTTTTGCAGCACTTTGAATCAGCCCTGTTGCATTATGTTAGTACAGTACAGGGGCAGATGCCTGAACTCTAACTGGGCTGCTCTACTGTAACTGCAACTGAATCCTTCATTGGTAAGATTTTCAGAGAAGACATTGTTTTAAAATAGGGAAACACTTTTTTTTCGTCGTTCCAAAGCCAAAACCTATGTGTGAATGTGTGCAACTGTGTGTTATTATCAGGGTCAATGAATGAAACCCTTGATTTGTTCATGTTCAGTTGCACTCTGATCCTTTTGGGTTTCTGTTTCACTTTGATGGGTTTGAGGGGCTCGTCGATTAACACACGCTTTAGAGACACATCTCCCGAATGTGCCATATTCATTATTAGCATAATACAGAATCCAGCGACTGGTTGAGTACTCATCCTCATCCTCTCCCTTAACCTTGGCAGAATCTAACATCACACCCAGTTCCCAGTGTGGGTTGTCTCCAACCTCCACATCCCAGCAGTGTATCCCTGAGGTGTAGCCCTCAGAGCCCAAGACACTCTGGTGCTCATCAAATCTCTCTGGGTTGTCAGGAAGCTGTTGCCCCTGTTCACTGTATTGTACACTCATCAGATCCTCAGATAGAATGAGACTTCGGTGTGCAGTGTTGGGATCCAGATTTATAGGAGCTGCAGAGAGAAAGAACACATACTTAGACTTAAAAACTATGTTGAACAGTTAGCACCACTGTAAGCAAATTCAGCGATAATGCAAATAAACAGTCTTGCATAAAACACCACCAATTAAGGTAATTATGCTCTCAATCAAAGGTTTGAAGTAGTTAACTACCGTAAATAGACCCTAGGTTGTTTTTACTTTGGAGTTACACTTTAATCACGTGCTGTGTGGACCAGCCATTATTGCTAAGAGGTCACTGTCAAGACTATTTTTCCAGTTGATGTAATGAGTTGCCTAGTGTTCTGTGTTCTTGCGATAGTAAGAGGGGTATAAAGACGCTTTTATTCACCTTACATTTAATTAATTAATTATCTTACAGTTATGTTTTGTACATAAATGGTTTTGTTAATATATTTAAAATACAATTCATTATTTTTCATTTCTGATATCTGATATTGTTATTGGTATTATTGTTCTGGCTTAGTTAGCCTGGGAAGCAAACGTTCATGTTCTCCTATTTTAAAAAAAATGCCCAGATCCATTCATTGGGCACCATGGATGTCTATCAAATGCATCTGTGCATAGCTCGTCATCGTCTTGCTTTCTCTCCTGTTCTGTGATTGGTCCCCTATCTAAGGCAAAAATTAGGGCGGTAGTTTCCAGGCTGCCTTAGCAGCGTGAATCAAATTGCGCGCAAGGCAACATGTGAACACAGGCTAGTTCTTACTACCATTATGCTTCATGCAGGCTTTTAAACTGTTCACTCTAAATATCACAGTGTTCATATTCTGTAAGTCACTTCGGACAAAAGCATCTACAAAACACTGTAACTCTATAAAGGTGTGTGTGTATGAATCAGCCCTCACCATATTCAGCCACACACTGCATCTTCTCCCAGACTCTGAACTTAAGGTTGAACAGGTGTTTTGCCACATCAATCAGAACTCCTGAAAAAATTTTTGGATCCTCCAGAGTGCACTGAGCTCTAGAATAACAGTCAGGATTCAGTGCTATTGTAGGTGTTGGGTTTAGGAACAACAGAGAAGAGAGACGGGGGAAATCACATACCTTATCACTGTCCTGTTGTAGTACTGGGAAATAAGGAAAATTGGTTTTAAATTGGTGTAAATAATCACAAACTAACTCAATTCCTTACTGCAACTTTTATGTATGTAAATGAGTGTGTGCTTTTGTGCGCTTGCTTTTGTGACTACTTAGAACTATTTAGGCTTATAGGCTATTGGCTAAATTGCTTCAGACTGTTTGTAGGGCTCTACTATTAGCCGTAGGGTTAACGTTAACATGCAACTGTTCTAGATTGTGTTGTTTGCCACTCTGATACTCAAAAGCTAATGTGGAACTACAGTAGACTATTATACAGTGTTTGCCAATAATGCTGCTACAGAATGCCTGATGGCCACGCCATGGATTTCACCAATAATTTCCACAAATCTCACAGCAATAACAAAGAGAACTTAGCAGGGCAGGAAACAGACGACAAAAAGGACAGTTTTCACATAGATGCTGATCCAGACAGCTTCACCAAAGTCAACTCACGCACAACTTCAAGCTACAGCATCTAGTAACCAAGCTTGCGGTCTGCAAGCAGTAGCCTACAAATACAAAAGGGCCAGATAACAAGTAACTATTACGAGTATATGTTATCAAATAAACATGAAACAAAATTGACCAATTTCTGCATAGGCTACTTACAAGCTACGTGCAGAGTTAGCTGACATTATGCTTATCTTGCTAACATGTAGGCCTAGTCCAGCGGACACTGTAACGTTATGCTGTATGACATTATTTTGCTTAATGATGGCTTATCAATATATTTTTGACATAGTCAGTCATCCGCTTCAGTCACGCTACCGTAAGGCTAATAATAACTGTGCCTTCACACAATTGCACATGACAGTTTGATTAAAAAGGTGATTTTCTCCACTTCTGGTGTGTTGTGACGGGAGAACCATGCTAACTTTGGATGTGGTTATCTTAGCAATACTTTTTTTGCAATACCCTCGATATATATATCGCTGGAAAGCTTAGTTTATGGTCGTTCATCGTTTTCCTCTGCTGGGTCTCATTCATTTATTGTATGGTCCCCCATGGACCAAATTACACAAAACTTGTCATACATTCAGAGGGTGTCATAATGATCCAACAATTTGAATTTAATGCAGTTTTGAACATGTCAACCAAAGATACCTGTGATTACAATGCCTCATTTTTGCTTTTTAAATTTTCACTAGGTGGCGCTATACATTAAATGAGTGGTTATGGGATGGGTTGACATGGCCCCTAGGCCCTATGGTTCTCGAGATATTCACAGAAAACTGTCTGGACATTGCAGGCCAGTTGGTGGTCACTAAATGTAGCCTACACATAAATTAATTTATAAACAGAGTTCCACGCCATGCATTCAGAGGGTGTCATAATGATCCTACACTTACAATTTCGTGCAGTGTTGACCATGTCAGCCAGAGATACTGTACCTGCGATTACAACACTTTTTGCTTTTCCATTTTTAACTAGGTGGCGCTATATACTAAATGAGTGGTTATGGGATGGGTTGATATGGCCCCTTAAGACCAACATATATATATAAAAAGGTGGTCCTCCTAGGCCCTATGGTTCTCGAGATATTAACCGAAAACTGTATCCGCCTTCCCCTCCTCTCGGGTGTCCAGTCCGGCGGGGGGATGACGGATCAAAACGAAAAACAATGGTCCCATGCTATCCATGCTACATGCCCATCAAAATTTCAGTCTTCCAGTGTCCCGGGAATCGCTGAACGGCAGTCATAAGAAAATGCAGCATACCTAACACAATGCATCATCAACATCAGAAAACAACCTTAAAAAATGTACAATTCACAAACAAGAGTACCTTCAGAAATGTTACGTCATCAGCTCCCATCGCATCCTCTGTGTTTCTGATTGCATCTGAAAGAGATGATATCTCTCTGCTGATCTTCTCAATCGCTCTCTCCATCTTCTCTCTCTTCTGCTTTTCTTCCCTCTTCAGTTCAGCTATCTTTTCTGCCTCTTCATTACGCAGGAACTGGTGAAGCTTCTCAAACTCCTCCTTGATCTGCCTCTCTGTAGGGTTGGCCTGAGTCTGGTGTATCATAAAATCATAAGATTTGTTTCTGTAATTTGATAATACTCCAGTATACATGTTTGTCATGTAGGGTCTTGAGAACACTCAGACAATGTTAAATTATTAAAATAACTTTGAATACTTAACACAGTAGTTATCTCACCAATATGTGTGTTAATGTTTGATTGCATGTCTTCTTAAAATCTTTAAACACCCCACGTTTCTGCAGTAAGGACAGTAGACTAATCTCAACCTTTTGCTGAAACAAATCAAACATTCACCAGTTACATTTTAAGCTCATAATGACACAATGAAGATGCTCTAAGTATTTCTGGTGTCTGAATGTACTTAGATATCCGATGTGATGATGTGAGTGAGAATGTGACCCATACAGAAAAATCTAGAGAGAAAAAATATTCACATACAGTCCCCTCCATACGTATTGGAACACATAGAATAGAATACAGTGCCTATAGAAAGTCATCATACCCTTTTGAAAATACTTACTTTTTTTGTCTTACAGCCTGAAATCAAAACCCATTTTAAAAACAATCTTTTTCAGTTTTATTCACAAATTTAGCTGCACAACATCAAAATAATGAAAAGAAAGTCAACAGTTCTGAAAATTTCTAAAAAATTAAAAACTAGAATAACAGGGTTGGAAAAGTCATCATACCCCTGACTTAATACTTTGTATAGCCTCCTTTTGCTTTCATTACAGCCCTCAATCTGTTTGGATATGTCTATTATAGCTTTGCACACCTAGATTGGGGAATATTTGCCCAATCTTCCGTGCAGAATTGTTAAAATTCAGTCAAATTCTGTAGGGAATGGCGATGGACTGCTCTCTTCAAGTCAATCCACAGATTTTCTATAGGATTTAAGTCAGGGCTCTGACTTTGCCACTCAAGGCTAGTCACCATCCTATCCTTAAGCCACTACTTTGTTCTTTTGGCAGTATGTTTAGGATCATTGCCGTGTTGGAAGGCGAATGACCTGCCCATATTCAGCTGTCTAGCAGAGGGACGCAGGTTTTCCTCAATCATTTGGGTGTACTTGGCAGCATCCATTTTCCCTTCTATCCTGACCAATTGCCCAGTCCCCACTGAAGAGAAACATCCCCACAACATAATGTTGCCCCCACCATGCTTCACACTAGGTATGGTGTGTTTTGGGTGTGTTTGGGTGTGTATACTGCGTTTGGTAAGCGCCTGGTGCTCTGTCCAAAAAGTTTAATCTTAGTCGTCAAAAAGTTCAATCTTAGTCTCATCTGACCATAAAAGCTTTTTCCACATGGTAGCAGAATATTCCAGATGTGTTTTTGCACTGAACTCCAAGCGCTATGTTTGGTGAAAACCAAACACAGTACACCACCCAAAACACACCATACCTAGTGTGAGGCATGGTTGCAGCAACATTATGTTGTGGGGATGTTTCTCTTCAGCAGGGACTGGGCAATTGGTCAGGATAGAAGGGCAAATCGATGCTGCCAAATACACCCAAATTCTTGAGGAAAACCTGCGTCCCTCTGCTAGACAGCTAAAGATCGGCAGGTCATTTGCCTTCCAACACGACAATGATCCTAACCATACTGCCAAAAGAACAAAGTCAGTGGTTTAAGGATAGGATGGTGGGTAGCCTTGAGTGGCAAAGTCAGAGCCCTGACTTAAATCCTATAGAAAATCTGTGGATTGACTTGAAGAGAGCAGTCCATCGCCGTTCCTTACAGAATTTGACTAGATTTTAACAATTCTGCACGGAAGATTGGGCAAATATTCCCCAATCTAGGTGTGCAAAGCTATAATAGACATATCCAAACAGATTGATGGCTGTAATGAAAGCAAAAGGAAACTCTACACAGTATTAAGTCAGGGGTATGATGACTTTTCCAACCCTGTTTTTCTCATTTTTAATTTTTTATTAATTTTCAGAACGGTTGACTTTCTTTTCATTATTTTGATGTTGTGCAGCTAAATTTGTGAATAAAACTGAAAAAGATTGTTTTTAAAATGGGTTTTGATTTCAGGCTGTAAGACAAAAAAAGTAAGTATTTTCAAAAGGGTATGATGACTTTCTATAGGCACTGTATATACTTTTTTGATCCCGTGAGGGAAATTCGTTAAAGTACTTCAGCCATGAACAGGTTGGGGATCGAACTGATAACCCTTGAGTTTTGGTGCTGAAGCTCTAACCAGTGGGCTACAGCTCTCTGCTACTAGCCTCGCGAGCCATCCACGTACTTCCGGCCAAGGATTGCCTCCACTACGAGTCTGGCCGTGCTCCTCTGTGGAGCATTCTGCTCGGTAGAATTGTAACAGAACGCCCCCCCTCCAGAAAGCAGCCAATAAACGAAGAGACGGGTTGGTGGGGGCGAAAGGGGGAGGGCGCTCGTGACGATGACGTTAAACGCCTGCGCTATGTTGTTATGAGTAACTATCGCCGATTGGGTGAGAGCTGTCCAATCAATTCAAACCAGAACTGGGCGTTACTTCCCGCTTCCTGCAAGCGCTTCAGAGCAAAGAAATTCCAGACCATAATACGAAATGAAATGGTAGTATTATGGGATGGTTAGGACCAGGCTACTCTGCTACATGCCAAAGTTGACAATATAAAATCATAGCTGGTTTGAATTGCATTGAGTTCAATGGAAACTCTTTGTCACCCCTTTCCCTCCTAAGGTGGCAGATCCACCACTAACCATCTATTTCTTATAATGTCTTAATGTAATTTATTTTTCAATAAAAAGAATACTCTTACCTTGTATTCAAATGCCACATCACATAAGGGTCTTAATTTGTGATTATTGTGTGTCTCAGCATCTCGACACACCAAACACACAGGCTGCTGATCCTCCTGACAGAAGAGATGGAGTTTCTCACCGTGCAGATGACAGAGAGCCTCAGACTCTGGAGTTCTCTGACTTCCCTCTGCTCCCCCTTTTAAATAAGCGTCACACAGGTTCCTTAAGATACGATTTTCTACAGGCTCATTCTGTGCTGACTTTGCCCTGCAGATTGGACAGTCTCTCGACTGTTTCCCATCCCAATACCGCTCCAGACAAGCTTTACAGAAACTGTGAGAGCAGATCAGGATGACCGGATTGTTGAAGATGTCATAGCATACAGGACAGCAAAGATCTCTCTCCATTTCGTCTTTGATGAGAATGTATTGATGTTGAATGGTCACTTCCAGGAGTTTGGCAAATGTTGTGATGTCCTGACTAAGTTGATTTCTTAAACCTACAAAATTAACAAACGAAAGTGGCTAAGAGTAAATATGTCAAGGAAAACCAAACAATTCAGTTTCAGTTTGTATGATGAGATTTGATCTGAGAGACTGGCAAGTCCTGCGTCATTCACCGGTTATGATATTATAACTGTACAATATTTTCCTTATAGAACTGTCAAAAAATATTCTATCAGACATTTCTATAGTCAAACAGGACTAAGCAGAATCCAGAAATAACACTACATTTACCTTCATATAAAGAATGAATCTTCCCATAAACATTCTAATTTCTTGTGTCTCCTTTCAGTGAGTGTTTCCCAAAAGATCGGTCAAGTTAGTGGAGGCTGTTTCTTTACTAAAGACCAGGGTTGAAACCCAGACCAGGTAAAGAGCAGTCCAAAGTACTGTATAAACGTTTTGGTGCAGGGTTTAAATACACACAGATCAGCTCTATGACACACCACAAATAAGGTCCACACCAGTTGCAGTAGATAGGACCAGAATTATGACGTGTAACAGTAAAACCAGTACTCTACTCTACTTTCAACCACCAAGTATACAGTAATGCTGACAGGCAAAAATGTCACTTCCTCATTATTATTGTTTTGCTTTCAGATTCAAGGCATAAATATAGCATGGAGAGAGAGATGCCGCACACTCCGAGTTTCAACAGACTATTTATTATAAAAGCGGTAACGTTTCGGCCTACGGCCTTCTTCAGATCGCATAACTATAGCTGCAAGCGGCGATGGCGGGCCCTTGCACCTGCGGTCCGCGACTTGGACATTTTGGAATCTAACTAAGCCACACCCTAGGTCAGAGCTCTGTCTCTGACTAGCGGTAGCAATAACACACATGGCCACCAAATTTGCTTCATTGTTGTGAATGTATGTGTCACCATAATAGACAACATGCTAGGTGGCACTTTAGGGTCCCTAAGCCACACCCTAGAGCCCTGTTCCTGACTAGCGATAGCAATAACACACAAGCCCACCAAACTTGGTTCATTTTCGTACATGTATGTGTCAACCACAAGAGACAACACACTAGGTGGCGCTATAGAGTCCCTGAGCCACACCCTAGACCAGAGCTCTGTCTCTGAGTAGCGTTTCCAATTCCAGATGTAGCTGCCAAATTTAGAGAGTTTTAGAGCATGCCAAGTTGGTGAAAAAGGGCCAAACATGACCTGTAAGAGGATTCCACTATAATAATAATAATAATAATAATAATCTGGGGCCGGTTTCCCGATAACGTTCACTCTTAGCGAGCTACGAAGACTCCAAAGGTATAACTTACCAAAGTTGTTTACCTTTCTAGTCGTGGTTCCCGAACTATCACTTAGGAGTCTTCTTACGAAAAGCTCCTTACGTCCGACGTATAAGGCACTGTCCACCGTAAAGACACTCATCACCGCCGTCGCTGGGCACCCGGTCTTATACGACCCAACACTTTTTGTGTTTAGGGATCCTAATAAAAAAGCTTTAGATTGGTTGGTCTGGTGAGTTGATGAAATGTTGATTAGGTGCTAAATACGAATGTTTGAAGCGCACTTGCCTGCTAATAGCATCCTAGCATGCTAAAGTTGCTCTTGTGTTAATCGGACGGTATGGTTTGCAAATACCGATGATACTAATAACATTGTGCAAAATGTAATAGAAACTTGTGACTGTGAGGATGAATTATGTCAAAAGGATGTATGTAGGCTAACCTATACAGCAGCCTTTCTATGCAAACTTCACTTAACAGCCAGTTTTGATCAGTCGCTTTGGCGCTTTTCTCAGATCAGAATAACAATTCTAATAATAATGATGATTCAGTCAAAATGAACTATACTGGATGCTGAATAGTCATTCCCAATAAAACTAAAAACTGCACTTACTTTCTAATCTCTAGAACGTTTGTTTCAAGCGGGAATGATATTCATTTGCTCTACACCAATCTAGGTTACATGCAGCCATGCTCCTTTTCCCTGAGGATAAAGTGCTATTTAGACTTTGTAGATTTATTTCAAATTAGATGGAGTACAGAACATTATTTGCAGATGCCTAAATACTAGAGCTGTCGAAGCACTAGCTACAATCAGTGCTCCAGCACTCTGATAAGCATACGGCAAGCTGTCTTGACTTAACCTGACTCTCGCCAGATCCTGTAGTTTGCTGTCTGCTTCACACAAGGATCTGGGACTTCTCGATAGGAGATGTATTTATGAAGCCGGGTCCTTGTAAAACATCCTTGCATGTAATTTGATAAACCACTTGCCTGTTATCTTGAATGACGTGCTAGGCTTCTTCAAGTTCTTGCCAAACCCGGTCGGAAGAAGAGTAAAAACATCCTTTCCAGCAATAAATGTCTTCAAAACCATTCTCTGTTAATCTTTTAAAGAATGAATACTCGATAGATTCGACAAAACGGTTGAAATAGCAGAATCAATGTCAGCACAAGACTCCTTGCTGCGTGCCGCCATTGTTGTTTGAATCAAACACTCGCTTCGGCGCTCCTGATTGGTTCATCATTTTTTGCTCCCTGGAAGGAGTTTGGATTGCCCTCGAGTCCGAGGAGGGTCGGTCTGCGGCATGGGCGTTACATATGTTGCAAGAAACTCCCCAATTAGGCGTTCCTGTCGTGAATAGTCAACCAATCAGAAGGAGCTTTGCACTGCATTCTGGGAAATTCTTAATTTCCGGAGTTTGACTTCCTTTTGTCAGTTTGTAAAAGTCCTCTGAAGTCCTCGTCGAAGCCACGCAGAAGCTACGATAGCAGAGAAACTGAAGCTAAACCGATGAGACGTAAGTAACTTCTATATCTATAACTATGTCTTATATTACCATTTAAGCAATTCCAGCGTTACATTAGAATATGGGTAGCAAGGCGAAAGTAAGCAGAACGAAGGAATAGATTGTTTGCTTGCGATATGTTGCTTGTTTGTTTGTATGAAAATATGTAAACCTACTTAAAATGGTAGGCCTAGGCTACGTGATACAAATTAGTCATCGTGCTTATGTGGTAACGTTAAAAGCATGCCAGCAACGCACATTGTTTTCGACTAAACCCATATAAAGTGAAGACGTAACGTATGCCTAACTAAATTCGGTACTTTGGGGTTAACTGTAACTATTTTCTGAGGCTGTTGAGTGGTGAACAGGTGGCCTGTTGATTTGGTGCGTTTTAAACGGCCTCAAAAATGATTACAGTTAACACCAAATTACCCTAAATTCTGATTAGAGTGACTGTAGTGGAGCTGAATCCAGCTGAATTTGTTTTGGCTATGCCGAAGATCCTTGCAATGATGTGATGCATTTGCTACATGAGTGATGCCATAATTAAAAAACAAAAAGTTCATTTGTTATGTTCCTATTGACATAAAGAATGATTGAGAGTTGTCATGTAAAACAAAGACATCTAGGAGTTCTACAACGTTTGACCAGTACAATTACTAATACTGTATTCATGGGTTTCATCAGGTCCCTTTACACAGGTGTATACAATGAAGCACCTTGATTATGAATGCAGACTGCATGGTGCTTGATTAATACACCTGTGGAAATGGACTTGAATTCATGGGTTTCATCAGGTCCCTTTGCACAGGTGTATTAATCAAGCACCATGCAGTCTGCATTGATAATCAAGGTGCTTGATTGTATACACCTGTGGAAAGGGACCAGATGAAATCCATGAATAGTCAGTTTGACTTTAGAGGCCTGTTAAGGCTGGCTTACATTGCACGATTTTGGCCTGTTTTAACAGTCGGCGACTACATTTCCAAAATCGGGCGGAAATCTTGAGAGTTGTGCTAGAATCGCAGCGCGCTCCCGTCATCTAAATCGTTTAGTGTAAGGTGCCAATCTTAGCGGTTTTAAGTCCGTCGGAGGCAGTCTTTCTCTAGTTTTGCCGTTACGACAATATCAAACATGTTTGATATTATCGGAAGTCTTTTCAGTCGTGGCTCATGCAAATAGTGACGTGAACATTAAAAACCAATAGTAACCTCTCGCGAACACGAAAACAGGAAGGGGCAAAATAGGCGACAGCTGTAGCCTATATGATTATTTGTTATTTCATTTCTTATAATTTATTAGTCGGCTATTCTACGAGACAGAACAACTCTGTATCTGTTAGTGATGTCACACATCAAACAATGCTGCAGAAACGCGAAAAAAATACTTTGATATGAGTAGGCTATCATGTGATTTCCTGTTAATGATGACGTAGCCTATTGTACGATTTGAAGGAATCTAGCAGCAGTCTTGTAAATAGTGACCTACAGTCTTTGCAAAATCCTAATCTGAGACTGGCCTGTGACTAGACAGTGACTAAAAACTCAATGAATTGTCTTTAGATGTGAGAGGGTCTGAGACTGTAGTCTTTCAAAAATCTTTTCCAAATCTTTGCAAAGTCTGTCAATGTAAGGTAGGCTTTAGTTGATCACTACTAGAATCTTAGCAGAAGTTGGACAATGTTCTCTAATAAGTTAATGTTCTCCATATGTCTTCCTATCACTGCAGTTACATTCTTCCATACTGTCTAGCGGTCAGAAGCCGCAATTACGAAGTTGTTCAGACCCAGGATGCACGCTGCTCCACTGCCCTTTCTGCCCAGAGTACAAGGGTGACTATGCCAGGGTGGAAACGCACATGCAGAGCCATTTGAAAACGATGGTACATTATGGAGGTATGTTTGAGATTGATAGTTAAGCCCTTAGCCCTGTATCATGGTCTTCTATGAAACTGTATGGATTGGTTCTGAAATTACAAAAGGTTCTGAAAGTAATGTTATTAGTAATGAAGTGAAGTTGATTCAATTGTTTCATGTAACGTTAGCAGGCTATTTGATGTTTATCTATTTCTTATTTAATTATTATTTTGTTGTTCAGAATATGTGATCTACAAATGCAATTTGGGCTGCAGAAAGGGCAGTAACCACCACTGCGGTTGTGCCTCACCTTTCCCAGGAAGAGTAGCTTTGAAATCGACAGGATTGCACATTTGTTCTCTGCCAACAAAAGTTGGAAAAATGCATGCTTGGTGCTTAAACACAGGCTATGGGAGGTACTTGGTACAAGATGTACAATTTCCAAAGTAGCTCCCATGGCACACGCACACGCCAACACACACACGCACACACCAACGCACGCACGCACACACACACCAACACACACACAGGCCAAGATTTTGTTTTACTTTTATTTATTTTATCTTGCATGGCCTGCAGAAGTTTCTCTTCTGTGTTTGTTCTACAACAAAGTATTGGCGAAATCTACCGGATTGCGCATTTGCACATTTGTTCTCTAACAAAAGTTGGGAAAATGCATGCTTGGTGCTTAAACTGTTATGAAACATGAAAAAAGTTGATCTCTTCTGGGTTTGTCCTATAATAAAGTTTAGGCTACTTTGCAAATAAATGGTTGTTGTGTCTTTATTGAACAATCCATATTGAGTATGAACTTGAGCTATGCTGTCTGATTACATAATGCTCCATATACCTTAAACACATTTGCTCAATGACCAGGATATTAATCAATATTTTTAATTTGTTGGGATACACAGCCTGGGAATAGTGAAAGACATTTGACTGTAGTCAGCCTATGGACTACTTCATCGGAGAGGGTGCTGCAGGGATGGAGGATCAATGGGGAGGGGGGAATGATGTGTTAGGTTTGTGTATTGTTGAGCTAAATCCTTGTAAATGCAAAGCAATATTATGAGACTGTAATGCTTTGCCAGCTGATTTGTGACTCACAAAGGAGTGAAGGGAAAACACTGCAGCATTTTTGTGTCCAAAATATTGTATTGTACAGTAGGCCTATCCTACAATCCACTGTCTGGTACAGAAACACCACACAGGCTGAGAGAAGGGCTCTACAACATGTTATAAATTCTGCAGAGAGGATCATAAGAACAAAACTTCCCTCTATGGAAAACATGTATGCACAGCGCTGCCAGAAGAGAGCAGAGAGAATCATCAAAGACTCCTTTCACCCAGCTCACACTCTGTTCAGACACAAACACTGCACATACAACTTGTGACAAACCTGTAAACATGTGGAATATGGGAAAGGTGCAATACTACAAAGGGGAATAAGGGCAATATGCAATATCTAACTGTACTGTATATGGGACTACATGCAAGGCTAACAAGGGGACAATGTGCAATACTTTGTCAGTGTAATGTGGAGATTATGTGCAATACTAGGGACAATGTGCAATATCTTGTGCGATACTATTAATGGGACAATGTGCAATATGAATCAGGTGCAATATTATTAGTGGGACAACTGTGCAGCAACAATGTGACGGAGTAATATTCTAACAGTGGAATGTGGGGATCATGTGCAATATCAATATTATTGGAAAATGTTTATATCTTGTGCAATATGGAAATCCGGTGCAATATCAATGGGACAACTGTGCAATATCTAAACTGCAATATGAGAAGTATGCACTTGTATCCACATGGGACAGGGTGCAATATCTTGGATGTGTGACACTTGCGCGCACGCGCGCACACACACACACACACACACACACAGTCTCAGGGACGCAGGATTTGCACTGTAGGCTACTGTAGCACTTAAACTACTCTGCCTCTGTGGGACTGTAGGCTATTCTTAGACTGGGTACACTACACAGTATAATTTGACGTCAATGTTTGCCTGATGTCTTGTATGAATCATGTTTTTGTCATGTATGCTTTTAAATATTTGTCATGTCTGCTTTTAAATATTTGACTTGAAGGGCCTGCACAAGAATTCCAATTTGTCTATGGTTTATGCACAAATGGCCAATAAAGAACTGACTTTTGACAATTCAGTATGGTGCTTATGCAGCGGTAACTTTATGAATATCGTTTTTTTCGTATCCAAATAATTGCATTAGCCTAACTGTAGGTGTTGATGTGCAGTAATTCTGTAATTATTATAGGAAATACTGTCGTGATACTGCAGTACAATAAATTTTTTTCGTAACGGATAATCTATTTAACAAGTAGGCCTACAATGCACTGCACAACCATTTTCAACTTCTTCTGCTGGATTGCGTTTAAACTTAGTTCTGCTTTACTACGTTTGGTTCAATGCTAATGGAAAGCGGGCTGTGCCCTTACTTTGACATACATGTTAGACCGGATGTTAATAGTTCCTTGAAGAAGGAGAAGAAGAAAAGGGGGTGTTTCCGACTTAGATAGAAACGCCTATTTATGTTTCCGCAGACCGACGATATTCTCGAGTCCAGACCCTTGTGTGGAGCTCAGCGAAACGCCTCTGGTGGAGCATGGCGGAACTACAAGGGTCTGGCGAGAGTCAGGCTAGTCTTGACTGTTCCTTTAAATAGATAAACGAAATCAAACGTTAGAATCTCTCACGTTATGAGCGACTTGCGTGACTTTAGCGATAGAATTTTTTTAGCAGCTGCATTTTACCAGCGTCAAAAGCGACTTTGCAGCTTTGGTCGCTCATGGTCTGAACGCACAGTGAGGGGCGTTGTTAGATGCGCTAGTGGACTAGAGTGGCTTATTGCTTTTCTTAAAATTATTGTTTTATAATCTTACCTAAAAGGCCTATATAAAGGTGCAGCAATGAAAAACTTATTGATTTATATATTGATTTCTGCCAATAAATACATTTCCTCTATCCGAATGGTTGCCAATGGGGAGGCCATACAGTGAAATCATTTATGTTACTGTACACCAACTGGTCTGTAGGTGTCCAGACACCTCAGACATTTCATTTCTACTTTTTATCATTGTATGCTATTAATAAGTTCATCCATGTTGAAGTAGCGTGAATGTTATGGAGGCGATATATGAGCAATGTTTTTTGTGCAAAGAACGATTTCATAATAATGTCATGCCTCCGCGATTTCTGAGCAATCAATATCAACTAATCCAGCACCTTCATGGTGGACAGTGCCTCGTACGTCGGACGTAAGGAGCTTTTCTTAAGAAGACTCCTACAGTTAAGTGATAGTTCGGGAACCACGACTATAAAGGTAAACAACTTTGGTAGGTTATACCTTTGGAGTCTTTGTAGCTCGCTAAGAGTGAACGTTATCGGGAAACCAGCCCCTGATCTGTTCTGACTTGCTTGAAGACCACTGTGAAGAGAGCTGAGTAAAGTACCGGTAATATACACGCACATCACTGCCGGTAGAACAGCAGGTGTAATAGACTGCAGAAGAGTAGATGGGACAGGATACAAAGGAAATGTTGTTGGATAACTATGTTGAAGCATTAGTATCATACTTTACTACACAGCTCAAACAAAATAAGGGAACACTTTCCACACAAGTCCATCAAACTTCACTGGTAGCATATAAGCTCAGTACCTAGAGCCTACAAAGGTCACAAAGGTTGTCCAACTCCTCCAGAATGGCACACCAAAATGTTCCTCTATGTTTTTTCTTTCGTTGAATACATTTATTGTAAGTCAGCAGGCTGTCAGAGTGAAACCAGTGTAAAAGGGGAAGTAGTGGGATCAGCTGGTTTGGGACTAACCACAACAGTTACGAGAAATGGCTTGCGCAAAAACATCCCTCTCCAGCAATGAATCCCAGTAAAATAATCAAGGTTCTTGCCAGGACACCAATCTGACTATATTGGTGTTTTGAGGAGAAAATGACATGGCAGATAGTTGTTGTGCAATTAGATGCACTAACCCTATGAGTCCTTCACTATTCTAAATAATAAAAATGCAAAACGTGTACTATACAAATTATTCGCCACAGCAAGCTGACAGCTCAACATGCCTTTCATGTACTGTAGACTGTCCTGAATCCGGCAATATAAGAACTATGGTGGAGAGGGGCTTTGGGGCTGAGCAATTTACAGATATATGTGGTGTGTGCCTGACAGAAATAAATGCCAATTTGTTTTTAGTGATGTAAAATTAACTTTCAGCGCTCCATACTGTATCTGTGAGCTGATCTGACCTGACTTGACCCGAGTTTGCACGTTAAGCTGTTTGTGCACTCGTGATGATTCTCTACAACAACTTCAACTGAGTCTTCATTTGGATACCATGCAGGAATCTGCTTGGAACTCAAAACCAGATTATGAACATGGTTTGAATCGCCATAGAGAAACACATGATAGTGCTGGATTATGAACATATGCCACAGCAACACACAAAAGCATAAGTCGAGCTGTATAAAGTTATTATTTTGCTGTCACTTTGTCTGTTTTTATAACCCAGAAGGATTGATGTATTTGGTATCAATGAATACCTCTGTGTCTCGTCTTTCATCTGACATGCCATATCATTTGAGTAATTTAAACAAGAGTAACGGGTGCACAGGTGAATGCACAGCAGTAGACTGTAAAGATGATGCAACTTGATTTAATATCATGATATTTTTATTTGCATAGCCCACTTGATTGTACAGAAGTGTGTAGTCTCGTTGGAAAGCCCCACTTATGCTCTTAGTAATGAATGTCTTATCTCGTTGCAACTAACAGTGCAAAGTAACAGAGAAGAATGGGTGTGTTTTTGACGCATTTTGCATCAACCAGGTTTTAAGGGCAAACTGCTGAGGAGATTGGCCAGGGTTATTTGTTTTTTTCCCCACTATTAATCAAGCTGTCACTCGCCAATAGGCAGGGTGTGAGGACTCAAGACATGATGAAACAGATATCATGTTTCATACATACTGTAGCTACAAACATGAAACATTAGCCCTTTTTGTCAGCATTTCCATGGTAGTCACATGACTGCTAAGTATAAGCTAAGCTCAATTGCACTGGTTACCTGTGAAATACAGAATTGATTTTTAAATGTTGCTATTTGTTTGTATAGCCCTTAATGGCTTGGAACCACAATATACTGTATGTCATCTTGTTAATTCATAATGTACTTCGTTAAGATCTTCCTTGCAAAAACTTAAGCCGCAAAACTGAATGTGACTGGGCCTGTTGCTGCTCAAGTCTAATTCATTTAAAAGCCTAGCATTTAAAGGGAAACTATGCAAGATTTTTTTTAAACTTAATTTGCCTTTACTAATCAGCTTCGGAGTCAATGGAATGGTTATTTGACTTATATCGGCTTGAATGACGGCTGTCTTGCTTCCCCCTAGCGCCTGCAGAAGAACCATGCATGCACGTTTTGTGCCACCGGGACTTCAAAACAGACAGTCTCCAGCCTGGCAATCATGCTCATGAAAAGCCAGACTGACCGATTGAGGAGTTTTGTAACACTAAAGCTGTAGGGGAAGCTCTGCAGAGAAATCTGCAAGCATAAAACGAGGGAAAGCGAAAACGAAACGCGAAAGTGAAACCGGCGATGAAATCGTCAAACCTGCCTAGTTTCCCTTTAATACACTCTAATTTCCTTATTTCTCCATTTCTCCTTATTTAATTTTATCACTGGGACTATATCAAATACTACCACTACTAACAATATCACATAGTTATCTCCATTTCTGAAGAACTTTAGGTCAACCCTGTTGCATTATGTTTAGTGCAGGGCTAGTTTTCAAACACATTAATGTTGGACAAACTTTTGTTGGATCAGGATTTCAGTCCTGCAGCAGCTCTAACTGGGTTGCCCTACTGTAACTGATGTAACAATTGATGGCTCCACTGGTAAGATCTTCAGAGAAAACTTGGTTTTGAAATAGGGAAACACATTTTCACCTTCATTCCAAAACCCAAAATGATGTGTGAATGTGTGCAGCTGTGTGTTATTATCAGGGTCAGAGAATGAAACCCTTCCTTTGTCCAAGTTCAGTTGCACTCTATCGTTGTGGGTTTCTGTTTCACTTTGAGGGGAATGATGGGCTTGCCGGTGAGTACACGCTTTAGACACATCTCCAGAATGGGCCATATACTTAATATCAGCATAATACATAACACATACAATGCAGATTGGCGATGAAATGTTTCAAAGGATTTGTCATGTCAGATCACAGTGGTTGCCACTATGACTGGTAAGTACACCAGTGTCATCAGCTCAGAGTTTTGGTCAAAGGAGAAGCTTATTTAGTAGTTTTGATTCTGAAGCTAGAATTTGCCCATCTCAATACAGACAATAGTGGTAAGTCTTTTTATTTACCTTTTATATTTTATGTACCAAACTTTCAACATAATGTTTAAGCATGCAAATACAGAGAATTGAGAAATATACTCATTTATAGAGAATTATACCCAGGTAGTCTAGAATATTTAAACCCAAGAGAGTAGAATAGAGCAGGCAGAAGTATTCTAACAAATGTTATTCTATGAAAGAAAGAACAGTAATGATCCAGAATGTGTTCTATAAGTAACCTTAAGTGCATAGTCCTGTTAACCCCCTTCGAAGATCAACTAAAAATAAATATATAGAGTAATCTAGTACAGCTGTAATAATATTGACATAGAATACAGATAGGCTACAGGAATTAAATGTGTGTTAATTGGATAGTTACAGTAGCTCCAGTTGATCTATTCATAAATATCTGACCAGACGAGAGGCATTCCATAAATGCTACCCCAAGACATCCCCACTTGTACTCATCACCTGCTAGTAAGCAGTGATTTTATAACACCATGCATACTACAATTCAATGAGAAAATGAAAGAAAAAAAAATTGATGTGTAAATGTTCAAATCAACATGTAACAAGGGAAGGGAAGCAGGTATACAAATTATGTTGCACTTAAATAAGATCAGATGTTGTGATGGTTTAACACTGGTTGCCTGAGAAATATACAATTGATTCTGAAATGTTGCTATCTGTTCTGAAGTCCTTAATGATTTAGAACCATAATATACCAGTGATTTTCTGAGTACATACTATGCTTAGTCACTTAGATTGTCTTCCCAAAAACGTCTTTCTGTCCATTGTGTTCCGGTCTCAGAACTACAGGTGACCGGGCCTTCTCTATTGCTGACCTCTACCCATATCAAGTCCTGCTTCATAAAATGTAAACTCTCCGATTTTCCTAATGGTTTCAAGTTCTTTCTTTCATTATGTTTTGTTTTATGTTTCTTTCCTTATTTTATTTCATTGTTTCCTCCTTACTTTCATTATTTGATTTAACTTTTCATTAGACTCATTATTAAATATAATTTAGTAGTAGTAATAATAATAATAATAATGATAATAGTGTATTTATTTACGTATCTCCATTTGTGAAGCATTTTGAGTCAACCCTGTTGCATTATGCTTGGTACAGTACAGGAGCAGATGTCAGACTTGCAGTACTACTGTAACCGTAGCTGAACTCCTCACTGGAGAGATCTTCAGGGAAGACCTTGTTTTAAAATAAGGAAACACTTTTTGCTCATAGTTCCAAAACCAATACCAAAACATGTGTGAGAATGTATGCAGCACTGTGTTACAATCAGGGTCGGAGAATGAAATCTTTCCTTTGTCCAAGTTCAGCTGCACTCTGATCCTTTTGGGTTTCTGGCTCACTTTGATGACAGCGGTGGGCTCGTTCACGCTCTCACGCTTTAGAGACACATCTCCAGAATGTACCATGTACTCATTATTAGCATAGTACATAATCCAGCGCCTAATTAACTCATCTTCATCCTTTCCCTTCACCTTGGCAGTGTCTGCCATCACACCCAATTCCCAGCATGGGTTGTCTCCAACCTCCACATCCCAGTAGTGTGTCCCCGCGGTATAGCCCTCAGAGCCCAGGACACTCCGGTGCTCATCAAATCTCTCTGGGTTGTGAGGAAGCTGTTGCCTCTCTTCACTGTATTGTACACTCATCAGATCCCCAGACACAATGAGACTTCGGTGTGCAGTGTTGGGATCCAGCATTACAGGAGCTGCAGAGAGAAAGAACACACATTTGAACCAACAAATTACCCTAAATATGGATAACAGTCTATTGCATTTACATGCAATGCAGCAACAATAATAACAACTGGATGCACCGCAAAGCGGTACAAAATATGACTGCCGCTCAGTGCTGCACGTTCTCTCTCTGCAAAAATAAATCACGCTTGTCAATTTGTTTCCATCTCCTACTCCATCCCCTACTGCAACTTTTAGGTATGTAAATGAGTATGTGCATGTGAGCGCTTGCTTTTGTGTATGTGTGCTTCTCTCTCTGAGTTTTTGTTTTTGTGTGCGCGTCTGCTTGCGTGTGTGCATTTGTGTGCGTGTTTTGTGTGTCTGTGTGTATGTATGTATGTTCACTTGTGAGTGTGTGTGGGTAATGGTGTGTGTGTGTGTTTCTGTGTGTGTGTTTGTGAGGGTGTTTGTGCATGCATGTGGGTGTGTTTGTGTACGCGTTTATGCGTGTGTGTGTGTATGTACACATACAGTATATTAATGTATTGTATGGTCCGCCATGAACCAAATTACACAAAACCTGGCACACATTCAGAGGGTGTCATAATGATCCTGCACTTCACATTTTGTGCAGTTTTGAACCTGTCAACCTGAATGGCTTTTTCATTTTTGACTAGGCGGCACTATACATTAACTCATTCACTGCCATTGACGTCTATAGACGTCAATTGCCTTTTTCAATGGGGAGGGCTCCTGGGTGGGCTTGGGAACGATCTGGCAGAGTTTCAGACTTGTAAACAGACTGTACTAGCGATCCCAACCGCTAGATGACAGCAGTGTCATTTGGATGATTAGTATCTGCCTATAGTGCACATGCAGAGACAGCATGCAGCATGCAACAAGCAACGACACTGAAGATCGACCACAGTGGATCTAGTTTGCACGCGATGCAGGGAATAAATATGCTTACTTCTTACATCAAGGATGGAAAACACGTGAACGGTATGATCCATTTACATTGGATATTGCTATGACTAACAACAACTTTGCTAGTGCTAGCTTGCTAAGTCTACCGTCCTGTTCAGAGTCTTTAGCGACCATCATAGTCCCTAGCAACCTTGACGAGACTGACGAGATAACAGTGCAATCGTGGTAGACATACTCCTGAATCGCTAACATTAAAAAGTTGATTTTCACAAAAAGATCGTTTTCTCCATGTTTTGGTCAAAAACAGGTGTTTTTAGCAAAACTAACCCATGTTCTACTGACGATTACTAAAGAACGGAAAACGATAGAAACAAACCGTTTTTTTCCTGGTGAAAGAAGAGAGTCTACTCTTTCATTTGGTACCTTCGGTGTTTACATAGTCATAAAGCTCACCGTTCGGTGGATCTTGGAAAAACAGTCAAAATGCTGTAAAACGTCTGGCAGTATGGAGCGCTCTGCACTGAAAATCGCTGGCAGCCAATGAGTTAAATGAGTGGTTTTGGGATGGGTTGACATGGCCCCTAGGTCCTACGGTTCTCGAGATATTCACAGAAAACTGTGTCCGGCCATCTACAGGCCAGTTGGTAGTCACTAAATGGACACATAAATCCATTTATTGTCTGGCCCCCCATGAACTGAGTTCCAAGAAATTTGGCATGCATTCAGAGGGTGTCATAATGATCCTACACTTCCAATTTTGTGCAGTTTTGACCATGTCAGGTCAGAGACACTTACGATTACAACACCTTTTGTAAGAATACAAATTCGGTTTCTGGTTTCTGGTTTCTCCTTTATCATTAATTATTGGGTAAGTAGCTAAATTGGTTTAAAAACTTTATTTACTTCCATTTTGCTTGGGTTGGTAGCTGTTCATAGTGTATTCTGAGTGTCATTCTACTGTTGTTTCTACTACTGTACTGTATTAAAACAAAGCATATTTATCAATATTGAATTAGTATTAGTATGTATTAGGCTACTGACTGTCATTAGCCTGGCTAGCGCCTACCACTTCTCAAATAAGACGTGGTCTGGCAACCAGACATTCATTTTCTCGTATTTGAAAAAATGCCCAGATCCATTCATTGGGCGCCACGGATGTCTATCAAATGCGCATAGCTCATATAACACGGTTTTACACCCAACTGGTTGAACGAGGACGCATGCCAAGCCCCCTGGCGTCAATATCAGAAGCCGGATGTGCCCCCGCGCATTCATATGCAACACAAAGGGCTGCCATTGACATCAGTGTAAATCCTTTGGCGTCGAATGAAGACGCAAGAAGGCAACGGAAACTTCTCGGATGTTCTGTGATTGGTCACCAACATCAGGCGAAAATTTGGGTGTTAGTGTCCAGACTGCCTTAGCAGCGTGAATGAAATCACCGCGCAAGGCAGGATGGGAACACCCAGACTAGACTGTCATATAACCTACTGTAAGCAAACATCTAACCTAGAGGGGTTTCAATACTGTAGGTCTATCTAATATGAGTAAATATACTGTTAGTAATTTGTGTTTTTAACTAGTGTTTTAAACAGCAGCCTTTTTGCATTAACATGCTATGGCAATTCCTTTCACTGAATTACAGTACATTTTCTAGTTATTGCTATTATGCATCATTTAGGCTTTACTGTTCATTTTTAATATCAAAATTGTCATATTCTGCAAGTCCCTTTGGACAATACTGAAACTCTATAAAGGTGTGTGTGTGTGTGTGTGTGTGTATGAATCAGCCCTCACCATATTCAGCCACACACTGCATCTTCTTCCAGACTCTGAACTTAAAGTTGAACAGGTGTTTTGCCACATCAATCAGAGCTCCTGAATTCATTATTGGATCATCCAGAGTGCACTGGGCTCTGGAATAACAATCAGGATTCAGTGCTGCTGTAGATTTGGGTTCAGAAACAACAAAGAAGAGAGTCGCGGCAATTCACATACCCTTTGATTGTGCTGTTGTAGTGCTGGAAAATAAGGACAGTTGGTTTTAAATTGGGGTGAATTATCACAAATAAAATGCAGTATAATACAATTACCAAAATCAGATGTAGACATTAAAATATTTGAGATTCACTGGCAAGAGTACCTTCAGAAATGTGATGTCATCAGTGTCCATTGCATCTTGTGTGGATCTGATTGCATCTGAAAGAGATGCAATCTCTCTGCTGATCTTCTCAATCTCCTTCTTCATCATCTCACTCTTCTGCTTCTCCTCCCACTTCAGTTCAGCTATCTTTTCTGCCTCTTCATTACGCAGGAACTGGTGAAGCTTCTCAAACTCCTCCTTGATCTGCCTCTCGGTGGAGTTTGCCTGAGACTGGTGTATCATAAAATCATAAAAATTAATAAGATGTTTTTGTAATTTGATAATACTCCAGTATACATGCCATTTAGGTTCTTGAATTTAAAAATATGTATATTCAAATAACTTTCAACACTTAACACAGTAGTTATCTCACCGATATGTGTTTTAATGTTTGATTGCATGCCATCTTAAAATGTTCAAACACCCCCAGTTTCAGCAGTAAGGAGTGTAGACTAATCTCAGTATTTTTCTGAAACAAATCAAACATTCTCCAGTTACATTTCGAGCCAAGAATTACTCAATAAAGGTGCAGTAAGTATTTTTGTTGTCTTAATGTACTTCGGTTGAAGACATGATGACGTGAATGAAAACGTGAAACTCATGATAAAATGCATTTTCATCCATTTCTGACAAAAGTAACAAAGGAATTGGAGGTTCTGCAGAGAAAAGTCAAGTTGCTGGAAAAATGGCAAAGCAGAATCTCTTATCCAGATTGAACTAATGAGTGACAATGGTGACAACTTCTGGGATCAAACTCACAACCTTCATGCAGGTCGTGCCTAAAAATGCCCCTTAGCTGTTCGATTATACAGTATAACCCACGGCCTCTCGGGGCTTATTGCTTAAATAGTTTAAGTCGAGTCAAGTGAGACAGACTAGGGTTGCCAACCTTCGCGTATTACCCGGGATTTCCCGAATTATGACAAATATCATTGCACAGACACTTGTCTGTGGGAGGTGAAGTGTATTCCCAAGGGGCCATTCCCGCTGACCATCTTTTTTTCATAATGTCATTTACTTTTCAATAAGGAAAACAATTATATACTCTTACCTTACATTCAGATGCCGCGTCACATATGGGTTTTAATTTGTGATTTTTGTGTATCTCAGCATCTCGACACACCAAACACACAGGCTGCTGATGTTCCTGACAGAAGAGACAGAGTTTCTCTTCGTGCAGGCGGCAGAGAGCCTCAGACTCTCTTTTTGGCTTTGGCTTTTTGGCTTTTGCTTTCTTCTCCTTTAAAAACACTTCACACAGGTTCTTTAAAGTGCGATTTGGCACAGGCTCATTTTGTGTTGACTTCACCCTGCAGACAGGACAGTCTCTGGGTCGTTTTGTATCCCAGTACTTCTGCAGGCAGACTTTACAGAAACTGTGAGAGCAGGTCAGGATGACCGGATCATTGAAGATGTCACAGCACACAGGACAGTTAAGATCGTCCTCCATTTCTTCTTTGGTGATAATGTATTGATGTCGAACTGTCACATCCAGGAGTTTGGTCAATTTTGTGATCCTTTGTAGTCCTGACTCAGTTAATCCTTTAAACCTATAAAATTATCAAACCAAAGTGGCCAAGAGTCACATGACATTAAAAACAGTACTGTACCATTCAGTGGCAGTTGCTGGTCTTTGAAATAGAGGAAGCTATGATAAAAACGGTTAATTATTATGTAAATATTATTAGGGTGTTATATTGTTCTTTGAAAGCAAAAAATATCCCAAAATCCCACAATAGACCAAACAGAGTATAGAGTATACCTTAAGAGTTTCTGAGACATGGCACCTGGCTTATCCCAGTTCACTTTGGGGGAAGTTTAAATAATCTCGACATACTGTACGCTGTCAACGAATTCTAGCACGTTCAGAGCGGCAGATACAACAGTTCATCCAATCATACAGAGGCTCGGCGTCCAGGTACATGCTGTACCCACCTCCCATTCACTCCCTGAGAAGCCGGCTTGCCTGGAAATACGATTTTGAAGCGTTTGTCCAATAAACGTCTAGCTTTTGTCCATAAATGGATCAGCCGTCCATTTATGTGGTTTAGCTTTTTTTTTTTTTTTTACCATGTGTAGTAATGAAGTGTAATTTGAATTTGAGCTTACAGTTCTTTCATCAACCTACGGGTTTATATGTTTGACATTAACTTACAAATTACTGTAGATACTTAGCTTAGTCCTCAGAGGAGGGTTGCTGCTTGCTCTGTTTAAGTTTATGTCCATCCCCTACTGCAACGTTTATGTATATGTAAATGAGTGTGTGAATGTGTGCGCTTGCTTTTGAGTATGTGTGTTCTCTGTCTGTGAGTTTTCGCGTGTGAGTAATGTATGTGTGGTGGGGTTAATGGGATGTGTGTGTGTGTTGTGTGTCTGCGTGTGCGCGTCTGCTTCCCTGTATTTCCCTGTTGTGTGTCTGGGTGTGTGTATATTCACTTCACGTGAGTGTGTGTGGGTAATGGTGTGTGTGCGCGTGTGTGTTTTTCTGTGTGTGAGCGTGTAGATACATGCAGGCACACACACACACACACACACACACGCACAAGCACAGACACACTCATAAACACGCGCACATACATACATACACAAAGACACAGACATACACACACAGTAGACAATCAGACGCACGCGCCTGCACGCACACACACATAAAAACGCACACATGCATCCACAAACTCACCCACACACACACCATTACCCATCCACACACACACTCAAAAGTGAACATACAGATATGTTACGGGTCTGCAGGGCTCCTCCTTGTGGTTTGCGTGTGTGCTGTTCATTTGCGTCTCCCTGCAGGTGAGCCACCAGCACAGGTGTGGCGTGGATTGGCACACGTGTGGGTCTGATTGATTACTTCCTGGATGGCCTTTAAAGGAACGCTTCACCGTTTTTTCATATTAAACTATGTTATTCGCTTAATTAAGACGAGTTGATACATACCTCTCACATTTCAATGCGTGCACTCACTGGCTCTGGCGCACGGCGCAACTTTAATAGCACTTAGCTAGCTCAATGCATTCATTAGGATCCAAACAGAGATGAAGTTAGAAGCGACCAAACACCTCCATGTTTTCCCTATTAAAATAACGTTACACAAGTAGTCACAGGACCAAGTATGGTGAGACAAAATAAAACGTGGTGCATTTCTAAGCAGGTAAGAGGGATAAATATATTGTGTAGCGGAATAACATTGGGAGCACTTAGACTCTGCGCAGTAATATCCTCACTCCAAAGTGAAACTGAAAGTGCAAGAGTGAAGATATTACTGCGCCACACAATATAGTTATCCCTCTTACCTGCTTAGAAATGCACCACTTATACATTTATACTGACTTTACTTAACCTACGTTGTAAATACTTTATCTTAAATAAATACATGTATTCTTTTGGCAAATTCCGCGTGGTCTTCCCTCTCTGGTTACATAGCCTAGTATGCAGGTTGTAACACATAAAACACACACACAAATGCAGGCAAGTAGACGCGCGTGCACACACCCCCCATTACCCCCACACACACACTCACAAGCAAAAACTCATAGACAGAGAAGCACACATACACAAAACAAGCGCTCACATGCACACAATCATTTACATGCATAAAAGTTACAGCAGGGGATGGAGTCAAGCGTACAAGCGTGATTTATTTTTGCGGAGAGAATGTGCAGGACTGAGCGGCGGTCATATTTTGTACCACTCTTCGGTACATCTAGTTTCATTGTTGTTAAAGGGATAGTTCGGGTTTTAAGACACGAAGTTATATGGGTTCCCCGTCAGCAACGTTGTGCATGAGCACTGACTTACCCCGCAACAGCGTCCTGTGAGCCGAGATCCAGCCGGTTTTTGATGCTGAAGAAAGTAGTCCGGCAAGTTTCTGGGGTCACGAAAGTGAAGTGTTTTTCTTCTCAAAACCATATGCGTTCAAAAGAGTGATATATTTGCACCACAAAAACGTTGTCCAGGAAAAATTCGAAACCTCGTTATCACTTACTTATTTTTCGCGATTCCTATCACTGCGCGCTACTGACAGCTGGACAACGTTTTTGTGGTGCAAATATATCACTCTGTTGAACGCATATGGTTTTGAGAAGAAAAACACTTTACTTTCGTGACCCCAGAAACTTGCTGAAGAAAATAGTCCGGCATCAAAAACGATCAAAAACCGGCTGGATCTCGGCTCACAGGACGCTGTCGGGGGGTAAGTCAGTGCTGATGCACAACGTTGCTGACAGGGAACCCATATAACTTCGTGTCTTAAAACCCGAACTATCCCTTTAACTGACATGCAGTATGCACAGGCAAACTCACTCTCACTCTCTGAGACCAGTTGGAGCAGATTCATGAGATGAGTTTCTGCCAATCTTGTTTGGGCTGTTTTGAATTGTTATTGGGTGTTTCATTTGACATTTCAAATTGAAGTTCAAATTTATTTGCCTGTACAGTGTACAGGTGCATTGGAATGCTTTTATGGACTCATAAGTCATTCACTCAATAAAACCATGAATAAATAACAATAAGATAAATAAATACAAAATTGCAGAAGTGCAAACTTGTGCCCATAGGGATTGCACAGAAAGATGAGGTGTGTGTGTGTGTGTGTGTGTGTGTGTGTGTGTGTGTGTGTGTGTGTGCACTGTAAAAAAGGAAAAGTAAGGGCTGTCCAATTTATCAAACCCTATCATGTTACAATGACTTAAAATGTGTGATACAACAATTTTGGATATGTACTATTACTGTAAACTGGTACTATTTCTATACAACACAGCATGAACACAACAAGAATATTTCTTCACAGACTCATTATTACAGTATATGCAAATTGGTTAATAAAATGACACCCATATGCAAATTAGCTCTCACAAAATGATTCGCAGAGTGTATATTTATAAAAATATATGTAGCCTATACGTGATACAAATGTCCCAAGCAGAGATGGATTCTACATGGAAAAAGTACTACAGAATCAATTGAGAAAAAATTGGTAGTGACCTTAATCAGATCGTTCTGGGTTTCGCCCTGTCTAATAGGCCAAACTGAGAGATTTAAATTTAATTTTGGCCAAATAGGCCTAGGGAGCCAGTGAAGCTGATCTTTGCCTGATTGAAGTCTAAGCGTGCTGCAGCATTCTGAATCAGTTGTAGTGATCTTAATTCATAAACAGGTAGGCCAGCTAACAGTGAATTACAATAGTCCAGTTTGGAGAGAACCATGGCTTGTACAAGAAGGTGTGTGGAATCTTGTGTCAGATAAGGTCTGAACTTCCTAATGTTGTAAACCGACATGATTTTGCAAGTGAGGCTATATGCTCAGAGAAGCATGTCAGTCATCAATTATCACGCCCAAGTTACGTGCCGAACTACAGTAGCAGTACTTGTCAGTCCACTCCGACTGGAAGTGCCGGTTTTCATCATCAATTTTGTGTGCCAGAGACAGAGGCATTGTTATCAATAGGCTTTAACATTGGGGTTACTGCTGGCAATGCAGGAATTCCTGTATAGGTAATGGGTGCGTTGGTAAATTTCCACTCCGAGCGCTCCGGGTACACTGGAACTTTTTAACTGTGCGTTATTCTATTTGGTCCCAAACCGTCTAGCTGTTGCTGTTCCAGTATTGCACCAAGACCAACAGGGGAGGCATCACATGTGATTCTGATTGGTCTGCCAATGGTGTAATATGCCATGACTGGAGCTTTAATTAATGCTTTCTTGAGCAGGTCAAATGCCTGTTGTTCATCTTCTCCCCATTTCCATTCGACATCTTGCTTTGTGCGTTCCCAGAGAGGAGCAAACTGAGAGACAAACTTTGCACAGAACTGAGCCAAGCCAAGGAAACTGTGCATCTGCTGGTGGAGGTGCAAAGACCAACCTTGACCTTCAGGCCATCTTGCAACAGGATGTGACCCATGTAGTTGATGGAGGTCATTTTGATCTGACACTTCTTTTCATTAACAGTCAGTCCCCTTCAGCCAAGCATTGAATCACTGTGGCTAGTCTTGAGTCGTGTTCTTTTTCTGTACTACCAACTACCACTATGTCATCGGATATATTGTATGCCCCTGGGCAGTTTTTGATGACTTGACTTCTCTGAGGCCATGTTCACAACAAATGTTGGGATTTTTCTGGAATCTGGATGTTCTACCTGATGATATGTCATATGTTGTGAGGAATTTTCTGAATGGTCTCTTTGATTTTAGGCACTGGGTGATGGCTACATTGTCTCTCCGCATATCAACACATATTCTGACATCTCCAAGCGTGTCACCCTCTGGTCTGATCTCAACAGCTACTAGCGGATTCACCCAATGAGCTAGTTCTGTTACATGTAATTTCTTCATAACAAGCTGTCTTCGACTTCGACTGAATGGAATTCGACATACTGACTGGATAACTGGAGTGATTTATTTTGAGCTTGAGTTGATCGTTTTTGAGTTTTCCCAGCCCAGTGAAGAAAAAATAAATAAATAAACAAATGAATAAAATGGATACTGGATGGAAACCTATACTGTATGACCACGGCTGCACAGCTGTCATAATAATTACTTAAAACCTTAAAATGTTTTTTTGCAACTCAATATGAGTTTGTCTGATGAGAATAGGTAGCACATTGTAAATCATTAAGAGTTCAAATTCAGCATTCCAGACTAATCTAGACTAATACTGTATGTTAACCAGCCTACCAAAGCAAATACCATCTGACCTGATCAGCGGAAGGATTGGTGGTGACTTTTCATTTAAATCAACTCTATCATCCTATGCTACCAAAATCAGTTGGTACTCTGTATCTAGTTTTGTTCAAGACTGAAATCAACACTGAGAGCAAAAGTAAAATCTGCTTACCTGAAATGGGAAAATAAGGAGAAAAAAAGTTTCCCAGTCACTCCAAAAAGTGATTTTGTAACATTAAAAATACTGGATTGAAGATAATAAACCTTAATCTATATAAAGAAAAGAAGTCTGAGAGCGCTGACTGTCATACAGATTGTGGAGTCACCAGGTGACGTGGATCCACCCCTAATTCAAAGTGACCTGACTATACACTGCACACACTTCATATTCTGCTGTGTAAATGCCCCTGGGCTTTATTCTAGATCCTTCAACAATGGAAGCTAAATGATGTCAGAGCCCACACAACAGCATTTCTCAAAATGTGGAGTGGATCCACGTAAACACCCCTCAAATCTCATGCAAACTCGTGGAACAGGAAATGAATGTATAAATGTATGGACACCTTTACATGAAATCCATACTAACAACAAAACTTGTTCTCTTACTTCACAAGAACCCCATTGAGTAGAAGCAGAACCTTGGTGTCAAATGAAAGCTAACTCTCTGGAGTTTCTTGTTTGTATCGAGATTGCATAATACCGTTGTGACTGTCAAAGAATCAAAGAAGAAGTATCATTTCACATGAATCTGCTGTGACTAAGTTTTCTTAAAAAATGACACTGAGCTAAACACATGGAGCACAGCGTTAGTTCAGGCAGGTCACGGAGTCTCGCTAGCTTCCCTGAATGGCCCAGCTGACTGTCAATCTAATCGCCCAGCTGATTGCCAGCTGATTGCCAGCTGAGTGCCAGCCGGCCTAGCCTTGCTTTCATTGGTGGAGATCATTCAGAGCGCTTATTTAAACTGCCTTTGCCAATCTGCTGCCATCTGCTTTTTCTGCAATTTTGCCACCCACCTCCTCCCCTTAACCCCCTCATACTTCTGACTTATCAATGTTGTGTCATTGATGTTTGTTCTGTTCTGTACCCCATGGGGGGTTTATTGCTGCTCTCCCTGCCTTGGGCTTTCCATGTTTGAACATGGAAGGGCAGGGGGCCCCCAGAACAGAACATACCGCCAAGAATGTATTTCATGCAATAGTAAATAAAAATATTTTATTGACAAAGTGGTCCTGACTGAAATTATATTAGAGGTATTCCAACACAAATAATGCATAGGTATTCCAACATAAATAATTTTTTTGAAGAATAAATGTTTTACTTTATAGTCATTGACTTCGAGTTACAGCTTCACAAGACCTGGTTCCAGGCCTCAATTGTGTTTCAAGGCCACTTGAGGTGATCCAAAATGTGGGCAGTTCCAGAGATGTATGTTATCAGCTCAAAGATAAAGCAACATTCAAGCCTCTGTAACTCTTTGCCAGTACATCACATTGTCACACTGACTCTTTCTGAGAATTCTACTAGGTCTCAGCTTTCATCAGAGGTCAAGCATTTGATGATAGGCCAAAGTATGTGGGAACAGTGTCCTCCTAAGTAGATGATGTGCCGTGTCGAACAAATATCTTAAAATAGGGGCCGGAAGTTAAGCAATCAAGTAAAAGAAATGAAGTGAGGAGAAAAACACTGGGGGGAGGAGGAGGAGGAGGAGGAGGAAGAGGTAGCGTAGCACAAATTTCCGCTTGATATAAAGCACCCAGTGGTTTATGCAGTGCTGAGAGCAGGACGGGGGAAAAGTGCGTATACAGGCGTACGGTTTCAGCCCCATAAATCTGAGCCTCCCTGCAGAGGGGGATGAAACTGCCTCCTATAGAGATGGTATGGACAGGACGAGAGGGCCTCGTATATCACATCAGCGGCAGGGCGCTCCCCACAGACACCCAGTTAAGAGATATATCCTCTCAGCTCCACTCCGCTATGCTATGCTCTCTCTCTATCTCTCTCTGTCGGACTCCCGCTCTCACACTCACCTCTACGCACGCTCTCGCTTTTTATCGCCAGTTGGCTTCCTCTTTTTTTTCCTGCCTTTCTTTTTCTTCCTCAGCTGTTTGCCTTTTCTTTATAAGGAGATATTTAGCTTTCTGTATCTATTTCTAGGCTGTTTCTTTTTTTCAGTTCGCTGTCAGTTTGGCTTTTTCAGTCTTTATCTATTACTTTTTCTTCAGTAGCACTTCAACACTGTCTCTCTTTCTCTCTCTCTGTGTGTGTGTGTGTGTGTGTGTGTGTGTGTGTGTGTGTTAGACAGAGAAAGAGAAAGAGATACTGGCACAGCAAATAATGTCCCTGCTGGTCTTCCTGGTTTTTACGGTACTACTTCAACATCTGACCAGATGTAACATGGGAAACTTTACAAGAAGTGTCCTCCTCACTCATGACCTGCCCAATCCATTTTATCACCTGCGCACGAGTGTCTACTGGCCTTCTCTCCTGTTGTTGCTTTCATGGCCCATAAAAAGCCAGTGCAAGTGGTCAGACTGAGTCACAGTCGTGGTTTCACCGCTCTGGTCGCACGGGGGAGTTGTGGTGCACGAGGCTGCAGTGTCCGTACCACATTTGAGTCCAAGTACCCACAGGGTCCGACCCATGGTCATTTCCATATATATATATATATATATATACACATATATAAGAAAATCTATGAAGACAATTTACAAAGAAAAGGTGAAGATCCTTACACCAAAGAGCTTGACTTGAGGCCATACTGTAAGGGCCTGAAACGTTACTTACTAAACAAATAAATGGAATTTTATTGGGAGCTCTGGTGTGCGGATATTCACTTATTCTTTGAACCGTATATTTTTGATCCTGCACCCGAATAACTTGGACGTGCGTGATTAAACTTTGTTTTTGTTTTTTTTAACACCTAACAATGAAACCGTTCTGGCTGCAGTTGACTCTGGGGCCTGTCCTGTCCTGACTTGACTCCAGCTCATCCAAAGACAAGGCAGAAAGTCAAATAAAAATCACACCAAAAAGTTCAAACTCTGAGTTTTGATATTCAACACCCCTCAGATTAGGGCTGCATCCATTCCAATCAGAGGTTGTCTGGTCATGATGTCACTTCCTAATGCCACTACCTATTATCTGGTTAATATTCTGGTCATATTCTGACAATAGCCATGTGGTTGGGGAGCGGCGCAGCCCTCTGTCACTATTTGGTGGTGGTGGTGGTGGGGGGGGGGGGGGTGCTAAGAGAATAGAAATGATACCAGCCTGCCAGCCCCTTCATCTCTATCCCCAGTACGGGAGGTGTGAAGCAGGCTGAGAGTAACAGGAGCTGCCCAGGGTGGAGGTGCTTCAGGCGGGCCGTCGTCTCCTGAGAGGTCCCCCGAGGCTCCTGGTAACAGCGCTCCATTAGCGGGGGGCTGTAGACGTCTCGCCGTACATACACACCCCGGGCAGCAGCAGTGTGACAACCCCCTCACACTCAGCCCCACACTCACCAGACTCATCGCCAGCACTGTCACCATCACCTGCTGGGAGCATAGGCAAGAGAGAGAGAGAGAGAGAGAGAGAGAGAGAGAGAGAGAGAGAGAAAGAGAGAGAGAGAGAAATGTGGTCAACCCCTACTGTGACAACTTCTTACACTCAGAGCTCTATCCATCATACTTACCCGTTGGGAGGCGAGGAGAGTGACAAGAGGGAAAGGGAGAGAGATGGGAGGGAAAGAGAAAAAGAGAAGCAGGAGTGAGAGAGAGAGGAAGAGTGAAAGAGAAGCAGGAGTGAGTGAGAGAGAGAGAGGAAGAGAGAAAGAGAAGTGGGAGTGAGTAAGAGAGAGAGGAAGGAAGAGATAAAGAGAAGCAGGAGTGAGTGAGAGAGAGAGAGGAGAGAGAGAAGCCAGAGAGAGAGATATGGTCAGGCAGGCCTCTGCTAACCCCTGCTATGCAAACCCCAGGCAGTGAGGTGGTGGTGGAGGTGGGGGGAGGATATGTTGTCATTTCCTGCTGGGCTTGAGGTGGGAGGGTTTGGGGTGAAGGTGTGTGTGTGTATCTGTGTGTCTGTGTGTGTGTGTGTGTGTGTGTGTGTGTGTGTGTGTGTGTGTGTGTGTGTGTGTGTGTGTGTGTGTGTGTGTGGTGGTGGTGGTGGGGGGTGTATTTGTATCCCCTCCTGTATGTTTTCCTTTCTCATTGTGAACAGGACAGGGAGGGGAGAGGGGCGCGAGGTGAGTGGGAGAGAGACATAGACGATAGCTAGAGAGAGAGAGAAGGAGGGGGGAGAGGGAGGGTGGAAGAGTAGGAGAGAGGAGAAGGTGTTGAAAAGAACCATCTGGCCAGGGAGCTGTTCTGTATCAGCAGATTAATCCCTTATCCCAAAGTGATGAGTTGGCGTGTGAGGAGAGAGGGGGATCTAGAGGGGAACGAGGGAGGATGAGAAAGAGAAGGATATGGAGAGAGAGAGAGAGAGATGAAATGTGTACCTCACCAGCAGGCCTGTCTGATCACCCAAAGAGGATCAATCACCTGTAAATGATCAGGACACACACGCGCATGCACACACACACACACACACACACACACACCTCTGCTGCACACTCTCTCTGCTCAACACCAGATTCACTGCACTGATTAACGCCGCAGCGGTGAGAGATTGACTGATGTGGTCTGTCAGAAGAGAACAGAGTCGGCGCTCAGAGCCAACATGGAGGATGCTGAGGAAGTTGGAGGGAAACACAAGCAGTAAAAAACTCTCTTATGTTAATTCCGAGGAATTGGTAAACACATTATGGAAGGGGTGATTTACTGGCACTGAAAAGAACTTTAACTGCCATAAGAGGATTGGTGCAGAGGAAAGGGAGTAAATGTTTTCAGCAATAGCAAATGGTTTTGTCAAAGGCTCTAGCTGATTTTCTGTGTCTTTCAGCGTGTATATTATGTGTGTGTGTGTGTGTAAGAAATGATGTAGGATGCTAGTTAATCTAGCTAATTGACAAGAGCAGTTATATGCCAGTTAATCAGTTAGTTAGTTAGTTAGTGCAATTTTACTAATTGCACTAGTTCAACTTTAATGGTAGCAGCTAAACTACTTGTAGTTTCATAACCCAGAAGAGAAAGTGGCAGAGAGCTGGCATCAATCTAGTGCATTAGCGAGTGAATGTTAATCTGGGGGTTAGTTTGACCTATTATGGCTATGAAACAAGAAAAGCTGTGTCTTAGCAGCTGATAGGGGTGGTTTGAGGGTGTGGGTAGAAGTCGGGGTAGATGGAGCCAACGGGGCTGAGTTGGGTGGTGTTGATGGGGTTGTTGTGGTAAGTTGGTGAGTGAGTGTCCATCCTGTTGCCTCCGTGGGGAGAGAGCTGTCGTTGCGGCATTCCACCGCAGTGAAAAACGGCTTCCCCAAAACACCCTCCAAACCCACCCAAGCACCCAATCCACCGCCCCTCCTTTCTCCCTTGGTCCATGTCAAGTTCATTTCTAAGAGGGTCTGAAGTGGGGTCTTACAGGACTGAGGAATTCAACACAAGAGTCGTCCAAGGTGCATGGCAGAACCCTCTAAAGAGGGTTTTGTGGGTGTGTTGACAAGGGGCCGTATCAAAATAGCAAGACGAGACATGCACAGCAGCATCTTTACGACGTCTTGAAATGTCACTGCCCAATATCTTCCGGAGCTTTCTGAAGGGCCTCTAGGCCACACTTGAGACAAGTGTCAGGTGCCTCTGTTTGTGTTTGCGTATGTGTGTGTGTGTGTGTCTGTGGAATGAGGAACTCCCTGACTTGGACAGGTGGAAACGGTAAAAACTGACCAATCAGATCAAACGGTTGATTTACTGGCCGGCGACAGCCAAGGTCGTCTGAAAGTCGCGCGGCTGACCTCACAGAGCCCACAGGAAGCACCAGGCTGTTGTTGGGCAACGGGTCAAAACAGCGGCACCCCTCCCCTCACCCCTCAACCCGGGGGGTCCTTAGTAGGACTATTTCAGGATTATTGGCTTCACTGTGGGATCGCTCAGGTGATGAGACCTGTCTTCACAAGCTGAGGTTTGTTTGAAGAAGCAACACAGGAAGACAGATTGAGTGCCAAGAGATTGATTTAGACCATTTACTCTGTGGATCATTCCAAAGATTGTTTCCCTTATTGAAGCAGCCGTGCTGGCTTGGTATTTCCATCCCAGGAAACATTGAGCTGTTCTGCACTGATTGGACTATTTGATCTAAATTATAAAGCAAATTCATTTCACAGCCCTTAATCCATACACTCTTACAATGAATGTGTTAAAAACAACACATCTCTGTGTCTAGATAGGGACAACACAGTTTGTGCTGTTTCCAACACATTACTTTTGTTATTTGTTACACAATATGTGTTAAAAATAAAACGATTTGTGTTGTTTTTTAGGATGTGTTTCGAATACATTCATTGTACGAGAGTAGTAACTATACTACTTAGTGCAATACTGTGTAACAATGAGTAATAGCACAAGGGTCCTTTGTAATGACATACACTAGGGTTAAGGTTAGGCTTTATGCATCTCAGTGCTGTGACACATTGATAATTATGGTGTTACTATTTACATTGTGGGTGTAATTACACGGTAATAAGCGTTCTGTTTTATTCTGATTTATGTATTCAATTTTATTAAGGCTATTATATACATTCCTAAGAGACAGCAGAGTCAGAAATGAGCTGTTTAGGTATGTTTGTACAGTATGTGTGTGTGTGTGTGTGTACGCTTACAAGCATCATATTGGACGAGTGGTGCAGGCTGAGGGAGAGGTGAGGGAAATATCCTCTAGTCACGACCCACCGTGTTGAGCACATTGCTCCTGTTCTGGGTCCAGGAGGGCCCTCTCTCACCCTCAATAATTCTCTCACTCTTTCCCTAACTCTCTCTCGCTCTTTCCTTAACTCTTTCTCACTCATTCCTTACCCCTCTCTCTCTCTCTCTGACTCCCTCACTTCTTCTCTCCTTTTCACTCTCTGTCGCTCCCCCTCTCTGTTTTACCTCTGGTTCTCCCCCTCCTCTTCTCTCCTTCTCTCCTCCTTCTCTCTCTCTCCTTGGCTCTACTCTGGGCCCACCGCCTGGCCCTGTCTCTTGCTGATTTTAAACTCTGCTCAGACCTTCACCTGCTGGGACTATGAAACCTAACCTGCTTATAAACTGGAAAAAGAAGACAAGAAAAGAGAGAGAGAGAGGGCCGGGAAATCCATCCATTCAGCTTAAGACCTGTGACTGTGGCATGATACTGTACATAAGGAGAGAGCATTTGGCAAACACACACCTGCTTAATAGAGATACATGTGCCTTTTTCCCAGCGTTCGAATAGACAACTTGTTACAGGAACATGGACGACCATCCTAAAGGGTCGTGTGACGAGATATGGATGTACTTCCTTCGTGTTTTTACTATCCATATCTGTGGAAATCTATCTGTGTTGTTTTATTTTTTTTTGACAGGAGGGGAGGAGGTGGAGGAGGATGGGTGGGGGTGAGAGTTGGGGTAGTATTTTATGAGGAGAGAGAAGGATAGAGCTGTAAGATACTCTATAAAAGTTATTTTAAAAGCCCCACATCCCCAGCTAACCCAGAGAACCCCCCACACCATCACCACCACATCCCCCACCCCACCCCACCCCACCCCACAAATGTCCCCCCGCACCCCCCCCCCATCCCCCGCGCTCCTCTCCCAGTCCCTGGCACGTCGGGGCGGCAGTGGAGCGTGTAATCGTAACACCATGTCCGAGGGACACAGAGAACTCACAGGCCAAATTGTCCGTGTCAGCGCCCGTGTCTGGCCGTGAAATACTGGGGCTGACATCATCGCTCCTTGCCCGGCAGAGGGGCTGTGTGTGGGGGGGGGGAGGATGGAGGGGGGTGGGGGCTGATGTTAGGGGTTGGGGCTTGAGATGGGGAGGGACTGTGGGCAGGGAGTATCTGAAGTTAGGGGGCTGGGGAGGGTGGGATGGGTGGCTCAGGAGAATGTGAGCTACCTGCTGAAATCGTTACGTGATATTCCCATGGTGAGCATTTAAAATTATTACCTGGTTCCTTTTTTGTCTTTAAAATGTTGTTTCCGCTCCACCTCCCCCACCCCACCCCACCCCACCTCCCCCACCCCACCCCACCCCACTCCACCCCACCCTTGCTCCTGCTGCTGCTCGTGTCCCTCTCTCCCTTCTCTGTAGTCCAACCTCTCCCTGTGCTACCTTTTGACTCTCTACTCTCTCCCCACCTCCTACCCCTCTCTCTCCCTCTTTCTCTCTTTCTAACTCTCACTTTCTCTCTCTTTCCCTTTCTTGCACACACTGCGTTGTTGTGTATTGTCCATGAAGTGTCCAGGACACATGATGAACTGGCCCTGGTTAGTATCAGCTGTGTAAAGGTCAGTAGCATATTAGAATCCACACGTTGCTATCGCTATATATAAAGGCTAACGCGCACACTGCGTAAAACTTCACTACTGCTGTAAAGTGAGTGATGACACAGATGACGGTGCACATTCGGACACTCGGACGGACACTCCTCAAACACACACATGCTGTTATTCAGACGGGCAGACGCCAGGACAGCCCCGGGACCCCTCAGGGTCCTCGTGACGATCAGCTCGTTTTGGATTTTTAAAGCGAGGGCCGAGTGAAATACGACAGGGACGTGGCACGGCCCGGGCCTCTGGGAGATGGGCCGAAGGAGGGAGAACCATTAACTCTGACCTTGGAGCCTCGGATGCAAATATATTACAGGGGACAGTTCTTACAAAACCATAACTTTTACACACACACACACACACACACACACCATGTGCACACACGTACACACACCCACACGCACAATATACCCACATGCACACACACAAACACACACACACACACACACACAGGCCATACCCATATGCACACACACACCGTGGTTTTTCTACAGTATGTATGCAGTGTTTAGTCTGTTTGTGTTATAATTCCCTCTTCCATTTCTGAATATCATTTGGTCACATTAAACACACACACACATACACACACAAGTATCATTAAATAACGGTCATATACCCTCTCTCTCAGCCTACTAGAGTAAAACACACACACACTCTCTCTCTCACACACACACACACACACAAGTATCATTAAATAACTGTCATATACCCTCTCTCTCAGCCTACTAGAGTAAAACACACACACACACACACACACACACACTTTCCCCTCCTCCCTTCCGCTGTGTCTCCCAGACGCCATCCAAGGAGACAGGCCTTGGAAGTGCACCAGAATAGCTGCAGCCCTGGCCTGCGGACTCACCCAACCCAGAGTCCCCTGTAATGAGAGCGAGTGCACTAAGATGCTAATAAATACTCCTGCGTTGTACACATCACCCTCATTAAGTGTAATTTATATCTGGGCACGGCGCTGGACGCATCACTCAGCGGGTCAGATCGGATGGTCTCACACCGCGTGAGTGTGAAAGGGATTAGTGTTACATGCTGGACGAGCCCGCTCTGTCAAGAGGCGATGACGTCCCGACAGACCCGCAAAAAAAGATGTTTTTTAGTTTTCTTTTCTACTGTCATATGGTGTTGATGGAAAATGATACATGTTTGTCCCTGTCACTTTGTGAACAAAGTGTTTTTGGCGATGTCACCTACGGCTGTCTTCTGCGTCTATTTCTGCGTGTCAAGGCTAAATTCAGTTTCTCGGTAATTGCTAATTTGTATACAGTATAAAGTTGCTCTCGGAAACTCATCAGTCCGTCTCGATAATTCCGCCGCGTTCACATTGTTTTCCTAATTTGTCCGCTCTCAATTTCTCCTACTAATGGATGCTTTCCTTAATGAGATTACATGATCTCTAATATTTCACCATGTGTGCACTACCCTGATCAGCGAACATGAGCCTCAATTAATTCAGATGTCCGTCTCGGTGAAGTGTATCTGACGTCAGGCGCTGGGAACAGACACTCGGCGCACATCCCTACAGGGAAATAGAAGCAGCGCAGTGTGGCTCTGAAGGACCCTAGCAGTTGCGGTTAGCAGCTGGGCTAACTTTAACCGCTTACTGTATGTAGTAACTGGGGCTCAGCTGACCAATTTAGGCACACTAAATGACGAGGCATACTTTCCAAGAGCATCAGATGTTAATCTCTCACTGCGCTGTATCATCATTGACATCAGAATCATTATCATCATCATCATCAGTCTCATCCTGAAGGCATGATTTGGCTGTGTTAAAATTTATTTGAAAATGATCCATTTTAATTTAGTAAGATACATTCGATTCACCATGCCATCATATTACTTTTTTTTTTAAAGTAAAACAACACAATTTTTTACCATATCTTATTATTTTCCTTGTTTGTGTTTAAGTTTGCTTGGACTCATATTTTGTCTCTGTCCTTGATTCACCTCTATAACGTGAGCAGGTTAACGAAGTGCCTATCTTATAGGAGGGGCAGACCAGCCACATGATATCTGTAGCATACTCCAGCGCCTCAGTATCTGTAACGGAGTTATGGAAGATGTTTTGAATTTAAGAGCCTTGTGCGTTAAAGAGGCATCCAAAAGCACAGCTCTCTCAGGCCCCAGCGATCATGCTTTTCCACGCTGTGAAGCGCCCATGCCTCCAGCTAGATCAGACCACATGCGTCAGTCAGTGTGTGAGTGTGTGTGTGTCTCTGTGTGTGTGTGTGTGGGGCGGGGGGGAGGGGGGGTGGGGGGGTTGTCAATGTGGGACCTCTTGATATAGGGATGTTGCTGACCCCTTCTTTATCACTTCTCTCTGAGATGGAGAAAAGCCCACATTCCAGAGCTGGCCCAGGGTCAGAAAGCAGAGTGGCGGTTTTGGCACTGGCAGCAGAGCAGAGCCATCGGAGGTGGTGGTGGCGTCCACAGCAGTGGAGTCCCCTCTCTCAGGTTATCCAGTTTTATAGAGCCTCAGAGCACGCCCTCCCACCACCACACACACACACACACACACAGACACACACACACATAGTTCTCTGACTGTGGGACACATGGCCTGAGTTACCTCACTGCATTAGTGCAGAGTCCCGCGAGAGCTGAAGAAAGTAAGGCTTACGTAGAGACGCTGTGTGGTCCTGAGGTTTTTAAATAGATATATATATATATATTTGTTCCCCTCAAGAATAGCTTACAAAAATAATGCTCTCTCTCTCTCTCTCTTTTTAACACTATTTTTGTTTCCTTTGGGGAGAAAAAGCACTAATAAGGAGTGTCGAGATAGGCATTGTTTTTGCAAGCTATTTCAAGGTTTCCCCCTGAAGAGAGAGTGCTGGAGAGGGAGGATTGCTGGTCATTTGTTATGTGTTGATCCAGCCTGCTCCGGTGGATCTGTGGCCGCCTGTTAAATGTGAGGGATGAGGTGGAGAAAAATGAGCAGACGGAGGGAAGAGGAGGGAAAGAAACGAGTGAAAAAAGGAGGACCAACATATGTTTTTACCGGAACAATCCATCCTCCGTTCCATGCAACGTTCATACCTCACTCACTCACTCTCTCTCTCTCTCTTTCTCTCTCTCTCTCTCTCTCTCTCTCTCTCTCTCTCGCTCTCTCTGTTTTTCACTCTCTATCCCCCTTTCTCTCTCTCGCTCTCTCAGTTCCAAGCCGCGGTCATCCGTAACAACGCTGTCTGATGAAAGAGACATCCGGCTCCACGTTTGTGTGAAGAATAAGAGTGTTGCCAGGGCGGGGGGAGGGGGGGAGGGGGGGGATGGACGCACGTGCGCACCACCTGCTCCCAGTCGTCGGCCCACCTGAAAACACAACCCTGGCAACCGGCCCCCTGCCCCGGCAACACAAAAGACCTCTGTCTGACCGGGGTCTACTACTGCACTTTGGGACAGAGCGCCTGAACCTGCTGATGCTGCTGCTTTATGTCACAGCCACCATCCTGCTAACGTCGAGCTAATTAGCTCACTGTATTCCTTTGTGTGACTGAAGATGCTCTAACACTTCAGTGAGCAACGTTTCTGTCATCATAGCTCAGAGTCTGGTCTACCTCGCCATGAATATTAGGAAACATTCCCATGCCATTACAAATGTTGTTTTCACACTGGTTCTCTGGTCCTACAGGATGGCACAGTTTAATGTCCTTTCATAGGGAAGCTGGAATTGAGAGGTACTTTGTGAGATATGGATTTCACTGGTGGGAAAAAAAACTCTTGCTCACATTCTCTGGGCCATGAAATCCAATCAGCACTCAGATGTGTCAGCTGACAAAACTTTGCAATAACTTGTATAGTATTGTAATGTCACAAATGATCAACATGTTTTCCTCACCCATATAAAGTAAATAGATAGATTGAGAGAGAGAGAGAGAGAGAAAGAGAAAGAGAGTGATAGATACTTCATTGCTCCCAGGGGACATATAGGAATGCTGAACAAATAGCAAATACAAATGTTGAATTTATACTTTTTTCGGCAGAGGCCCAGTCCAATGGCACCGGTGGTCAGGCCCATTTCTCTCCCCCCTGCCAATTGGGTGCCCTCCTGGGCAGAGGCACTACCCCGCCGTCGCCATCACAGCAGCTGCCTGGCAAGAGCCCTCTCCAACCCTGTCGAAGATTTATCAACTTAGACAGCACAGATGCCCCTTTCCAAAACTTTACTACTTAGCCCGACATAGATTTTGCACACTAATAATAACAGGTGATATAAACTAGAAATGGAGAGAATGAGATCGAAATGACTTCCTAACGTCACATCTTTCACGTGTTGGTGATGTATTTCGAGGATTCTAGGATCTGCATTTACATGTTCTTGTCGGGGGCCTATGCATCACATTATCAAAACATGTCAGTAAATCCTTTGATATCATGTTTCAATCTTTAAAGAATCTTATATATTCCATGGCCCTGGAATTTAGTTGGCAGAGTGGTGTGGTAACATAACTTTAATTCCTTTAATTCCTGGGAGCACCCCTGCCGATAGCTGTGTAAGATGTATGTGAGGTTCTGCGCGTTGGTTTGGCTAAAAGTGACCGCTCGGTGGGTGAATGGAAATAAATATACATTCTGATGGCGTGTATATGCCGGATCCCACAGGTGTGAGACATTCCCTAGCAGAGTGTCATTTGCCCAACTACCAAAAATGTTTCCGTAACCAACTCGGTGATGACAACATCGTCTGCTCCTTAAGATATGCTCGGCATCCTCCCCACCAGACATCACAGGCCGAGGGAACTGGGACATAAAGTATCATAGCGCTTCACTTTGATAGCACTTGACTTTATGACGCGCTTCTAATTTCAGTACCCCCCCTCCCCAACCCTTACGGCCAGATGTCTCCGAGCCAGCTGTTACTGAATCCATACATTCATACGTCATGGACATGAAACGGATCAAAGTCCGATCGTCGGATCACAGGGCCTGTTCTAATACAGGCGCTGTCGTTTTTCATCTCCTCCTTGTCAATCTGTTCATTCCTCCGCCGTTGCTCGTTTCGGTCGCTCAAGCGCTTCTTTCCCACCCTCGGTTAGATGTGACTCCACTTAAGGATTAAACCAGGCAAGCCGATCGCATTACCTTTTATTTTGTCTGCTCCTATTTATCCAGTTAACTAAATGATACGCTTCAGAGAGAGAAGAATGTAAATTTTTAGAAGGAGGGGGAAAGAGAGAGAGACACAGAGAGAGAGAGAGGGAGAGACAGAGAGAGGGAGAAAGAGAGAGAGAGAAAGAGAGAGAAGGAAATGAAAAAAGGAGGAGGAAAGAATTGACTAGTATCCAAGTGTTTTAGCACCTGAGGCCTTGTGAGTGTAGTAAACGTCAGAGGCTTATTTATAGCGTAGTATATGGAGAATGTCCTATTCCCCGCTCCGCAATAACACACGTGCATCTGCTAACCGCATCAGACCTACCCCTCTCAGGCAGTCCCCAACTCCTGCACTGGCCTTTGCTTTTAGCTCCCTCCCTCCTTCACACACACTCTCTCTCCCTCCCTCCCTCCCTTCCTCCCTCCCTCACTCACTCACTCACTCTCTCTCCCTCTATCTCTCTTCCCCTTCTCTCTCCCTCTCTCTCTCTCTTTCTCTGACTCCCTCT
>NC_084997.1:19817759-19860259 GCF_963854185.1 Sardina pilchardus
CAGCATATTCATGTCCATATGAAGGCTGTAATATATCACATATTTTTTTATGAATAATATTTCAGCACACATGGTCCTGTGAAGTTTTCCCCGTCTCTTTTTCTGGTATTTTACTGAAATGTGAACTCAAAGGGAATAGCACGTCAAGAAATGCTCGTTCATTAAAACGGCCTTAGCGCATAATTGGAAATGACATAAAAACGAAACCATTAGATATGTCTACATGTGTTAAGAGCACAGCTTTTGAAAGGGGATGCTCAACTCAGCTGTTATTTGGGTAAGAGCTGAGAGACCCCCCTTACAAGCTGACAGACCTGAGAGGCGCTGTTACATCAGGGGCCACCAGGGGGTGGTTTCGAGTCTCAAGTGTTTTCTGTGCCGGCCAGGCGGTGGGACTGGACCAGGCGGCCGAGCTGAAAATCCGCCACTTGCGCGCCGTGTGGCCTTTTAGGTGCACCCGTAAGTACGGGTCGTGTCCATGTAGAGGCTGACACACATTTGCAGGAATGACAGGCAGGCCTAATGCATTGTGGGAGAAAAAAAGAGGAGAGTACCAGCTGACTTACTGCTGCGGGACAGGACAAGCTGGAGAAGAGGTCAATAATACTGCATACTTTCTGACATGTGGACATGTTGTTGTGTGGTTCATGTGAGCAGGCAAAAATTACGTTTATGGAACGTTTGTTTGTTTGTGGAATTTGGATGCTTGAAAAGTTAATGTCCACACCTCCATAAGAGACCATTCCCCCTCCTCTCTCTCTTCTCTCTCTCTCTGTATTTCTCTCTCTCTGTCTCTTCCAATATACACTGTACAGCCTGTCTTTCTCTTCTCTCTCCAGCTCCCTTACTGCAGGCCCCTGAGAGGACTAAAACTAAAGAAGAGACCCATAAAAAAATAACTGGATTTAGGCTCTTAGAACTCCAGAACTGCACTTCGGGGGTCAGCCCTTTTTTTTGAGGGGGTGGGGGGGGCACAGACCCCACCACACCACAGAGGAGCAGAACAGAGTGGAGTGGGCTGCACCTGTCGTGGGTCCCGTGAGAGGGACGCGGAGAGCAGAGCGCTGCCACTGAGCCCCGCAAGGTCGGCCGACGTCCCAGCGGGGGCCCCCTCGGCCTGCACGGATCTCCGGCGCAAATCCACGGGGATTGCGTAACGCCTGTCAATCATCACGGCCGGGGAAAACATCTCAACCCCTCTTCTCTCTCTCTCTTTCTATCTCTCTCTGTTTCCCTCCATTTGTTCTATTCTTTTTTTTGGGGGGGGGCTTTTAAAATCTACTTTTGCAAAAATTATGAGTGTAAACAAATCACTGAACATCTTCTTCTTGTTTTCTTTATAGAGAAGGAGATAAAGAGCCAGAGAAAGAGTGAGGCATGGTGAGAAACAGAGAAAGAGAGAGAGAAAGGGTGAGAGAGGGAGAGAGAGAGAGAGAGAGAGAGAGAGAGAGAGAGAGAGAGAGAGCAGGCAGAGACAGGGAGATGGGACAGATCTGTACTCCCTGTCCGTAATCCCGTTTCCATGGCCGTCTCAGCTGCGGTGACATTCTCACAGGCCTGCGAGCCCGTAACAAGATAATGATCTCGCGCTATCATGCCGACATCGAGAAAACATTTTGCACGCTGGCACATAACCGCGTTTCCGAGAGGGGGGAACGTTAGGCTCGGAACAGAGCGCTCCCTAAAACCCTCCCGCTATCCTGCTTACGGTTGCACCCCCCTACTCCGGTGATTGCCTCGTGGTTATGTGACCCCCTCCTCCCCCCCCCCCCCCCCAAACCCCCACCCTCGTCACTGTTCGTCAAGAGATAGGGAAGAGGGAGAGGGAGATGGAACATCGAATCCGAGAGCGATGTGAACCACGCATGTTCTGACGCTTTGCCCCCGGCGAATCTCAGTTGTGTCATCTGACTGAGATACGGATCACTGAAGCCCCGGCTCTCGTTCAGTGTGTGACACTGGTGTGACTTCAATGACACACTAACCACGTAACACCGTGGCCATGTATGGGGATTTACACAGTCAAGTCGGCCTGTGCTTTTTACTTTAGGGGAATGCACTTCACAAAGGGGGGAGAGGGACAGAGCCCCTGGACCTCCTCGAGTGCCATCGTGCCATCGCAACGGACAACATGGCCGCACAGTCCAATGCCCTCAGGGGCCACATAGCTCAACTCCACACACGTGGTAAACGACACCAGGCCACATGGTCTCTGTTTGAATCCATAATGGCCTGTGATGTCTTATTGAGATAATCTGTCCCCGTGGCAGACATGTAAACCTATCATCTCTCCGAGGAGACGTATGGGTTACTACGAAATCCTTTTGTTCAACAAACGGCGTACTCTTGACCTTCGCGAAACAAACTCTTGTCAAACTCTGTCAGGCTCTTCCAAATGATGTCCAGAGAAAAGAATACCGCTGCGCTGCATTAAGCTTGACCCGTTGGAGCTAGGCCCAACATGGCGGTCGGTCGCCTCTGGAGGTCCAGCTTCGTGTGCCCAGGGGAGGTCTTGGGGGGGGGGGGGGGGGGGGTCTGGCTGTCTGAGTCCAGACCTCTGGCTAAGCCCCCCCAGGATATGGCCTCAGACGGGAAGAGAGGGGGTGTCCCCGACTCCCCCGCCAAAGGTCCCGTCTCCCTGAGACCCCATTAGCCCCTCTGAGCTCTGAGAGGGGGTCGGAGGGTGTGGGGGGTGTGGGGGGGGGCATGATTGGAAAAGGCAGGAGGGGGAAAGGACACCAGGACGATTGGATTTTGTTTTTGCACCCAAGGAGAGGGTTTTAAGGATTTACAGAGGCATGGGTGGGGGTGGGACGGAGGATATCAAAACCTCCTTATATCACACGTTCTTTTCTCTCTCTCTCTCTCTTTCTCTCTTTCTATCCCCCTCTCTCTCTCTCTCTCTCTCTCTCTTTCTCCAGCCATGTGGTCCAGTGTGTTGCAGCTGTCCTTTTTCCCTCTAATTTTTCTCTGTCAGATTTCGGCCTATAATTAGCAGAAAGGACCTCGGTGACTCCACACAAATGTGAGTTTGTGCCCGAGCACCGCAGAACTAATGGCCCAAATCCTGCCCTCCCATCTCCCTCTCTCCTTCTCTCTCTCTCCCCTACTCTCTCTCTCTCTCCCCCCTACTCAATTCAATTCAATATAGCTTTATTGGCATGAAGGTTTTAGAAACATTATTGCCAAAGCTCAATGTACACATAAGAGGAAAATAAGGACATTTACATATAATGTTTGGAATACACATGGCAAATATGAATGCATCCAAAATGAACAAACAAACGTGTGTGTGTGTGTGTGTGTGTGTGTGTGTGTGTGTGCGTGCGTGTCTCTCTCTTTCTTTCTCTCTCTCTCCCTGGCTTCCTTTCTGCGTGCAGTCCAAGTGACAGGTCCACATGTGCGGTGACTGGCCCACGGCGGCTGGGATCCACTGCCATCCGTACTTAAAGGGGAAACCCCGCTGTGCTTCCAACAAACACACACACACACGCAGAGAGAGAGAGAGAGAGAGAGAGAGAGAAAGAGAGAGAGGTAGAGAGAGAGAGAGAGCGGCGACCAAAGCCTCTGGCCTGAGCCCTGCCAATGCACCCTCCTCCTCCTCCTCACCACAGTACAGCCACCATTCCCAACATTCTCAACGTGGCACAGACCCACCTGCTCCTGGTCTCTTTCTCTCTCTCTCTCCCCTTCTTCCTGTGTCCCTCTCTTTCTCTTTCTCTGACCGTCTGTCTCTTTCTCTCTCTCCCTCTCCTTCTGTCCCTCTCACTCCGTCGACTACTCACTCTTCCTCACCCTTCTCTCTTTCCATTTGTATTCTTCTTGTTTCTCTTTCCTCATTTGCTTTCTTTCTATGCCTCACATAAGTAAACACATAAGTGTGTACATATTTATATATATGTACTCTCACACACACACACACACACACACACACACACACACACACACACACACACACACACACACACACACACACACAGTCCAGTGACAGGGAATAAATTGCTCCCTTTTCTACTGCTGACTCCTTTAGTCCCTCATGTCCTGGTCTGTGTAAGCCCCGAGACAAGGTCGCGATATCATAGGTCAGCACTTCCCTCTCTGACCGGTTCCCAGCGCCGTGATTGGCTGACCCCCAGGGCCTGAGAGCTTCTCTCTCTCTCTCTCTCTCTCTCTCTCTCTCTCTCTCTCTCTCTCTCTCTCTCTCCTAAAGCCCCCTCTAGCCCTTACGCAGATCGAGCCACCTGTTATTATTCTAGATGCGAGAGAGAGAGCCTAGTAAGAGCCACCCCAAACACAACACCTGACGTCATCTCAACAGCTTTCCTTGTCTGCCCTCCTCTGCCTCAACAACCCCCTCCATTCCCAATACCCCCCCATCAACCCCCCCCCCTCCCGCCCGCCCCAAACACCCCGCCATACCACACACCAAATTATTCTTCTTCTGTGTCAGCATGGTGTCTTTTTACACATTCAAAGCACGCCGCGTTTCAAGTCTTTGATGCTTGTTTGTTTGTGTGTTCGTACTTGGTTTTGGATGAATAAAGCATTTTGTTTTCCATTCTCATCTGTGGCAAAGCTGTTTCCTTCTCTGGCTTACCTCCTCTGTTCAAGAGAGAGAGAGAGAGAGAGAGAGAGAGAGAGAGAGAGAGAGAAAGAGAGAGAGAGAGAGAAAAACAGGACTTTAATGTTCAGGAATTGGTTTTATGATACTATGATGGAATAAATGAATAAACACTAATCCAAGTCTATGCATGACTCCATATTTAGACTAAAAATCCATAAAATAAATAAAGAATGAAGTTGACAAAACACGACGTCCAACTTTTCTATTTCTCTTTTACAATCCTCACAGCTTTTTCATTCGGCCAACACCATTAATCCAGTCGTGACCTAATGTTATGAAAAGTGTTTAATTTAATGGTGGTTCTCTTTCATAAATGTAATTTATTAACCTCTCGAACGAGAAATGTGCTATTCATGTCGCCATGCCCTCACCTTTGGATGGCCCAATTAACCAAACACCCTTAAACCAATAAAGCAGGAATAATGGGAAAGCCAATATACACGTTTTAATATACATGTTTAACTGCACGAAAAAAAAAGGGGGGGTGGGATATGGGGGTGTGGGGGGCGGGGAGGGGGAGGTGGGGTGGGGGCAGGGTGGGATAGTAACCGACTGAAATCCTAGCAAAACTATTTCCACTTTTAATAGCAACGTCTAAGTCGGCATGCAAAATCTGACAAATGCGGCGGGCCTTTCGTAAGCAGTAATATTTCCGTCGAAACGCGATATTTATCCCTGGGTAAACCGTGTCGCTGAGGACATTACAAAGTCATTCTCTTATTCCCTCCCTCCCCCCTATGCAGCCCCAAACCCCTTGTCGTTCTCACACTTCATTGTGGGTATTACGGAGGGTTACGCCGGCTTTCGTCCGTTACGCCGGCTTTTGGTGCTTTAGTGTGTTTTCCTGGCATTTTCACTCGGTTTCTCTCGGTTTTTTTTGCGAGCAGATGCCGTTATGCACCATGACGTGCTATGCGTGCAGAGCACTGCTCTGGTCCCTTGGCCCGTTTCGCTAATGATCGCTTCCCCCCCTCGCAGGGGTTGGAGCTGGAACTCGCCATGGCGGACCCGGAGCATGGAAACATGATTTAGGGGTTAGGGTTCGCTGTTCGTGACTAGCGTCTGCGTTAGTGCGCTTGTTTTCAGCTGAGTGTGGAGCTGCTGTACACTTGTTGCCTTCTTCTTGCCATCTCAGCATGTGTGTGTGTATGTGTGTTTGTGTGTGTATGAGTGTGTAAGTGTGTGTGTGTGCGTGCGTGCGTGTGTGTGTGTGTGTGTGTGTGTGTGTGTGTGTGTGTGTGTTCTGTTTTTTTTTTCTGGAGCGGGGAGTTATCGGAGTACAGTGCATAACTGTGGTGTTTTGTGGAGAGCGATAGGGCATGTGTTTTAATTCATCCTGCTATATTTAGAGAGGAACGGCTGTAAACAGATAAAGGCCGCTCACTTTTCACGCCGGCAATATCACACCACTGATAGAAAAGAAATAAATGAAGAGAGTGGTTGGGGAGAGAGAGAGGGAGAGAAAGAGAGAGAGAGGGGGAGAGAAAGAGAGAGAGAGAGAGACTTAAGCCGGCCACTCTTTGACTGACAAGTTCATATGGGGAGACCTTTACCATAGCAACATAACTTTGGTTGCTAGGATAACAGGCGCAGATGGATGGGGTGGCTGATTTTCCGCGGTGACCGCCCGCTTCTGTGGGGCTGGTGGTGGGGGTTATGGGTATGGGGGGGTGGGGGGGGGGGGGGGGTTACGAGGAGGGGGGGTTAGGGTCATGAGGGGTGGAGGACGAGGCGGCCTCTCCCTCTGCCTCGCCGTGAGCCCAGCGAAATGACTTGGCACAGGGAAAATGTATTAGATTCGGGGGACAAATAATTAACTGACGTCAGCTGGCGGAGAAGAGGAAAGGTTGCGCTACAAATATAGCCCCCCGAGGTGGCTTTTTTTTTTTTTTTTGCTCCCCCTGCCCAGTAAATCGTGCGGCGGCACAGGCCAGCGGTGTTCGGATGGACAGAATACGCCGGGGCGCGACGCTCCACAGCCACGGGCTGATTAATGTCACCGGGGGGGTCTTTCGAGTCGACTCCGAAATAGAACATCAAGCAGATGGCCTTGGAAAACTGCAAATCATCCCTCTGTTCGGCATGACTTCTGTGTGACATTAACATGCGCTTTTTGTGTGCGCTATGTATGTGTGAGTGTGTGTGTGTGTGTGTGAGTGCCTGTGTGTATGAGATATACTCCATTCGTCTTAGAAACACAAATGGGCACGTAAATGTATACTGCCGCAATAACGAAATCAAACTTTGTGAGAGTTCGACATAAAATGTGACACGCTCAGACTTAGGTGTCCTTTTATCATACTTCAGAAGTGGACACCTGTTGCGGTGTCGGAGGTCACCGTGGTCCTGCTATGCAAGCTTATGTGACCGTCAGTCAAGACATGACAACATGCTCTCCCTAGTTAAGGAATAATATAACACGCCTACATGCCTGACATTGTGAATAGTAAAAACAAATTCACTTAACATTAGCAACAGTCATGTAAGAAGTGTGCACATGAAAAGCACTAGACCATTTCAGTGTTACTACAAGCACACTAAGATTGATACAGTGAAGGCCAACAGGGCTAATAAAAATGGCTGTACTCTATGTGCACAGTATATCTACTGTATGATCGATCATTAACATCGATGCTCATTTGTTTAGCTGTGAGACTTGTGTACTGGTTGTATACCCTTCACAGTTGCATGGCAGAGCCAGCTGTGACTGAGGCCTGGAGTTCTACAGGGAAGAATAGGGCTTGGGGCCTGTAACACCAGCACTTGTGGGGAAGAATTGGCGCCGAAAAAAGCGTTTAACAGATCGGCAGGCCTAAGTCCTTCCAATGCCATAAAATTAACACCTTTCCGGAAAGACAGCAGTGCGGCTGGATGGGGACCAGTCCGTGTGCGAGCGCGGGAGCGAGCGACCAGAGGGGGGATGTTTTGGCAGCTGCTGAAGGAGATGGTCAGCGACAGAGCCGATAATATTTCTGCTTTTATTGACCTGTCAGTCCTTATCAGAGACTTTCTCTAAAAACAGCCATCGCCTTTCAGCACGACCACCACCACCGCCCGTTCCAGCGAGGGATGCCCCATCGGCCGTCCCCCACCAGCCCCAGCCTGGGGGGGTCAGTGGGCCATCGCGTCTGGGTTAGGAGCTTAAGGACCCCCAGGGGAGGAGAAGGTATATTTATTTATCTAAGTGCATTGTGGGTACGTGGCACATGCTTGCTTATTTACGTCTGACATTAGTCCATCAGACCACTCCACATGTCTGTGTGTGCATGTAGTTAAGAATTAGAAGCTGTGCTGTGTGCTATCTATCTGACATTGTACAACAGTAACAGAGTACATTAAATGCTTGGTTGTTTATTTGTGAGTGCATGTTTGCATACTCACATACTCACATAGCCATAGAAACACACCCAGTTTCTACGAGTCTGCACACACACCTACACACACACACACACACCCTCGCACACACACAAAATCGTACGGGCACACGCCGCAGACGTACAAAAAGGGGTTACGCTCCGTAAACAAGTTACAAATCCTGACAACTTTGCACACAAAGTCGCGCTCAATTTTAGCCTCCAAAGTAAACGGCGCTCGGCGGGCCAAGCCTCGGCCTTCACAAAGGCCCTGTGTAGTTATCACCTAAAGTGTGAACGGAGCGCTCGCCCCGCGCTTTATAAACAGACAGGCCACCGCCAAGCCAAACACATGCAATTCCGCCCATTTAGTTTTTAGAGAGATAGAATCTCTGGCAGCGGCAGATATCGGCAAATGTATCTTTGACAGTTTGGGTGTTGAGGGATCGGTGTGTGAGTGTGAGAGAAAGTGTGTGTGAGAGAAAGAGAGAGAGTGTGTGAGTGTGTGTGTTTGTGTGTGTGTGTGAGTGTGTGTGTTTGTGTGTGTGTGTGTGTGTGTGTGTGCTTGTGTGTGTGTGTGTGTGTGTGTGTGTGTGTGTGTGTGTGTGTGTGTGTGTGTGTGTGTGTGTGTGTGTGTGTGTGTGTGTGTGTGTGTGTGTGTGTGCTTGTGTAGGTGTGTGTGTGTGTGTGTGTGTGTACTTGTGTATGAGTGAGTGTGTATGTGTTAATGTGTGTGTGTGTGTGTGTGTATGAGCAGAGAGTCCTTCAGCCCCACTTTGTTTTTTCACCTCTCTCTCTTTTTCGCGTCCCGTCGACACATTTATTTGGATTAGGAATTCTTTGGGGTGGTAAAATGGTTTGGAAGGACGCGTCGGCCAGAGCGTTCCAAAAAACTCTGGGGGAGATGGGTGGCGGTTGGATGTGAGGGGTGGTGGTTGTGGACTGGGGTCGTTGGGTGGGTGGGGTGGGGGGATGGGGGTTCTGCACCCCAGGATTAGCGGACATTTTCTGTCAGGACGTCGTCCCTTCTAACGAGAAGCAGATTCACACCTCCGCTACCTTCCCGAGCGCTGGAGGGAGTCGACCCCCGACTCGGCCGTGGCGGCGCAGCGGTGCCACACGCCTCTCTTTGTTTATGTAAATAATGTCTAAATATTTGGAGGGCTGGACCCTGAAGCTCGGCCACGCCACGCCACGCCATGCCAAGCGCTTTTCACCGGTGGATTCTGGGAAAATATCGCTAACGGAGCTTCCTCGACAAACAGAACCTCTTTTTTTTGCGCGCGGGTGTGCGCAACTCGAAACGCAAGGCTTTAAGCAGTGACCACAGGGAACTAAGAGAAATAAGCTCACCGATCTGATGTCTCATCTCCTGCTAATAATCATGTGAGACCAAAATGTGAATGGAAGTGTGGATGAAGTGAAACTAAAAGCTAAAAAAGACAACATTAAAGTCTATATGAAATAATTATGGTTATACTGGCAGATTGGTCAAACCATCCACTGGGTGAGAACTGCTGAGTGAACTATTATAAGTGAAACCACATAAATCCACCACCATCTCACACACACACACACACACACACACACATAGCATACACACACACACACACACACACACACACACACACACACCCTGTCCCCCCTAAAACCCTTTCATAGGGCCCTTGTGAACCAATAAATGAGCTAATATGACTTAAATCAAATTACACCACACACACACACACACACACACACACACACACACACACACACACACACACACACACACACACATACACACACCTCTAACTCACCCCTATGTCTCCTCACGGGCCGGCCCCTGTTACCCCTTTCTATGTAATGGATGGCGGCACACAGATCATGCCAGGGAGAGGGAGAGAGCAAGAGAGAGAGAGGGAGTGAGCGAGAGAGAATGAGAGAGAGATGGAGAGAGAATGAGAGAGAGGGAGAGAAAGGGAGATTGATGTGTTGCCGGGATGGAATCTTCATGTGATGTGACGATATCTGGAACACGTACTGTGCACACATGCCGCCCAGCCCACACACATGCCAGGAGGGAACGCTGCCTCTCATTTTAGCTTCTCTCTCTCTCCCTTTCTCTCTCTCTCTCTCTCTCTCTCTCTCTCTCTCTCTCTCTCTCTCTCTCTCTCTCTCACACACACACACACACACACACACACACACAGAGTCGGCGGCGGCCCCCCTTTGGGTCTTTAATGTGAAAAGCCCCCCACCGCTGTGAGCTGGGGTCCGTTGAAAGCGCGTGGAGATTCAGGGAAAGAAAAAATTAGGCCTAGGTGTAAAGGGACGTGAGGTTATGTGGTTTTGCATTGAGCATGTGTGTGTGTGTGTGTGTGTGTATGTGTATGTGTGTGTGTGTGTGTGTGTGTGTGTGTGAGTGGTTTGAAGGGCACAGAGGCGGGGGATGGTGATGTTACAGAAGCAGACACAACTGGTACGCACAGCTGACTTATTCTTTCTGTCTTTCCTTCTCTCTCTCTTTTTCTTTTCCCCCCCTCGGAGGCTAGTCATTTCATACCATTCTCTTGGCTGCAGTCCAATAACACCTGTCACCAGGCAACATAACATTCACAAATACAAGACAAATACACTCTCTCTGACTCTATATTTTATATTCTCCCCGTTCCAAATGAATTGATAAGTGAACCCGGTGTACCTTCGGAGGCATTGGTTTAATCAATAGTTTCAGAGTTTCATCAGAGCACCAGCTATGTCATATGGACAACCGTCCAACCGGCTATAAACCATTTTCACCACATCGACCACAATACTCATACCTCACACTCATCACACACTGTGTCCCCTCTTTCCACACACACACACACACACACACACACACTTGGCGTCAACCACAACCACACACTTGCCACACTGACCCCGCGGCCTTCAATGCTGGCCCTTGCGTGACCTTCGCATCGCGTCTCCCTTCCGCAGGGGTTGGAGGAGGCCGAGCATTCCTGGGTATCAGTGCCATCGGTCTTCGGGAGCAGGGGAGAAGGGGCATCGCGGGCACTGGCTGCCCAGAGTAGGGTTTCTGGGAAGAGAAGGGCGCGGAAAGGAGAAGGGGAGAGAGAGTGGGCTACGAAAGAGAGATGGAGAGAGAGAGAGAGAGAGCGCGTCGTCGCGTTTCTCCTGTTTCTTTCGTGGAAAAAAACACGACATGATTGAATGATACTTGCAACTGAGAGTGATTGATGCAGAGAGGACAGAGAGGGGTGGGGATTGGTGTGTGTGTGTGTGTGTGGTGGGTGCTTGGGGACAGGGGAGGGGGGGTGCGGGCTTGGCGCTGGAATCGTGTGTTGAGTTCGCCTTAGGGTATTTCAATAATCGCGCGGTCCGTTTCGTTTTGCGGTAAATTGAGTCGCCCGGGGCTGTTTTGATTGCCTTTTCATCTGTGAATCAGACCTCTCGCCAGTCAAAGGCTGAGAGGGGGGGTGGGCTCCCCTGATGGTTGATGGACACATTTGGTGATGTCCTGATATTCTCAACCCACGGAGAACATTAATTAAAGATGGTGTCATCAGACCTGCGTCGTCCGAAGTTAAATGTAACGACCTGGTGACACACGAGAAGTGTAAACTATGAGATACGTGGCAGCAGGACAGAGAGAGATAGATAGAGAGATGAGAGAGAGAGAGAGAGATAGAGAGAGAGAGAGCGATCCAAAAGAAGAGAGCCTAATTTGAGAAAGAGAGCGAGAGTTTTTGGATGGGTGCTCAGTAGAAGAGCGACTAATTTGATCCAGGGCTATTATATTACATTGGTACTGCAGTAGTGCAGCTCGCATGGCTAATGGACACTGTTGCTACGTCGTGGCACTGCTCCGTATCAGTAAGCCGCGGGGTCTATTTTACTTTACTTTAATTGCGGGCCTACACTCCGCTCCAACGGCTAACGCGAAGACCGCTCCGTTTGTAACGCTATCTCTCCGCGTATCGCTAAGGTGATTAAAATCGCCCAGAGCCAAACACCATGACATGGGGCCTGTCGGAATGTTCCGCTGGACCATCCAGGACATACCAAGCGAGGACAAGGGGGGTGTTTCGGTTTCGTCATTCTGTCCAAAAGCATAGTGTTCCAATGATTTCCCCACCGGTCAGTAAACACAGTCTCTTGGGAGTTCAGGCCTTGGGCACTATAAAGTACCTTTAATCAATTTCAATAATTATAGGCCCTATAAACACAAACATCTGAGGTTGCAACTAACAATATTTCCCCATTTTTTTTAATCGACGTCTTGTTTGGTATTTAAAATGCCAGATAGTAGTGAAAAAATGCCCTCAAACCCAAAATGATGACCTCAAACACTTTGTTTGTCCACACACCAAAGACAATCTGTTTACTGTCATTGAACAGGATCAGTTTTCTACAGCTTAAGAAGTTAGAATCAGATGTTTTTTTCCAATATAGGTCAAACATATTTATCGATTATCAAAATGATTAATTAATAGTTTGCAGCTAATCTGCATCTGAATTGTTATTGTAGATGTTGAAGATTGTTTTGTTTAACAATGTGATTCAGTATGGTTATGGTTATGGTTATGGTTATGGTTATGGTCATGATATTCAGCATGAGGTTCACACACACGCACGCACGCACGCACGCACGCACGCACGTACACACACACACACACACACACACACACACACACACACACACACACACACACACACACACACATGCATACAGCCCTCATATGCACATATATTCAGGCCGAAAAACGACACTTTGTTAGTTCATATTTGTGTATATATTATAACCCCCAGTAGAAAAATCAACACAATCACCATTAGAGCTCCACAGTGACATAGATCAACAAAACATTTTTGCAATTTTATATGAGGCCTTGAGACAAAAGAACCATATAAGTTCATATTTAACATTTTATGAATAACAACTTTTTAAAAAAAATTGGGTTGAGAACATTTATTTTACATACTTATTGTATATAACACATATATGACACATATTATATATTTGTATTTTACTTGAAGATAGACTGACTATAACTGCTAACACTTTATAAATATATGGTTCTTCCACTCACCTCTCTAACCTCTCTCAAGTTCACATAGCCTATAGTTTCCCAGCATTCCCTGAAAGACATCCTTGCTCTGCCCTTCCATTCGTTCATGTCTGTGTTCCTTGTTTTGCCAAGGTTTTACCTATTAATGTCCGCAGCGGGCATAAAAATAATACGAAAGCGTGTCTCCATTATTCTCCATTTATCGTTAGTGGACATAAACGTTTTTTTTTTCCACGTTAAACTATTTTAAAGTTTGAAATACAGAGCTGCATGAGCGAACAAACCCCCAAAATGCTTCTGTATACAAAGTCACAGACATACATTCACCTCACATGTTTATCTCAGTGTTCATGTTTTTGGACTTGTTCGTCACATGGACTCCAAATGATCTCCCAGTGTGACCCTAGTCATTTTCACACATACATTGAGAGATGTTGTGTTAAGTGGAAATTGGTTTGTACCCCTGAAATGATACCAAGGAACTTGGAAATGAATATACGTGCATTTTAACGTTGAGTTTGCAACAGGTTTTTTATTTTTTTAACATTTGAAGACTGAAGAGGCTGTGACTGTGTATGTGTCATGCTTATATAGGCCTACTCATAGTGGACTGATGTAACAGAACTTTGTAAATATAGTGGTAAAGTTTTAAACTCTAAATTCAGAAACACACACACACACACACACACACACACTCACAAATCCACAAGGACACGCACGCTCGGAAACGCATGCTAAAAGAAGGTGCCGTAAAACAACTGTCATCAGGCTCCGTGATTTCTGTGCAGCCCGCAGCGCTGCATTGTTGCGTTAATTAAACGTAAAGCCCGTCTCGGCAAGACGCCGCTCCGCGGCTCGGCCGTTCGGAACGCCCCCCTGCCGAGGGGGACGAGAGGACGCGGCGCGGGTGTGAAAATGAGCGCCTGATTTATTAACTACTAATTGTTGGTGTGAATGTCTCTGTGGCCGGCCACTGCGTGGTCTCACCGGGGCGAGAGGGGATAGAGAGAGAGAGAGAGAGAGAGAGGGGACAGACGAGGGGGGTATAGCGACAGGGTTGGCTGGTGGCGGGAAAGGGGAACTGAGCAGGCGGGTGGGCAGGGTGGGAGGGCTTTCGCGGACCGGGTTACCGACGGCGACCGCTGAGTGCTAACGTTTATCGGCTGGCAGAGTCGGGACGGGGCCGCCCCCCGGCGACAAAGCCCCCCGCGGCGGGGAGGAATAATTTCGAAAAGTTGCAAAGTTGTTGCCACCACTCGAAAATCGCCCCCGGCGTATTGTTTGTTTTTTTCACCTCCAACAGGCGAGTGATTAATGAGCTTGCTGCTGGCCCAGGGGGGCGGATGGAGTGATGGAAAGAGAGAGAGAGAGAGAGAGAGAGAGAGAGAGAGAGAGAGAGAGAGAGAGAGAGAGAGAGAGAGAAAGAGAGATGAAAGAGAAAGATGAGCAGTGACGTTGAAATGTGGAAAAAATAGAGGGGGATGAAGGCAGGGGGAGGGGGAGGTGGTGGACGAGGGGTTGATAGAGGGCCAGAGAGAAAGATGAGTGGAGAGGTGGAGAGGGTGATGGATGGAGAGACACTAGAAAAGTGAGAGATAGAGATGGGATTGAGATGGAAGGAGAGAGAGAGAGAGGCCCTAAAATAAGCCTGGCACAGAGAGGAGAGGGCTGCTCTCCAGTCTCAGACAGAGCAGTGTGTGTGTGTGTGTGTGTGTGTGTGTGTGTGTGTGTGTGTGCGTGTTCGTGAGCCAGAGAGTGTGACACACTGAGATAGAAAGAGTGATCATTTTAACACAGAGAGAGACACAGAGAAAGACACTGCACATGTACAGTACTTGTACATGTGATTATGTATTTAATTTGTGTGTGCATACTGGATATGTGTGTATATCTGTATGTGGTTTGTGTGTTGATGTGTGCGCGTCTATCTGTGTGTGTGTGTGTGTGTGTGTGTGTGTGTGTGTGTGTGTGTGTGTGTGTGTGTGTCCCGTTGCCTGCGTGTCAGGGATAGCAGGCCAGCACGGGGGGCCCAAAAAAGAGCGGCTTGCACAGCTATTTCCAGCACAGAAATTCAGCCTCGGACACACACACTGTCAACTCATGATGGATCAGAGGGCCAGGGGCCCGTGGTATGCTGGCAGGGGGGGGGGGGTGCTGCTGGCCCAGAGACAGGGAGTATAGGGTGGTGGGTTGGGGGGAGTCGGGGGGGGGGAGGTTTGGGTTGTTGTCTTGTCGCAGGTCTGAATGTTTGGGGGCAACATTTCGCCATCTCTCCTTGCACCTGGTTCAATCAACTACATGTGAGAGGGGAAAACAGAACAGAACTGCAGTCACTTACAGTTAGTTAGTTAGTTTGCAAGACTGAAGTTAATGGTGGTGTTTATGAAGGCGTGTTTGTGTGTTTACTCTCTTGTGTGTTTACTCCCTGTTTACTGTCATTAGTCATTACACTATTGCTACAGAATTGTACACAAATGCATAATAGTATAATCACAAATATCCGAATCAGAGGGGTTGAAGCGGAGCAGTAATCAAGGATCTTTGTTAAAACTAATTGGTTCACAGTAACCTGCCTATTGACATTGTCATGAAAGCCAATCTATTTTTTTCTTTAAAAAAAAAACAACAAAATGGATTTTCTAAATATTTTTTACAATTTCAAAGAAAAAACATATTTTTACCATAGAGATGTATAGATGACAATATACATTTTTATATATGAAATGTATACATGAGTGATGAAGAAATTATATTTGAGTTGAATCTGAATAGGAACGAAAATAGGAGCATTCCAATTCAGCTATTGCTTAGTCGTTGTATTCAAGGCAAGTGGCATTGTTGTGCTTACAAATACCCTCTTGTTGTCATACATGAAGATAATTTGTTAATGTGAGAACTCTGTGGGTAAACAAGCATTTTCTAAACAAGGGCAGCATGTGAATGATGATTGATTAGATTGGAGGAGCTGAGGAAACCTGTGGTTTGTGTGAAAAACACAGGCCACAGCTGTGAAAACATGCCAACGAGAGATCGGATTCTCCCTGATAAGTGTCGACGTGTGTTCATCATCGCCACAACAAGGGCCATTCCCACAGGCCACCCCACCACCAGCCAGCAGCCCCATCTACAGTATACCACCACTTCCTCTCTCTCCAGTCCCACTCCAGCCCCATCTACAGTATACCACCACTTCCTCTCTCTCCAGTCCCACTCCAGCCCCAGCACCAGGTCAGGTTGGGACCCCATCTCACAAGCACGCAAGAACCAGTCCACCACCACCACCACCATTCAAAAGGAGGTGCCATTTTTAAGGAGATGACTCTGGACCCATAACCCTCTGGATTCATAAACATCTCAATGATCTCACTGATCACACACCCACCAGCTTTGGGCTATAAGTGCTTCCTGTTTCATCATGTCTCGGATGGACCGCCCGGCCCTGGGCTCGGTCCAATGGGTACTCCCCTCTCTCGGAACAGAACCATTACCCTGGGAGTCCCCCCCTTCTCCGGTCTCTTCCCAAAACCTCCCACCCTCCCTTATCGGCGGAGCAGGTGTGCGGAGTGCAGCCGAGCTCAAACCCTGATCGGGAATAGCAGTACTGACCCCCTGGGGAGGTGTGTGTGAGTGTGTGTGTGTGTGTGTGTTCAGGGTGGGGCCGGGTGGGGGAGTGGAGGAGGGGAGCGGTGAACCTCAAGAGATCCAGTTACCCCAACCCCAAGCCCAATCCTAACCCCAACCTCTACCCTCTGTCCGTGGGTCCTGAAGCTGGCCCCAGGGCTCTCCTGTGGTGATTTATAGATCCACCCTGAATTTACGGCTTGTGAAATACTCTCAGTTAACGGCAGCAAGGAGGCGCCCAGCGAATGAGAAGGCCGCGGGTGTCAGGTGTGCATTGTCAAAGGGTGGGGGGCTACGAGTGCCACAATGCAGGCTGCCATGCCAGCCAAGGGATGGACCGCTGGATTGGGTGTCTCTCAGTGTGTGTGTGTGTGTGTGTGTGTGTGTGTGTGTGTGTGTAGATGTATCAATGTGTACCATGTGACTTCTACATTTGTGTCCTTGTTTGTGTGGGGAATGGAATATGTAACATTTTCAAAATATTTCTTTCTCCATGTGCTCAGACGGCATTGTGTGTGTGTGTGTGTGTGTGTGTGTGTGTGTGTGTGTGTGTGTGTGTGTGTGTGTGTGTGTGTGTGTGTGTGTGTGTGTGTGTGTGTGTGTGTGTGTGTGTGTTGTGTCCTCACAGGTGGCTATGTGGATAAGTGTGTGAAGGCATGCGCGCATTTGTCCAAACAGGCCATCTCTTCCTAACACACCTGACCTTGGCTGGAGCAGATAAATCTACAGGCTAAGGAGGGGGGGACGTGTCACATAGCTGGGTGTCATTCTTTTAGGATGTGAGGAAACGTCTAGCGGCTTGATTTCGGTTTTTGAAATACAGCGAGGAGAGGAGGGGAGAGGAGAGGCTGTGAGCACTATAAAGCATGGCTGTTGCGTGGCGCAAACTTTTTACGGAGCGAGGCCAACCTCTGTCCTCCTCTGCCTCCCGAACGTCTGTGACTTAAAAAAAAAAAAAACGCCGGCTCCTCTCAAAAATCATCAGAGAAAACACACATCACAGACAGGAGAAGAATCATAAAAAGCGATGAGGGAAAATTGGGGTGTAGAAACAGATGTATCCAGGAGTGGTCTGGGGTGATCCGAGGGTCCTAAAGCGAGTGAGAGCAGGTTTTGAACCCTTGTCGTCTCATGTGTCCTCTTCACTGAGCAGGTGCACTGTGGTGCTTCGAGTGCCAGAGTTTCCTTAATAGTAGGGATGTTGCTCTAGCCTCGTAAACCAGGCTCTTGACTTCACTTCTCTTCACGCAGAGAGACTGGACAGGCATCATTGCAAATGTCTTCTTCCTGGTGGACGGAAGTTTAAAATCATTGAGTCCCTTTAAACCAATCACTAACTTTTGGTAATGCCGTAATGTTAACCAGGGGGCACACAACAACAATGACTTGAAACTTAAACGTAATCACTCTCAGCCATGCACTCTGTTCACTGGTTTGTCGGTGGGTCTCCGTTGGTTTTCCACACAAGAAATCCATTGAAAGCACACCTGTGCCAGTGTACTACTAAAGCAAAATGAGACTAAGTGAAAGTATGTACAGTACACAGATGGAGCCAGGCTAATAGCTCTCCACCAAATTGGGTGGGTGAGTGAAACTCCCCAACACAAACAACTTTCATATGTACATTGCATTAACCGTGCCCAACAGATTGAGATATTTGGGATTTTGTCCGAGGTGATACATGATCAATTTCAATGTACTACTCCTAGACGATTCATCTGCTTTATGTCAAATATGGGATACATCTTGTCAAGATGTTGATTCTAAATTGAGAAGCTTTTTTATATGCCATAGCGGAAAGAGCGATATGATGAATTTGCATGCCTCGCCACATAAACAGAAACGGTGTGATACATTTGTCCTGCATGGGCTCACATGGCTCAAACCGGTTATTCATTCTTATGGCAATGTAATGGTCTTACCCCTACCATTCCTAGAAAACTCATTTCACATTTGGTGTATGAACTGGCTAGCCTGGCCCCCGCCTGACTACTGTACGTACTTCCGCTCATTGGCATTTCTCTTCATACTTCGTCCGGTATAGCCTATAGCTTTATCCAGCTTGGTTTACTCCAGCAAATGCATCTCCGCCCAATCAGCGAACAGAGGGCGATCCCAAGAGCGGTTAAGTTTCAAGCCTATCGTTATCGATGTGTCCCCCGTGGTTATCATACGTCATTACCATTAGTGATTGAACTCCAATGAATTCAAGTGTCCACAAACCAAGAAATAATCGTTTGCCAAAGAAGCTAGGCCAGACTCTGCGAAGAAGAGAGTCTGGTCTGCAGGCTATGAACTAGCAGGTGTCCTGATTTTAAATTATGGTGGGGTGTGGGGGGGTCATGCTCCCTATTCCATGCCAAGTAGGCTGAAATCAATGGTTCCCGTGGGTGACGAATCATGAAATTTTGTGATTGAGATTTGGCCCCAAGGGTGGCTCAGGGACTCCATATGTCATTGAGTCATGTGGTCAGCAAATAGTTTCACCCCCACACACAAGAGTTGGTAGGGATAGTGGGTATACAAAATATATGTCAATTGATTACTTGGAAGATTATCATTATACCCCACATGTTGTGGTGCGCCACCCAGTGAGTATAATCAGTGTAAATCGTCACATCCAACAGGAGGTGAGTAAGTGTTTACAATGAATAAACTTGCAAAAACAAATAGCACACATACATGCATTTGATGCATGCACCACATGTGAGAGCATTGCTGGATTCCGAAATGTCATGGGTCGCAGACCGCAGGTGCTCGGGCCCGGCATTGCCGCTTGCGTCGTATTTTTTTATATCTTTATTGTTGGTGAGGATATTGTTCATTGTTGTCGTTACCGCGACTGTAATTGTTCTCAGTATACCTGTTCCTTTGTCTGTGCTATTCTAACCCTCTAGCCACCGCAGCCTCCATCTCCATAACCATTATCATGACTCTAATTGCTATTCTGGCTCCTTGTGTCATAGCTGCACTTGGCCTCTGTCTACCGCTCTGTCCCCTGGGCTGGAGGCCACACGTCGTGTGGAGTCTGTTTGTAAGACTGGATCTCTTGTAAAAGAGCCGCAGTGCATAGCTCGTCTCCATTGGCCCCTGTGGCACGGCTACCTCGCCCCTATTAAAGCCACACTTAGCATTAATTGTGTCAGCCGTGCGTCGTTTGGCCGGGTAATCTCTTCATCAGACGTACGTCAGGTGTCATGGCTGACTGAACGAGACCATATTGAGTTGCCACACTGTTGCTATCTGTTTTCCACGTCGCAGCCTCTGACATTAAGGACATGGGAACGAGCTGGCTCACTCGGATTAAGTCCTCAGATGAGGATTAGGATCAGTCTAGGACTATATATCCTGCAGTTGTGCGTGCCAGCACAAGATATCAATTTAAAGTAAAAGTGAAGTAAAGTGATTGGTATTTAACAGACTGAATAATTCTGCAGTTGTGCATGGCAACACATGAATGTAAAAAATGAGGTGAAGTGATTGGTATGTAGCGGAGATTTGTATCCAAAGCAACACACACTAGCAACAGTGGGTTTGAGTTTTGAACCCGGGCCGACCAGGTGTCATCACTGCTCCAGCACATCCACAATTTGCACTTTCTCACATAAACTTTATTTCATTATTTTAGCATTATGAACATTGTCTCACGGTACTTCAGATTGAATTCAAGTTTTAACCCCCCTAGGTCAAAGACAGAGGCAGCGATGTCAAAGCAAATATAGACATTTGTGAGCAAATTTTCCTGACAGATTTATCAGCCGTGGGGAGGATCTTTTGAAAATTAGCCAGCAGAATCAGTCATATCATCCAAACCGGCACAAATCATTCTGCAGTTGTAACTCATTCTCTACTTCATCGAGTTCTACTCTTATCTCCCTTAGTCTCGCTCTCTATTTCTCTTACTTGCTCACTCATTCACATAATAAAGCAAACAAATCACGTAAGGTGATATGATGATGACATGTATGAATTATAAACATTTAGTAGTCTTTCTCATTCATCAAATGCATAAAATATCTCAATATTTTAGATATACTGTAAATATTTATATGGCAATATTTCAGTATCAAAGAAAGCAATAAATTGTAGTATAAGGACAAAGAATTGTTGGTCTGCTGATACTATAAACTGAATAATTTTTAAGATTCTTTGCCTTCAAACGTAATTTAACGTAAAGTATGATGAAAATACACACAAATGGAACTGTCGCTTCTCTGTACATTCCCTCTTGTATGAACAAACAAACAAACAAACAAACAAACAGGTCCGCTAAATGTCATGAGATTTGTGTAAGTATGGGGGGGGGGGGGTACGTTTGTGTGTGTGTGTGTGTGTTTGTGTCGGTGGGGGTCTCATCGGGGGAAAGTGGAGTGGAAATGCCATAAATCAGGCAGATTTTAGAATCTGATGACAAACCTAATTCCTGTCTGAAAAGAGCGGGGCCGTCGCCTCCTGACTGTCATCGAAGCCGACCTATAAACCTCGCAGCTGTCACCCAGGCGCGCGCGGACCGCCAAGGACATGCCAGCACACCTCTCGCATGCTCTTTCCCTCTGGCCAATTCTGGAATGGAGGGGCTGGCGAATTCCACTTTGCATTTTGTCACATAGATCCACAACCCCCCCCCCCACCACCACCACCACCACCACTCCTCTCCTCCCCCCACCCCCTCCCACAGCCCACCCCAACCCCTGCCCTCAACCCCCCCACTACCACCACCACTCCTCTCCTCCCCCAACCCCCTCCCACAGCCCACAACCCATCCCAACCCCTGCCCTCAACCCCCCACTACCACCACCACCACCAACCCCCACCCATATACCTACCCAACCCTCTCCCACCCCCCACCCCCCACCTAACTTTTCACAGGCCAGTCCTTTCTGGACATCCCCCCCCACACCCACCCCCACCACCACCCCTTCAGTGAACCCCCTCCACTTTTGCGTCTGACCATCTGTTGAAGGCCACCGCTCCTGTAAACTCCGCTCAATCTCTCCATCGCTCTTAAAAAACAGGTTGCAAAGAGCTGCGTGTGGAAAGATGGACGAGTTTGTGAAGGGGGGGGGGGGGGGGGCGGGACCCGGGTTTGATTGACACGAATGAGGGAGGGGCCGGGCAGAGCCTAGTGTGGCAAATGTCACCAATGAGAGGGGTGAGCACTGAGCACTTTCCACTCAGGGAAACACTGTGAAAACATATATTCACACACACACACTCTCTCTCTCTCTCACACACACACACACAAACACACACACACACACACACATACACACACACACACACACACACACACACACACACTCAGAGATACAGTACGTTCACGCCCATCCCATTTTCCATCTCCACCACTCCTCAGAATGATGCATACACTTATATCACACGCTCACTCTCTCACACACTTAGAGGCTACACAGCCTCATCCACTTACACACACACACACACACACACACTCACACACACACACACACACACACACACACACACACACACACACATACCCATGCCTTTTTTATCGATCCTAAAAAGTACACACTCCCTCAAACACATGCTGGCCATAGTAAACCACATTTACTCACAAACCACTCTCTCTCTCTCTCTCTCTCTCACACACACACACACACAATTGCTCACTCATACACCTGCTGTCCGCAGTAATGACGCAGGGCTGGTGGGAGTCTGCTCTGTAACACACACTCACAGCTACGGCTGGCAGGCTAAGCCCCCGGCCAAAAAAAAGCGATAATATAAAGTTACCCCCAGACATCCAAGCATCCAGAGCGTATGTCTCAATGTTCCCGGGAACTAATCATAAACTTTTACCACCAAGCATATCAACCCCGGTGCCATGGCGTAGTCCCCAGTCCTGTCGAAGGACATGCATAAATAGATAAACATATGACACAGACCTTGGATTAATTTGCCTTTAAAAACGTTTGCTAAAAGAAGCAGAGGGACATTCATTTCATGTACAAAAATTGATACAGCCTCGTCAAACAAATGCCCGGACATATTTACAGCGACTTGAGTGAGTGACCCTCGAGGCCAAAATAGCCTTGGGTTTCCCGTGATATTAGCCACGCGCTAGGGAGACGCTAGCATCCGTAGCAAGCTGTGGAGAATAGAGACGTGAGAGGTGACTGAAATTAATAGTCTTCCATTGTGGTTTCTCACTGTGTGAGTGGCATGTGCTGCCCTAACAGGGGAGCTACACCAGGCGTGCAACTGAAGCGCTCCGTTCATGAAGCGTATGCTGCAGCAGTTAATAATCACTATAATCAATGGAAGCAGCTACAGCACGACAGTGGCTATTACATTCGTAAAAAAGTTAGACAAGTCTTTCTAAAATGGATTTTACGGGTCACGAAGGAACGCTTCAGTTACGAGCCTTGTGTAGCTCCCCTGTTAGTGATCCTCCCTGATTTGCCTCCCAACACAAAGCCTTATCAGCATACGGTAACACTTTATAATATACACTTTAACATTCTTTATATATTATTCATAGTGTATTTTTTTAATCATATCATTTATCATAATGGCCAGCTTCTGCCATTTTGTCACCATGGCATGCCAGAAGCTTTATAAGGGGCTTCACAGTGTGACACTGTTTCCTACCGCACACGTGTAGCTCAGATTCCTGGCTAATTACTAGCACTACATAAATGCTGCAAAGAGTTATGGCTCAGAGTCACCGTGTATCAAACGAAAGGGGGGGACAGGGGGCTTCCCCCCACACTGGGTGCCTTTGGCTGAGATGCTGGTCGCCACACATTATAAATAATCAGGGCAGCGTCTTACAGCTTGCATCCTGGCTAATTAAATAAACGTGCTCTCCCTGTGTGTGTGTGTGTGTGTGTGTGTGTGTGTGTGTGAATGTTACTGTGAAAGCCTTATGTAGTGTGTGTATGTGTGTGTATGTGAGTATACCATATGTGACATGACACACACACACACACACACACACACACACACGCACACACACATATCACATTGTGTAATAGAAAGCTTCTGCATTGACACCCCCATGCACAGGGTAAGAGAGAGGCCCAACTACCTCCCACACACACACACACACTTCCCCCCACCAACACACACACACCAACACAGGTCTCTGGGTGTGTTTGAGTGAATGGACATAAAGCCGTCTCCTGATCTCTTAATAAAGAGGGCTGCTGGCAGACATTGAGCTCCAGTTTCACTTTATTAAGGAGCCCTGCTGGCTGTTTGGGGTGGAGGAGTGTTAGCCAGAGGAAACAGACTGGAGTGTGTGTGTGTGTGGGGGGGGGGGGTGCAGCTGTGACTGAATAGCACTTTATAGGTTTAATACTATGACAACTCATACCCTGGTATGCAAAAACAACACAAATAGACAGACACACAAACAAACACACACACACACACGCACACACACACACACACACACATACTTTTGAAAGGCTACAACACAGCTAGCCCTTAACCTGCTGCTCATGCAATACATGCATTTAAAAAAAAAAAAAAAAAAACGAGGCATTCCTGTCAGTTCGTGGTCTGAGCGTAGCAGTCTGTATTCTGTTATCATTAAACGCGCGAGCCCAAGTCCTCCACGGGCACGGTGCCGTCCACTCTGATTAGACCACACATTACACATCCTCACTTGGGACATGGGGTGACCACGGCAGCCAAGGCACCTGGACTCTCTTCAGACCCGACTGACAGAAAGCTATCCTAACTCAGGAGAACATAAACCCCGGTCATTAAGGCGGCCATCACATCATCGCAGCACATCGGCTCTCGCTGTCTCTCTAATGTGGGGCGTGGGCTGGCTGTTTGAGTGTTGAGTAATGTAACCCAGGCACCCTTACAGCCCAGGGATGATGATGCTGCTGCTGGTGGTGGTGGTGGTGATCACGATGATGATGAGGATGATTATATGGTGGCCAGGCGAGGACAAACAGCACACAGACGCCATCTATTAAATGTCCCATGTCAGGTCTATTAGTGCGCTAATTAAAGTGCCGGAGTGTGATAGCCAAACATTGCAGTGTAGAGAAAGAAGAGAGTAGGGCTGGGGGACAGTATGCATGTGTGTGTGTGTGTGTGTGTGTGTGTGTGTGTGAGGGAGAGTAGGAGGTCATCCTCAAGCTCCCCCCCCCCAGTCCCTCCTGGCCTGACATCAGAGCCCTAAAAAAGCCTGCTGGGTCTCAAAAGCCCTTAATCTCAGCGCCCCTGCGCCCCCAACACAAACACTGTTCTCTCTTTCTCTCTCTCTCTCGGCCGCCGCCACCACCACACTCAGGACCTGTCCGTCAGCACCTTCGACCCCTCACACCAAAACAACACTAATTATGTCCATCGACGGCCCCCCGGAAAACCCTCCAGATATTGCCGCCTGCGCGGCCAAACCACCACGTGCCCGTTAAGGAAAAGGCCATGCACGACTGTGTGTGTGTATGTGTGTGCACGTGCGTGTGTGTCTGTGTGTGTGTGCGTGTGTGCGTGCGTGCATGTGTGTGTGTGTGTGCGCGCGCACGCATGTGTGTGTGTGTCTGCGTGTGTGTGTGCATGAAGGGGGGGAGGATGCTGTCTGCGAGGTGGACGGGGCTGGTCAGGGTGTTGCGAGGGAGGGTGTGGGACAGAGACACGTGTCTGCCATTGTTCTCGTGCTCTGACCCCATATCAGCGCCTCCATTGTCATATTCCAGAGGGCGATCGCAGTAATAGCCTTGTAATTGGCTTTAAGTGGATTAGAGACGGACAGACAGCAGACCCCGGCCAGGCCCTGGCCTGCCGCGACAGGGACAGCTATATGCATCAGCCCCCTCGAAAACCGCTAGCCACTGCCAGTGACATTTCAATTCACAGAGGGTTCCGGAAGCCCGCAGGGGGGGAATGCCGAGGCACCGTTGAGCCTATAGGCTAGCCAGCTAAGAGGAGAGGAATGACGTATGCTATGTTGAAAGGAAGGTCTTTAAGTGTGTTGAACCTGTTCACGCACTTACTGTACTTACTTACTATTATTCTTACTATTACTGCTACTTGCTATCACTATATTCAGATTTGTTGGGGCGAAGAATTGTGTCCCCAGATAACTTTGGGTAACCATCGTAGAGTTTTTCTACAGCCATAACTGTACAATTTCCATTTCAATCCACATACTTTACACACACATTCAAACACACACACACACACACACACACACACACACACACACACATCCTTTTCTTTTTGTGTTGAATGAGTGTCCTCAGATACCACAGGCCACTTCTTTTATAAAGCATTTGTAAAGCCGTAACTAAACAGATTTACTATCCCTATCACGTGTCTTGCCTTTCTTGTTTTTCAGTGCGCGTTGAGACGGAGGTAGTTGTCCTTAGATAACACACACACGGTCCTCCTCCACGATTTACCACCAGCTCCCATAACACGCTCCTCATCCGCCACATGTGGCCTACTGGGGGCAAACGACAGACTTCCTCCTCATGGTCGCTCACTGTCAGCTCAGAGTCGATTCAGGATGTGGAGGGGGAATTTATTTTTGGTTTGGGTGTTTGATACTCAATATGGGCAGAGCTTGCACACAATTAATATGTCAGCTAGCCGGGAATAATATAATATTTCATATTAATGTCGATATCCCCAACAGCGTTCGTGAGTTTATGTTACTAATCATAACAGTGGGGAAACAAATACAGCTCTTGCTCAACATACACATCGATGGGGTATATTACTATCTAGCATTTTACGGGAACAAAGTTGTATGAGACCAGAATATTTACCGTAAGTCGACTTTGGGGATGAATCTTCAAAACGCAGTTTTTAAAAAACAAAAATGATTTACTGATGTAATAACTGGAACTGATGCCTTGTTCTTGGCGCCAGTCCCCCGGTGACTTCACGAGTGAGGGCTGCGGCCATTTTCTTTCCACGCCGTTTCCCACCTAATCTGCGAAAAGCATTTGGAAGGCATTTGTGCCCACATGAGAGCAGCACGGGACACAGACGAGTTGGCACGGCAGCCAGCGATGGCACAACTCCCGAGGAATGCCTCCCGCTGACACCGCGGCAGAACGACTTCACCGCGTGATATACAAAACGTACGTGTACATGTGGCGTGTGCGTCCACCGTGTGTGATACAAAACGTTCAGTACGTGTGCCATGTATGTGTGACAGTGTACAAGTGGAGAAACGATCATCCTGGAAACATTGGAAAAGGGATAGATAGATAAATAGATACTTTATTAATCCTGAGGGAAATTATTAACTATTATTATTGTATTATATATGTCTAATGCCTTTGAGTCTTCTATCTATCTATCTATCTACAGTATCTATCTATCCTATATATCTATACATAATATGGATCTTTAAATATATTCAATAATATAAGTATTTGAATAGATAGTAAGTGTATCTGACAGTGTCATGGATGGAGAGAAACTCCCCCCTCAATTAGAAGAGGCTGTTTCTGTTTGCAGCCGGTCTCTCCTGGAGGCTGTAAATTTAACTTGCCGTGCCTTTGTGTGAAGCAGGTGTCACGGATTACCAGCCAAGGCCCTCAGTCTGGCTAGGGAGTGGGGGGATGGAGTGGGGTAGGGTGGACTGAAGTTTGGGGAGAGAGTGTGTGTATGTGTGTGTGTGTGTGTGTGTGTGTATGTGTGTGTGTGGGGGGTGGGGGGTTCACTGTGATGCAGGAGTGCATGACGAAGATTTGAGCAGGGATGGGAGGGGGGGTTGGGGGCGGGGGTGCGTCCAGAGTAGAGTACAGTTGTTGTGGACCATCCAAACTTGAACTTCATGCTGCTCCTATATTAAGACTCGTTTTTCCCCTCCATTTTAGACTTTATCCCTCCCTGCGCTCCTCACCCACGGCTGCGGAGGCTCACATTAAAGGAGACGCAACAGTGGTTAAGAGGAGACATCACTCACCAGAGACCGAGGGCCAGGCGAGGAGAGGGATCTAATGGGATCTAATGAGAAGACTGTCCCTCATCTCTCATCTCGGACCAAAACTCTAATAACATTCAACCTAATTGTGTGTGTGTGCGTGTGTGTGTGTGTGTGTGTGTGTGTGTGTGTGTGTGTGTGTTTGTGTATATACACCCCCACCTGTCTCATTGGGCCCACCTGCCCAATTCTTTCTCCCAGCGCATACCATCAGCACACGCACACACGCACACACACACACACACACACACTCACAGGTTGGGTGTGAGGCGCAAAGACACTAAGCAGCCTTTAGCCTTTATTGTTTCCTTTAAAAGCCGTGCGGAGCGTGAAACAGAAGCCTTCCACCACATCTCCCCAGAATGGACCGGGGTCAGAGGCCAGCTCAACCTCTTAGCCCGACATTCCACGCATGGCGGACAGGCTGCACACATTGGCATCCACACACACACACACACACACACACACACACACACACACACACACACACACACACACACACACACACACACCACAAAGCTTTCTTGGGTGTATCAGTAAAAAAAAAGAAGAATAAGGTCAGATCCTTGAGATCACAAATCAATACAACATGTCTGTGGTACAGTATATAAGCGTGGTGATGCTTCGTGTGTCTTATCTTTTCCTCTCTCCTGTGTATCCTATCCTGAACACGCCTCAATGGGATTCTTTTCAGGTGGACATGTGGAGCCATTTCAGATTTGGGGGGTTTGTCTGGGTTCACCCTGGCTAAGCTGTATTGGCATTTGTTTCTTGGGTACTGGGATAAAAATGTTGGGAGGGTAGAGTATTTGGCTTTGCCACAACCACAGCCTCCAGAACACACAGAATATAACATCCTGTAGGTTATTAGATACTATGTCATGTAGAGTCCCAGTCCTTGATTGTGATTGGTTGAATCGCGTTTGATGCAGTTGCGTATTTGTATTATCTGCTTTGCTTCGCTCGATTCGTGCCCAACGAACACTCCTCGGCTGTGCTATATTCATGATATAGAACAGCCTCTCGGGGCTTATTGCTTAATGGCATAGTCTTCCGACATGCCGTCATCACATTGTGTCAGCTTCAGGTATATCCATGCATGCGGATCTGTCATTTCACCAGATATTACATGTCACCCTTTCATTGTTCGCAGCCTTCCAACTTCAAAAGAAGTGTTAGCTGAGGAATATAGTAGCAGTTTCAGCTACAAGAGAGTAGAGGAGAGGTCCCAAGGAACGACAAACTGGAAAACGTGCAATGGACGTCAACAATGTGTGTGTTTGTGTGTGTTTTGTGTTTATGTATTTGTATGTATATGTGTGTGTGTGTGTGTGTGGGTGTGTGTGTGTGAGTTGGACTGTGGGGTCTGGCGCCGGATGTGGGTCTTCATTTCCTGTGTTCCACAGCAGACACACGTACCGATGCACTATGATCCGGCTCCGGCTGACAGACACGGCTCAGTGTGATGCGACGAGACTCCACGAAGGCGAGACAGGCATCGCCCGGGTCCAAGTGTGTCTGTATGTGTGTGTGTGCGTGTGTGTGTGTGTGTGTGTGTGTGTGTGTGTGTGTGTGTGGGAGGGTGTGTGTAGCCCGATGCCGGATGTGAGGCTTAACTTCCTGTTTCTCATATCACACACACTTAGCGACGCATCCTGGTCCGGCGTCGGCGTCGGGGGCTCGGCGAGGACGAGGCGTGACGGGAGCGGCGCGAGTGTGTGAGTGTGAGGCGGCTTTCAGCGGCCCTGTTAGAGAGGATTAGTGTGTGTCGCCGCGGCTACAACAGCGGTTGCCGTGACCGCAAGAGAATGCCTCCTTGATCCCCCCACAATCAGTCAAGGGGGCCGTTATTGTGGAGCTTTTTTCTTTTTTTTTTTTTTCGGGAAAAAAAAAAATAGGCCGTGAAATTTCCTCGAATCCTGGCGGCAGCGGTGGCGTTGGCGGCGGAGGCAGCGGTGGTGTCGGGTAGTCTGGCTTGGGGGGAGCGGGCCGGGGGGGGGGCTCGTCCGGTGAGCCACAGCCGCAGAGAGGGGCCCGCAGTCACTCTGCTCTGGCTCCAGGTGAGGAGGCTGCGTCGGGGAGAAAAATGCACCGGCTGTCGCGGTAACCTGCATTCAGACACGCACGGCCGCGGCTATACTTAGCCCAGCAGGAGACGGGGCCGAGGGGCGGTAGCAGCCGTCGTACAACTGGGGACCAACCGTGCGGGTCGTAATGCGATGGACACACTTCTGAGCCACCCCCACCCCCACCCCCCCCTTTTTCCAAACCAGCCAACAACACCCTCCTCACACACACACACACACACACACACACACACACACACCACCCAACCACTGCCCAAACCCTCGGTCCCAGTAACATTTTATGTGACAAGCATTATAAAGGTGATTTATCGCGCGCATGTGTGTTGGCTGCGTATTTCCCGGAATATTTCACTGGCGGACCTGGATTAGCCCGCCGTGGCAAACGACCTGAGTGATGGTTGTTCGCACCGGCCGTCGCCACCCCGCCTTAAACCCCCCCCCCCACACACACACACACACACACACACCTCCCTACCCTCCCTTCTCCTCTCTGCTGTCTGTCACGGCAACCCGTTAAACAAACTTCCTGCTCGCATTAACGAGCGTGGCCAATCGGATGGCAGGAACGCGGCGCGAGCGCGGACGCTTTTACCGCCTCCGCCTCCTCCGCCGCCGCCGCCGCCGCTGCACGGGCCCGAGGCACGCCGCTCCCTAAAGCGAAAAGCATTGTGTTGTTTTTACTAGCGTTTTTATTTACTGCGAGGGGATTTACCCCCTCTCATCGCGCCGCACAATGTCGCTCTGGCTGGCATACGCGCTCAATCTCTCTCACACTCACACACACACACACACACACACTACCCGAACAACACTTTGAGCAAAAAAAAAAGCGCACTCCATCAAGCGCTGGCAGCTGCTTCCCACGTCTCACGGCCGGCCGTATTAATACACCATCAGGAGGCATTAGGGCGGGCGGTGGTGTGGTGTGCGCTGTGCTGTGCTGTGCTGATTGCCTGCGTAAGGCACCGTACTCATCACGCTGGGAGACGGGAGATAGTGTTTCTGAACGCTGCCTCGCCCTCTCTCTCTCTCCGCTGCCACCTGATTGAAATGCGCCGGCGGAGCGGAGGCCCCTGCTCAGGTTCCAGTTCCAAGGGGCCGTCAGGCATCAGGCCGCCGCTGCCTTCAATTCTGGGAGCCCGGCCGGGCGGGCCAGTCGGTGAGGACACCTGTTTCACTGCAGAAGGGGGTATGGCTTGAGTTCCACACACGCGGGCACACACACGCACGCACACACGCACACAAACACACACACACACTCACTCACACACACACACACACACACTCACTCACACACACACACACACACACACTCACACAATCATACACAAAAGCACTAACAGACTTCAACCTCACATCCTCCACTGCCTACCCACCCAGTACTGTATTTGTCCCCCAACCCTCCACCTTGGTGTCCCACATCTGTGCATCAACCGAATGCCCCCATCTTCAAAAAAGATACATCTACCCCCACCATCTACCCCCTCCTACTCCCTTCTCCCTACCCCACCACATCTACCCCCTCCTACTCCCCTCTCCCTACCTACCCCCTCCTACTCCCTTCTCCCTACCTATACATCTACCCCCTCCTACTCCCCTCTCCCTACCTCCCCTCTCCCTACACCACCACACATACCACCAACCTGCTCCACCACCCCTACACCACCACACATACCACCAACCTGCTCCACCACCCCTACACAACCACACATACCACCAACCTGCTCCACCACCCCTACACCACCACATATACCACCAACCTGCTCCACCACCCCTACACCACCACATATACCACCAACCTGCTCCACCACCCCTACACCACCACATATACCACCAACCTGCTCCACCACCCCTACACCACCACACATACCACCAACCTGCTCCACCACCACATATACCACCAACCTGCTCCACCACCCCTACACCACCACATATATACCACCAACCTGCTCCACCCCCCTACACCACCAACCTGCTCCACCACCCCTACACCACCACATATACCACCAACCTGCTCCACCACCCCTACACCACCATATATACCACCAACCTGCTCCACCACCCCTACACCGTCACCACCACATATACCACCAACCTGCTCCATTGCTCCTCCACCACCACATACAGTATACTGTACCAGTAACCCTGCTCCACCACCACATATACCACCAAGCCTGCTCGAATGCCCCCCTCCCCACACACATATACCCCCACTGTCACCCCCCCCCCCACACACACACACACACACACACATACAGTACATATAACCCCCAACCCTGATCCACTGCCGCCACCCCCCCGCACACACACACACACACACACACACACCTCAATCCACCCCAAAACAACTCCATCAGCTCAGTCCCCCAGTCCCCCATGCAACAGGCCCTGCGACCTCTAGCCTGAGTCTGACTCCCCTCTTCCTCGCTCACTCACACCCTCTCACCTCTGTTCCCGGGTCGAGTGGCAGAACCAGGCCAGCTGGTTCACTTCCCCACCTCGGTCAGGTCAGCTAACACCTCCCTAGCCCGTGGGCCTCCTCCTCCTCCTCCTCCTCCTCCTCCTCCGATCTCGAGTCTCGAGTCTCGGGCGGCGCCCCCGGCATTCGGATCGGACCTCTCTCATTAGACGGGGAAGCGTCCCAGTGGGGCGTCTTTGTTCTCAGCAAGGGACACGTCCACGGGGCCTTGCCCGGACCGAGCTGAGCTGAGCTGAGCTGAGCGGGCCCCCAGGCCCCCGGGCCCCCCCTGGCCTCTCCATCTGGGCTTATCGCTTTATCAGAACCACTTGGCTCCAGGGGAACTGCGATGCTATCGCAGGCGTCTCTTCTTACGCCGGCGGGAAAAGAAAAAGCGCTCCCCCATCGCTTCTTGTTGACCCTCTGCGTCTTATTTCGCCGTTTTCTTTTTTCTTCCTTGTCAGAAAAACAGGGCTGGAGGTTAAAGGCAGAGAGGGCAGAGGGAGAGTTTATGTACACGTATGTGTCCGGGTATGTGTGTGTGTGTGTCTGGGTATGTGCCTCTGTGTGTGTGTGTGTGTGTTACAAAGGAAGTGTAAGTGTTTTTAACTTCAAACACGTCCCTGGCTGTGATTCCAAACTCTTCTCATCTACCAATGAAAGCAGAAGCGTGAATACCGCTGGTCTGTCTGCATGCGCACTGGTAAATTGCACGCAGCACTGTGATGCTCTGTGACACAGCTGATTTTGATGCTCCATTGTGTAGTTCAGTAATAAATAAACGTGATGACAAAGTACATCTCAATTTCTCAACGAACTTCTTAACCTCTTACAAACCTCTGACAAACCTCTCCTCTGATGAATTCTCTCTCTTCCGAAGTTCTCTCTCCTACATTTTCCAACACAATCGTCCATATCCCCATCAAAAATCCACTTAAGTATTTGTATTAGGGTATGTTAGCCACCTTTTAGCGGAGATGAGGACTCTCGGACGTCTAGCCCACTTCCTGTTGGAAGCCCTGACGGAGAATGTAAAGGTCGCAGCCCTGGTCGGAAACCCCGCCTCCACGCAGATTGCGATGGCTGATCAAGGCCGTTTCTGAAGGCAGGGAAATATGAGTGGAATGTGGTGGCCACGTGGTAAAAGTGCCATGGTTTATATGCCAGCACTGCAGGATGTTCAAATTGATGTTCATATCACTGCAAATGGGATTTCTAGTGTTTGCTATTTTTACATCAGACATGATACAAAAACATGATACAAACAGTCAGAGAGATAATTAACACTGTATGTAGATTAAGATTTAATGTGTTGTTTACTAATACTTGCAGTTTGCTTTGAATCTGTTTCCTTTATTTTTATATTTGGCACATCATAAACTGAAAAACATGAATCCCAAGTGAGATTTTGTGTATTCCTGTAATATCATATTGCTACTCCTACTGACCTACCTGTTCTGATTGCAGTCACCCTGGGGCTTGTGTTGAACGTACACATACACTATATCAAAGACATCTTCGTTTTGGGGATTAAAGCTTTGTTTTTTGGATTCAAACTTTTTTGGCTGCTTCTAAAAGCACTCCCATCAGAGCAATCATGAGATTGAACAGATTCCACCCATCCTCATGTGTAGTGGCAGGCAAAGTCCCTGGGAGATGCACTGATGAAGATAAATATCAGGAATCTCAAGCAGAGATGGAGATAAACACAAGAGGGCAACAGTTTACCAGAAATCTTATCAGTCTGTCTTATATAGCCATACTTAAAACCAGCTGTCTGAGCCTTTAGAAGAAACACTTCGGCTTGCCCAATTAAACGGAGTCCTGAGTCTTCCTTTTCAGCCCCCTCTCTCGCCGTCCTGCTTTCATTTTCTAGTTATCCTTAGCCTGAGGCCAACTAGTGCCGTTCCCATGGGGCAGATAACTGCTTAAGTCGCTAGGAGACGTGGTTATGGGATGCCTCGCTGTCACTCAAAACATCCTGAAACCCTCCACCACGGTCATTGTCTAAACGTTTCAGTGTCTCATAAATATTGTCTGGTCTAAGTTTGTTTGGAATCTCGTTTTCCCGCTTTTATGTATTTTATGAGATAGCCTACAAATGATTCACCGCCATTGTTCAATCCATCAGATGAGATGAGGGGGAAAGGCCTTTCACATGCTTTCGGTTTATTTCTCTATAAGAACATTACAAGAGTGAAAATATGTTGGGGGATTTTGCTTTTGCGAGATCGATTCATTACTTAAGAAGTGGTCTGCTTTATTGTTTAGTCATATGTGCATAATGTCTAGAAGGTATTTTTGAATAATACAATGTCATTTGTTCTGTTAGTTATCTCTCTTGCTCTGTAGCCTACAGTTGAAGGGCTAATTTAGGCTAGTATTTTTGCGCAGACCTGAAACGACTGATTTCCAAATGCTACAGAGACACGTGGACGGCATATCAGAGTAATAAACGCAAATAATTATTGGAAATAATGTCCAGATAGATGGACGTCCGCCAAATTATGAAATCATGCGCTCTTCCACGGTACATCCAGTGATTATTCGAGGAGCGCAGCTTGGAAAACAGGTGTTTTCAATACAGCGTGATGTCTCCACGGTCTTCGACTCCCTTCATTTTCAGATGATGATTCATTCAGATATGATATTTCATGGCTGGAACTGAACGCTTGATGGGAGGTGATTCCGAGGAGCCGTGGGGGGAAAAGAAAACGGTCCGTGCGGGAAAAAAAAAAAAACTTTGGTTTTGAGGACATCCATGTAATAGATGCTGATTGTGCTGTTAAATCACTAGCGCTCTGTTGGTCGGTAATGAGGAGCACTGCAGAGAAAACATGGGTCTGATCATAAATACATACTGCGAACTTACTGGGAACGGCAGATACACACACACACCAAAAAAAAGCTGAGACGTTGAATTGCCCAAGAAAGCGATCGCTGACGTGATTGTGAGTGCAGGTGGCAATGGTATAAATATGCTGGGTCACGGCGAAGAGAGACACATCATATTCCATGTGATCAAACCCTGCTTCTCCTTATCAAAAGCAGTCCTCAATATGAGGTGATGCAGCTTATTTATCAGTTTTTGAATTTTCATAAAGGAAGTGTGTTTATGGAGGAATGTAAGACTATTAGAATATCCTGTATGTGCCAGTTTGGTTAGTAAAAACATTGGTAGAAATCTTGGCCTCATCTTTGTGGGACTATATCATCATAAATATATCATACAATTTGCTGAAAATATCCTTTTCAAGCTGCAGAAGGAGTTGAGATCATCTTGTCTATTAAGTTACAGTAACCGGCCTATTTCATATTGTTTTTCCAAGTAAAATATTGTAATGAACGACAAACAAGTGAGCAGTAACTTTTCTGTTTAAAATAGTATTACTTAAGACACTTGTGATCTTCTTGTTCCAGTCTCATCATGCTTGGAAAGTAAACACACAGAAAGCAAACAACATTTTAAAACCCAGGTAAATGACTTAAAAGGTTTATTGAACTTGTTGTGCTTGGCACTTGTATTTACAGTTCTTTAAAGGCCTCTGAAAATAGTTTTACTTTTTTTCTGTTCTCTTTTTCTTGCATGATGTATTATTATTTTTTTACTTACTATTTTTTTTGTAACATCACCAAAAACTGGCCATATAATTGTATTATTGCTTGGCACTTAAATACATTTATCTACAACACACCAAAACATAATAACTCTGTTTTTTCCTACTAAACCGTACATTTTTTTCTTCACACAACAACTTAAAAGCTTACTGTATTGCGTGCATTCATCACTGTTAATATGCTTAAAAAGATCATCCACTCAAAACAGGGCATCAACACTTCCAGGGTTTCCCTTGGGAATCTGTTACGTACCCACTGAATCTAAAAGCCATCATTGGCATATAGTCTTTTCTTTTTTTCTCTTTCTCCCTCACTCTCTTTCTTTGCCATTCTCTCTTCCTCTCTTTCTTCCACAGAGAATCAGCCCGTTGGCTCAGACTCCAGGGTCACACACAGTTTCACGGTTGAAGCCGCTTTATCGTCTGTGACTCCACTAGTCTGTGATCGGTCGCCGCAGTGGTTGGGCTCTTGAGGTGACCGATGCTCCCGCGCTCTCTATTCTGTCCGTACCATGTGACCCTCGTCAAAAAAGCCAAACGCACTACTGTGTCCGTCAAAAGACTGTCAGCTTTGCACTCGGATGGGGGCAGCGTTTATGTACCGAAAAAAAACCAAAACCCACAGTGCTTTTCCGTCTCTCTCTTTTTCTTTCTCTCTTTACTTCTGTTTCTGTCTGTCTGTCTGTCTCTCTCTCTCTCTCTGTGTCAGATCAGCAGGAGCAAGAGTGTCTCTGTCTGTCTCTCTCTCCCTCTGTATCTCTGTCAGATTAACAGGAGTCTAAGGAGAGACAGAGTGTGTGTATGTGTGTGTGTGTGTGTGTGTGTGTGTGTGCATGTGTGTGTGTGTGTGTGTGTGTGTGTGTGTGTGTGTGCGTGTGTGTGCGCGTGCGTGTGTGTGTGTGTGTGTGTGTGTGGTTGTCGGGTAGGGTGTTTATTCCCTGAACACCCCACTGCGATGCTTCAGCGTCTCTATTGCACCATAAGAGATCCATGAGGGTTCCAATCTGCACATCCTCCAAAGGATAGAAGCAACACCCCTGGAGACATCAGGGGCATCTTCGCCATTTTGTACCCTCTTTTACTAGGTTCAGGAGAAAGGATGTGTTGGGATGGGGTGCAAAAGTCCATCAGAGCTTGCACATAATCCATCCATTTTGAAAACATTTCAATATAAGAGCTATTTAAATACGGTCTTCCTCCCACCATGACACTGTCCAACTGATTAAAATGTAACACATACATGTATGAATTGAGATGATTTTTGTTATATGTCCCCTTTTTAAAAGGCCAGTTATTAACCTTTTTTTATACAAACAAACAGTAAATAAACACGGCTTTGGAAATTCACCACCTAAAAAAAAAAAACACAAAAAACACAGCAATGTCCTTCAATCCCCTGGTACCCATGGCCCACCCATAAGAGTTACATAACTGCTTTAGAGGAGAGACAAAGTCCATACTGATTGGGTGCTTTTTACGGAGTACCCCGTCGGGAGTGGAGATTGGATTGAGGTGGGTGGGCATTGGGGATGCTAAAGGGGGGGGGGTATGACGGCAATCGTTCCCAAACGTACAACTCGTTTGACGGAAGAAGGCCGTTTTGTCGCTTCTCTCTCTCTCTCTCTCTCGCACGCTCTTTCTCTCTCTCTCGGTGCCCGTTTACACCATGTGCATGGACATCTGGGAGGAGGAGCCGTACTGGCGGCCGTCGCAGGTGGCGCCGCCCTGCTGGCCGCCGGCGGGATTGCCGATCATGTGCATGCCCTCCATGCCGCCGCCGGGCAGGTACTGGCGCTCGGCGAAGGCCCCGGCGGCGCCGGACGAGGAGCAGAGCAGGCCGCCCTGCGGCTTCTCGGGGCTGGCGGCCAGGCGCGGCGAGGTGGGGAAGTTGTATCCGTACAGGTTGTAGGGGTTGTGCAGGGAGAAGGCGTTGTAGGAGCCCTGCTGCACGTGGTGGTGGCCGCCGGCGGCGGCGAACATGTGGGCCGAGGACGGGGAGGAGCCGGGCGAGGAGGACGAGCCGGAGCCGGAGCCCGCGCCCGCCTGCATGACGTACTGCAGCTGCGAGGCCGGGAACGACGCCAGCTGGCCTCCGTAGGCGTCCATCTTGGATCCGCCGCCGCCGCCTCCTCCTCCTCCTACGCCGCCGCCTCCTCCTCCGCCCCCGGCTCCACCCTGCATGCCCGCGGCGATTAGGGAGGAAGTCCTCTGGGGCAGGAAGGAGTCGGAGGCCTGGCCGGACGCCACGCCGCCCCCCGCCGTCAGCTGCCGGCCGTAGGAGCCGTCGCCGGCCAGGCCCCCGTAGCCCTGCAGGGCGGCCATGTTGCTGCGGGCGCACGCCGGGTACTCGGACAGGCCCAGGTTGCAGAGCTGGCTCTCGCGGCAGCCCACGTTGAAGGTGTTGGGCGCCAGGTGGAAGGTGGGTGGGGAGCAGGACGGGGAGAGCAGGTGGGCCGCGCCCGACGGGGACGGGGTGCCCGTGCTGGAGGTGGTGGGAGAGGTCCCTGTGCTGCCCCCTGAGAGAGAGAGAGAAAGAGAGAGAGAGAGAGAGAGAGAGAGAGAGAGAGAAAGAGAGAGAGAGAGAGGGAATAGATAAAGTGAGAGACGTTAATAGAATAACTTTTTTTCATACACTTATGTGTCGCATTATTTTGTCGCTTCGGACAAAAGCGTCTGCTAAGTACCACCACCGTAACCATAACCATGGGAAAAATTATACAGTGAAGAATGATACAGAAAAATTAAGAATAAAAGAAGGACAGACATGCAAATAGATAGATAGACAGATAGATAGACAGATAGATCGATAGATAGACAGATAGATAGATAGATAGAGTGTCTGTGTGTGAGAGAGAAAAAGAAAGAAAGAGAGCGGGAGACAGGGAGCGGATGACATTGATAGATTGAGAGATAGGGAGTGAAAAAATGGAAAGAGAGAGAGAGAGAGAGAGAGAGAGCGAGAGAAACAAATACAGAAACAGAAAAAGCAATCACGAGGCGAAGGCCAGATCTCTATGGACTGAAACAAAAACAAGGGCCAGGGCCAACAATCACACTCCGAGCCGCGTCTCCCGTTTCGGAGCGCGAGGGCTGGCCGTCTAAGCGTCTCTGCACCGCGAGGAGCCCCGGCACAGACCTCCCCTTCCTCCGCCAGACAGAGCCGCCGCTCTGTGTCCCGGTTGGCACACATGCCCCCTTTTACGCGGAGCGGGCATACTGGAGACCACGGGCTCGGACCTCTGACAGCAGCGCTCTTTGTTTGAGATTAGTCCAGCATGTGTGTTCTTACTTTTTCGTTTCGTTTCGTCTTTTTTTTTGCGCACGGCTAAGTAGTAAATTTTATTTGAACAGAAATGAGAAACATTTTTGTGTATTTATGTGTTTTGGACAGCGCTTTAAACAAAGCTTAATGGAGGCTAGAACTCTTCGCTCGCTCGCTCGCTCGCCCCCATCAGGAAGCGTGGCTTTAACGTCGTAACGCAAATGTGGCTTCAGTTTGGTACACCGCATGTCTGGTCAACAGAGCTCACAGCTTGCCCTCTCCATCCAGCATTCATAATTTAGGCACGCATGAACGTATGTCAGATGAAAAAAAAACTGTAAAAAAGTTTTCTTTTCTTTTCTGAGGGAATAAAAGACAAGCTTGGCACTACTGCACCTTGAATCAGTCAAACTTTTTGGAACCGAATGGATAGCTGTGGGGTATCAATGGCATATTTCTTTATTAACGAGAATTTGGCCCCGGTTCATATTGTGTGCGTCTATGTGTGTGCGTGTGAGTGAGTGTGTGTTTTTCCTTTTTTTACTCTGTAACACTTCAGCTTGATTCTCCACATAAAAACTAAAGAGAGAAAGAGCAAAGAAAGACAGAGGAGAAGAGGAAAGAAAAAAAGACAGCGGTTCTGGACAGCTTTAAGACCAGGAGGCACTCTTGGCTCCGGCTTTTCCTACGGCTCCATATGACTTGGATAACGGCGAGCCGAGCGATTGGCTCCCCCTCTGTGCTCTGGCGCGCTATTGGCCGAGGGGGGGAGAGACACGCCAGTGATGTCATGTTTTCCCCCCGTAGCGGAGCAGAGGGGTGACACACGGCCTGCTGGTTTTGCCTGAGGGACCTGCTGATTACGAACATCCACAACAGAGGGACAGAAAAGGGGAGAGGAAACACTTTTTTCCCCCTCATCACCCTTCGAAAAAAAAAAAAAAAAAAAAAACGATACAAAGAAATAATGATAATAAAAAAAGAGCAGCGAAAGTTCATCAGTGGCGCAAGGACTTTAATTAACATTTAATCTACGCCGAGAGGCCGCTGATGACAAACAGATGTCCACTCAGACAAAATACGCTCAGGCCCCCTCGCTCACGGCTCGCGTCATCCTGACCCGTGCTGGCCAGCGAGTGTGAGCGCGAGCAGGCGGAGGCGACAGTGGACGGAGATACGAGCGAGCGGCGTCGGTTCCTTGACTTGGCCACCGCCCTGATATTAGCCATGACCAAGGTTGCTACAGCCAAGGTCAGTGCAGAGACAGCATGAGCAACAAGTCAGATGACAAGAAAGAGAGAGAGAGAGAGAGAAAAGGGGGGCGAGAGAGAGAAAGGAGGAGAGAAGAAAGACCAGGGAACCCCAGACATTTTTTAATTTAAGTTTTTTCTCTTTTTTTTTTTTAGCTTTTTTAGCTTTTTTTTTTCCTTGCCTTGAAGCTGCTGTGAAGTGATGGACATCGAAGGAAATGAATGGATTACAATTGCAAATGTTTTTCTGGGTTTCTTTTAAACCATGGCTGTAAACATAATGAATATTCAAAGACATGCCTGCTGAGGCCTTACGAGGAGGCCTGAAAGCTCTCTTCTGCTTAGCAAATAAACCTTCAGACATGTGCTCATGCATTTATACAGCTCAAATACAAACACACTCTTGGCTCTGATCAGTGGGGATTTAATGCACTGACCTCCGCTAGAGGGTCATCTGCGGAGAAAGGAGTTCAGCAATGGCCGAGGCGAACAATACACACCTTGCTGTTTTTGCATGTTAGTGAAGTCCTCAAACGTTAGAGTCCTCACGGGCGGTCTCCAGAATGCATAGGTCTCCATGATGGCCTCCAAACCAGTTCTGAGAAAGAGAGAAAGAGAGAAACAGAGAGAGACCGCGAGAGAGAGTGAGTGAGAGAGACAGAGAGAGACAGAGAGAGACAGCGAGAGACAGCGAGAGAGAGAGACAGAGAGAGAGAGAGAGCAAAGAAAAAGAGAAAAAAGAATGAAATGGGGCAAAGAGAATAAAATGAATGCTTTGAGCCCGTGAATATTAAGCCATAAAGAAAGTCACATGCAAGTTACCCAAGGCTGCAGATGGCAATAAGAGTAGAGAGAGTTGCAGGAGAGAGAGCGAGAGAGAGAAATGTAGTGGCAGGCAGACATACAAAATGAGTGATAGAAGTCATTATTGAGAGAGCGACAGGTACAGTCAAAGGGCGAGACAGAGAGGGGGAAAAAAGAAGGAAATGTACATAAAGGTATAGGCAGACAGAGAGACAGCGAGAGCGAGAGAGAAAGAGAGAGTGGGAAAGGGACAGAGAGAGAGAGAGAGAGTGGCAAAGGGACGGGGAGAGAGAGACAGAGAGAGGGAGAGAGAGAGGGGCAAAGGTAGGAGAGAGAGAGAGAGAGTGAGAGAGGCCTGGAGGAAACTGCAGCCAGTAAAAGGGAGCAGGTTTTTACTGTGCCCATAAATCTGGGTGACGTTTCATCTCGGATCCGTACACGGCTCTCCTTCCTGCGTGATTTACTCTCCTGCGCCTCGCTGGGCCGAAGCCCAGACCCCCTCCACACCCCGCCCCAGCCCTGGCCCACGCCTACCCCCACCTCACCCGTGTTATTTTAAGGGCCGTAACTCTCGAGCCAGCCTTGCTCGTTAGCGAGACACGCTAATCACACCGCCTTCAGTCATAACTACACTCATTCATAACAGGAGAGGGGGGTACAAGGGCAAAATAAATGCCCCCTCCACCCATCCCACCCCACCCCATAGTCCACTCAGCCCCAAAGTATTTAGTGTTGCTAACTTACCCTTAGAATAACAATCAGCAGCCAAAGGCTATGGTAATATCCGTAAAAATCAGACAGTAATCGTTTAATTCCCATAGATGCGGAGGATTTATTGTGCCGTTGATTCATAAGTGGATATGGTCATTTATTTTGCAATTAGTTTGGCAAATGCAGCCGATGCCGTCCGTGGGCCTTCTACTTAAGCTCAGTGGCCATGCATTAGCGTCTCGCTCAACAGATATGCGAATAGAAATGAGAGGTAGTTGTTTGCTCGCAGTGTAAAATTTATGCTAAATCGGCGTATGTGCGCGGACGAACGCACATTTCTCCCTATAAATATCTTATTCCTGCGTAATCGTTTCATCTCTATTTTTCTGCAATGAAAATCTAACGCTAGTTCATAAATCAGGCGCTCTATTGTTTGAAAAATGAAAAAAGATGTCTCAAATATCTTTGCGGATAATGCACTCCAGATGGACAGGCGCTTTCATGTGCTGTGGGTCTGCTGCGGCCCTCTCCTCGTTATATGATAATTCAGACGCACATCTTATGGCGAACGAGCGCGGAGCAAAGAGAGAGAGAGAGAGAGGGAAAGAAAGAGAGAGGGTGGGGAGGAGAGGAGCGAAGGAGAGAGGGAAGGGAGGGAGAGAACGAGAGGCACTGAAGGGGAGTCAACGAGAGAGGGATGAGGAGTGACAAATGGGAAGAGATAGATGGATAGATAGA
>NC_084997.1:19865259-19887759 GCF_963854185.1 Sardina pilchardus
CAAAACAGTCCCGACAATTTGGCTTGGCTAGTCATCGCATAATATAGCTCACGCCCAAACCTGTCTGTGGATGTCAGAATGAATGAGCAGCACAGACAGATGAGGAAAAACAGACAGTCATTCCCAACACATACTGTACGAGTCTGTGGCGGCCATTTTGAGAGAGGAGCTGAATCATACACTAGACAGTGAGACATTGAGACACTGTCTCACTCAATCACTATCAAAGGTTTAGAGGGTTCACCAATAGAAAAAAAAATTCAGAGGGTTCATCGATAAAAAAGAAACTTCAGCTCCCCACACCGAACCCCCCAATAGGGACTTGAGCGTCCGTAATGATAGATTTGAGAGGGCTTTGCAAATACGGCCGTAAGAAGATAATCAAACCAGTCTGGCGAAGCTCTTCCTTCACTTTGAGCTGGTGCCTAAGCCTCATCTCTCGCCGTATCTGTGTCACAGCTTATCACCAGCGACATCGCTCCGAGGACGCGCTCACCACTGGCGGTCCAAGCGGCAGTAAACGTCAACATGGCAGAGACCGGCCCATCTATCCTCCCTCTAATCAGTTCTGAACGTCGGCCTAGTAATCCAAGAGCTGCTCCTTTGAAACGCTCCATGGCGGCCTCGCCATCGCAGACAGAGAGAGCGAGGAAAAGACGGAGAGAGATAGGGAGAGAGAGTGGGGAGGAAGAAGGATGAGAAACAGCAATAGAGAGAAAGAGAGAGAGAGAGTGATAGAGAGACAACAGAGAAGTGTATTGAAGTTGACGACGACGGCCAGATCAGACCGGCGCATCCAGCCGTCCACGATGTGGGGGCGTAGGCCCTTGCGGTTTGGGCCCGCATCGGCCGCACCATATTGTTGTTCTCAGTCACTGTCACCGTCGCGGTGGGTATCCAATGGCGACACAGCATGACGGCTCCCTGGAACGGAGCGGAGTGGAGTGAAGCTGTCGGTATAAATAGCAACCCCTGGCTGGCTCGCCAACTCCAGTCGCTCACGCGAATGGAGGCTCCATCATCGGAGCGGCAGCAAAGGGGAGGGGACAGGGGAAAATCAGTCATGAAGGACTTTCCACGTTTCAAGTGGGAAGCAAACACGACGTGAAGAAGCTCGCTGTATTCTCTACTAGCACCGTGGGACACACGACAAGGGACTGTCTGAGAATCCCACTCCTTCTCCGTCTGCTATTGTCTTTGAGTTGCATGACTCAGTGCCCTCAAAACACATGCTGCATTTACTGTAAACCAAATGGGCGAGTCTATATTAATCTCCAGCAAAGACAGGCTTCATTTGATATGAACCAGACAAACCGACAGCACAACACAGCGACCACAGCACTTCTATGGAGGAGAAGCAGCGCTGCTGCTTTTCAGCCTAGTAACACCCAGTAGTGAGCCTCTTTAGTCATTGCAGGTGTTTCTTAATTAAGAAAGCGTTTCATCACAAGTGCTTAATTAAGTGCTGAGCTGTGCTTTCTGTTCTGCGGTCATAATGTAGAAAAGTGTATCTACAGTAGTAGATATACTCACACAGAATGAGTGTATGTGTAACTAACTGTGTGTAACTAATATTTATTCACTACATATAGAGTTTATGCAGAAAAATAGAAATGAGCTGATAACTCCCTATAACATATCGATACTGTATAACAACATCCTTAGTATTTATTTTATAGAATATATGCGCAGTATATTAGAGAGAACTAGAGTGAAAGACCACAAAGGGATGTTTTGGCTGTTGGTTTTCATGGACCTCTCAAGTTTGCTTACAAAAAGGAACCAAAGCTGTCATCTTTGACCAGGTGTTAATAGAAGCCAACTACTTTTGCAAGTTGCATTGCAAGTTAGCTCTGAAGTAGCAAAAATTAAAGTTTGCCATCATAATGTACCGAAGGTCAGAGTATCCACTAGAAGGTAGAGAACCGAAGTGTGTAGAGCAAAACGTCAGTTGAATGAGCAGAGTAAGGTGATTGGTTGATTGAATGAATGGAATGAAATTATTAATTGATTGAATGGGTAGAATAAAATGGTTGGTTGATTGACTGGTTCCAATGAGATGATTGAGTGATTGAATGAGTGGCGTGACTGAAGTATGCAGTTGACTGGTTTGGAACCCAGCTCCAAAAAACAACAGGTGAGAGAAACAGGTTTAAGGTGTGTCAGGCTGGCAGGCTTGCTTACATGTCCCTGGTCGTCCAGTTCGTTGTTGGTGAGCTTGAGCTTGTCGAAGCTGACCACCTGCCTCATCCAGGTGTCTCCAGAGGCCAGCGAGTCCGGGTGGATGTAGACCCTGGGGGGCACAGGGGAGTCGGCGTTGCCCGCCACCATCCACTTGGAGCTATGGTACACATACCTGAACAAAGGGCACACAATGTATTGCGGTTGGGATTATGCTTTTATAGAAAAAAAAAAAGAATAAAGCATAGCAAATTTCAAGGTTTATACAAAATGGCTCACTGGAATATTTTAAGAAAAGTTGTTGACTTCTTCGTAATGAAGAAGTGAGTTGAGCTAAATTCAACTTTTAACTTCATACTGATCGGCACAAATGTACTGTAAACACCCTCAGTGATCTCACGGAATCTCCAGTACATGAGATGTGCTTATATTTTCCACTCCCTCTTTGCATAAATACAACTGTTTTATAACAGTGCTTTGGACAGTGTTTTTTGTTGCATCCTCACTTGCCAATAGCTCAGGGTCTCTTCATTTGAAACATTGCATTCATGTTTTGCATTTAAAGAGAATATTCCAGAAGACGATCTGGTCAGCCTCCCTGTCAGACAGGCCTCCACTGGGGTTATCCAGCAGTATCAGCATGAACACACTGGGCCTGAATTCAGTGGTGATATACTGTACAGTAGCTGGAAGCTACATCAATGCGGGGACTACGACATGAACGAGACCTCTCTGGTGACGTGGAATTGAATAAACCAATCACGTGCAACCAGTGTTACAGTCTGATCTATCTATCTATTATCAATTAACTTCAGCCTGACTCAGCCCACAATGTGCGTCTGACTTTGGTCTTTGGTATTATTTTCCCTCAACGGTGCCTTCCAGGCAACGCTGCCTTCAAGGCACTACTCCCCTCAGTTTAGGGGTAGGATGAGGGTTGAGGGGGTAAGGGTTAGGAATAGGGTAAAGGTAATGCCTTTTAGGCTGTGCTGCCTGGAAGGTGCCGTTATGGGCAAAAAACACCATTGAGCGTCTGACTTTGGCCTGGCCACAGTGGCACAATACGCTGTCAAACTCACACCCCCATGTCTGTGTGGACTGAGCAGAGAGTCTGTGTGCACTGACATGTAAAGCTGACTGATATTTAGCAGACACTTCATCTTAAGCAACGTGGACTCGGAACGGCAGGAATCGAAGCTCGGTCCCCACCCACATTCAGTTGGTGTATCAACGTCCAGAGCACATGAGTTGTTCTACATTTAGCACGACAACTAGAACATGGAGATGGGAAAGCACTGAATAGGTTTAGAACAATGAGTAGAACATAGAGATGGCAGAAAACTAAATTGGTTTAGAACAATGATTGGAACATAGAGATGGCATCCCACCTTCTCATTGATTTTAACTCCATTCATTTGGCTTCAATTTTATTCACATGGCGCCAACAACAACTGAAATTGTCCCAAGGTGCATGATGGAGTCCGGGCGCCTAAACCCCTAAAAACAAACACTGAAGCTACAGTGGCACGGCAACAGTCCTATTTAACAGGATAGCTCAAGATGGGGGGCATCTGCTGGGGCTACATAGACATGAATGAGCCATAGTGTCCCACAAACAGCATACTATGATATTTGTCAAGGTTATGAACCTTCCTATCAGCAGCTGAGCGAATCAGTAGACCACACTCATCCACTCATCCACAAAATAACAGCATACATGAACCCTTCAGTCAGGCCACGAACCCACAAACAAAATAACACACACACACACACACACACACACACACACACAGATGCAGACACAAGACGCATATAAACACATACATACGCAACCAGATGTAAACACATCAACACACAGACTAGACGGACACAGACGGAGATATAGACACACACACACACCCACACACACAACTATGCCTATATTACATACTTCCTAGCTTTAATTTGAAGTCATGGTCATTAAAACCCTGATCGATGTTTGGGCTATGATGTACCACAACACATCCACCCACACACACACACACACACACACACACACACACACACATACACACACACACATACACACACACACACACACAGATGGGGGAGGCAAGGCCCTTGGGCTCCTCGCAGGAGATGGAGGACTGTGCTGTAGCTGCCTCCTGTGCCCTGCCGCCCTGGAGGCCTGGAGGCCTGGTATGGGTCCCACAGCTGTTTGGCTTTAGTTCTGGCCATGCGCGCAGTTGAAAGCGCTTAGCAGCGACGCCTCTGCCAAAGTCATCACTCAACGCTAAAACACGGACAAAAGCCTCTCATTTGGGCCCCTTTGTTTTTACGCTGCACTGCATTAGACCCCCCCTGTGTGTCTGTCTCAGAAACACACACACACACACACACACACACACACACACGCGCGCGCGCGCACGCATGCACACGCACACGCATACACACATGCACACACTCACCTTGCTGATACCACACCTTAACGCACAAACATGTGCAAGCCCACACATGTGCAATGCAGACAGTGGAATAAATGAGAGCTCACACATGCCAGTGCATACACACATACATATGCACACATCCTCCCGGCAGGAAAAAACAAATGTGTGCTCACTCACACACACACACACACACACACACACACACACACACACACACACACACTGTACACACTGTACACACACACACACACACATACTGGCCCACATGAATACACTCACACATACTTACACAGACATCCTCCTGGCAAACAAATGGGGAAGTACACACACACTCTGTCACACCACACACATACACACATATGCGCACAAACACAGTTTTACTCACACACTCTGACTCAATCACTCACTCTCTCTCTCTCTCTCTCTCTCTCTCTCTCTCTCTCTCTCTCTCTCTCTCTCTCTCTCTCTCTCTCTCTCTCTCTCTCTCTCTCTCTCTCTCTCTCTCTCTCTCTCTCTCTCTCTCTCTCACACACACACACACACACACACACACACGGCAATGCACACACATAGACACACACGCACACACACACACATACACATAGAATGCCAGGCGTTTCTGTAATTTCCTGTTTGGAGTGCTGTTTAGGGTTACGCTCTGTGTAGCAGGGAAAGTGTTAAAGAAGGGGGAAACCTTAGCTCCAAACAGGACTGGAAATTTGATTAGGGCCCTTTCATCTGCCATAAATCTGCCATCTGGCTCAAGCACAATCAATAAAGATCCCACTTTATGTGACACCCTCTCGGACTGGCCTCGACCGGGGAAGAGAGAGACCAAAAGCTGTCCAGCAGAGTCCGCACTGGACCGAATGCACGTGCGTACACACGCACGCATGCTAGCATGTTCTCACACACTCACACACACACACACACACACACACACACACACACACACAGTACTGAAATGTGCTATACAGAGAGTACACACACCAACGTCTGTGGAAGAGTCACATTCAAGTCCAAGCACAAATACACACACACACACACACACACACACACACACACACACACACACACTTCAAGAGCATTTTCCCTCCTGCACAAGCACATGGAGCCCAGTTCAGCATGTACCCCCCACACACACATCACATTCTCTTTCCCTCTTTGACACACACACGCATACACACACACACACACACACACCCACACACACACACACACACACAGGCAGCCAAAACCAAGTCGTATATTGGGTTACCTTACTGACAGAGTAAGTATCACTATTACATTACCCTACAGGGTACACCAGAGTGTGTGTTCACTGTTTGCCTCAAGACAGGATTTCTCATATGCACATGTGTTTTTCACAGTGTGTGTGTGTGAGAGAGAGAGAGAGAGTGTGTGAGTGCGTGTGTGCATATGCGTGTGTGTGCATATGCGTGTGTGCGAGTGTGTGTGTGTGTGTGTGTGTGTGTGTGTGTGTGTGTGTGTAGCTTGTAAAAGAACAGATACTTCTGAATATATTGATGAGGCACATCTAAAAGGCCGGACAAGGCTGTCGTCTGCACTTAGCTATTTGCGCTCTCGAGCTTAAGCCATGCTGGCCTGACCACATGAAAAGGAAGACGTAACACAAGTAATACACACACAAAGATTTTTACAAGTCTAATATAAACTCGGGTCTCGTTGAGAAAGGCATTGGGCCTAAGCAAAGCAAGCAAATACCAATAAAGCCAGCATTTCCAGCCCCCCCCCCCCCCATACCCCCTAACACCCCCCTGGTCCTGAAGAACTATGAGACATTCCAGTGACAGTTCTGTGCATGGCCAACTAAGGCTTGTGGTAAAAATCCCCAAGCCAGCAAGAAAATCCTATTTAACTTTACAAGATCTTCTGGCTTCTAAAATGCTGGATGCAATGCAAAGATATTGGCCTTCTCTCCAAATGGTCTGCACTCTTTTGGCCAGAAAGCTGTAGTCTTCAAATTGTTTTGGTGAGGGTTTCATATTGTACCTCATGAGACAGAAGGAGAGGAGAAAAAAACGACACAGATTAACTTGAAAAATCACTTTAGCATATTAAAAACCAGACTCAGATGAATAGTGTTGGTGGTGATTTTTTCCATAAGCAAATGACTGCAAATTGTATAAAGCCATTTTCCCATGATGGCGCCCACAAAGCTCTGATGATGTTGCTTCCACGTGTCACGTAAAAAAAAAAAAAACCTCATGCAGTTAACGGCGTTCACCACCACACGGTGAGCTGATCAAAATACACCTCTTTCTCTCTCTCTCTCTCTCTCTCTCTCTCTCTCTCTCTCTCTCTCTCTCTCTAAAATATATCACAGCTCCTCAGCGTGAAACCGTTCAATTCCTCTTTGGTATCTAGCCTCCAGCCATGATCAACAATGGCTAAGTCCATCCATGTGTAGTGGCCTTGGCGAGCACCAGTGCTCTGCCGGTCTCCGTGCCCAAGTCCCTCTCTCCCTCCCCGGGGCCAATTGCTATCATGCCATACATCAGGGCGACCGTCTCATGTCCAACAAACATTTCCTCCTCAAACCGTTCAGGTCACTGGGAGCGGAGAGGGTGTTTATTGTGCTCAGATGGGATCAACTGTTTGAAACCACCCCACTCCGAAGAAAGAAAGAAAAATAATAACAATAAAACATCTTATGACGGCTAAAATACAAAACATAGCATGTCAACGTGCCCTTGTTCAACTTTCAGAGAAAAAAAACAGAAGTTAGCCTATATATGAAGGAAGATAATGGTCAGGTTTAAAAAGAAAAAAAATAGTCATACACAAGTCAATTTTCAAGGTGTGAAGGAAAGAGAAAATCACAGTCCAAGTGGATATGACAGTGCTATCCCGTTGCTATAGTAATTAAGGGCTGTGTTGGCATTCCTCTGAGTGAGCTCTTGCTCCCCTATGCTGTGTCCAGCGTGTGTACCTGTATCTCTTGTTGTCCACAGGCACGATGTCCATGGCGATATAGTATTGCTGATGGGGATCTAGACCCACGATCTTCACTCTCATAGCGGGGAACATCCTCCTACAAGAGAATAGAAGAGGACAGCATGATGCAACAATAAGGCGATGATTAAATAATATATTAAAATATAAAAGGCACAGATATAGCAGCCAAGATGCAGACCACCTATTTGAAAAGGGGAATTACAAAAACAGAAGTCTAGTGATTTATGAATAAGGTTACCGTCCTCATTCAAAGCTCCATTCCACTGTCCAATTTCTCTAACCAACTTTGAAAGTAGTTTTACACATAATAATTCCACTCCCTTCTCTGTCGAAATAAAACCAAAGCAATTTAAAAGGCCCTGTTTCATATATTGTAGGTCATTTAGGATAATTTGAGGAAAACAACCATATGCATTATTAACAAATATTAAATCGTTTATGGTGACCCTTTCTTTTCATGAGGTCAAAAGCATTATCTCATTAAACGTAGCCTACATTACGTAGCTTTAGTAGGCTACAGCAACACCCCAAAACAGGCCTGCTTGTGGGCGAAGACCCCCCCCCCCCCCCCCCCCCCAAACCCTCACCCGCAGCTGACAATATGCACTCACTCCTCAGAAACATCAGTCATTTGATGCAAACTAGGAAAATAAGTTGAGCTGCGAACAAAGGAACGCATTAAAAAAAACACGGCATACAGAGAGATTTTAAAAACAATTCCTCATTTTACACTTCAAACGCCGCATTTTTTTCTCCTTTTCATTTTAACGTCATAAATCTTTCCGTCCATAATGAGAAAAAAGGGCTGTTTTCGTACTTCCCTTCTATAGGCTTATTATTAGCAAAGGCATGAAATACACACAGCTATTCACGTAAGCCTTGCGCTAAAATGAGGAGAGTAATTACGTTTCAGGGGCTATTACCCAAGTAAATCTAATTTATGGAGTATGAGAATGATAGATTGACAATCCTATATTTACCTCCAAAACTCCAATTTATGAAGTAGCCTACAGGAGAGCAAACACTCTGGTGTAAAAGGCAGATACGCATGAATGTCGAAGAATATGGAAATAGTGACATTTATCTTTATGGGGGGGGGGGGGGGGGTCTGTTTATGTTCATTTCAAAAATTATATTTTAACCCACACTAGCCTACAATGGGCCTACACCAGAATTGCGCGCATTGCTGTTTATTGTAGCCTATGTTTCATAAGCTGTTTATGTGATGTATGAAGACCTTGCGTGTCAAAAAAAAATTAGTTATTAAGTAGAATAGGATGTGACTATTATAATGCTTGCTTTATACACTCATGGTGATCAAAAGGCTGAGGTCAGCATACGGTAATCACACACATATTTTTATTAGGCCTGTTATTAATACTAGTACTAGCCTATATTATTATTGGTCTATTATTAATAATTTCATTACTGATGATGATAATAATAACACAATTATTGTTATGAAAATCTTTAGAGAAGTTAGAAATAGACGGAATAGTAATGCCTCTCAAGTCGTCGCCGATATCGCTTCACAACTCATAACAGAATATTTAAGTCTCCGGAGTCCATACGCAGGCGCGGTTATGGGGGCCGACAGAAGACCTTTGGAAAAGGTTGGACACGCAACCTAATTCCGGAATAAGCAAGTGTTCCACCGTTACGCGGCCATGACACAAGCGGGACAACAAATGTTTATTCTCAACCTTTGCGACACTTAGGCAAAAGGGTTCCCAGTTGACTTGGTATTTCCTACATGAGGTCTTTTTCCCTTTCCTTTCCTTTCTTTTTTCTGGCTTTTATTAATGACTTTCACTTTACAGCCGTCTAGCCTTGCAAAAAAATATTCTGAGCTGAAAGTTTTGTCTGTGTTTCAGAGTAGATAAATGCGATTCTAATGAATGCGGACACGTTTTCATATCAGCATGATGATCGTAAAAGGCCCGAACGACATGGGAAATGCCTGGCAGTCCCAGCGCGAGAATGAACGGGGTAAAGGTCCTCTTAAGACCGGTGTAGGTTAAGTTATATGCTCGGCTAGGGCTGTAATTGCTGCCCAGAAGAGCCAGAAAACCAAAAACATATTTCAAAGTTATTAATTAGAAACAGCTCTCTCCTTTCTGTGTCGGTTACAGTCCGTTCTGACATCACCACAGGAATACCCCTGCGCGCGTCATGTATGGTGTGTGATTAGAGACCGACTCACGAGCGTCCGGAGCCCTTGCCCCCATGTGCAACACATTAGCACCCCAAAAAACATAGCGTGCTCAAGTTATTCCCCCAGCGCAGTGGCCTTTCGGTGCGAGACAAGTGTGGGTGTGTGTGTGTGTGTGTGTCTCTCGCTGTACGGAAGAAATATGTTTTCAATAAGGTGGGCTTAGGTAGCAGCCTAATTACTGCCCTTTCTCCGTCGAACTTCATAAACAATTTTAACCTCGTGTCACCTAATTATTGCTAATCACTTCATAAATGAATCCATAAAAAAATGTATACCTATTTTTTAAAATAAATAAATAGATAAACATATAAATAAATAAATGCAAAAAAAATATTTTCCAGACCTCACCCATTCTATTTCATTCTCCTGACATGCGCCATCGACGGGGATAGCCTACCTTCCTGCTTTGGTGATGATCATTTCCGTGCCGATATCGTGGAAGCGCTTCCAGAGGTCAGCGCACTGCAGCTCCATCTGGATCTCCTCCATGGACGCAGAGGGCGAAGGGTCGCAACCGGCGGGGGCTAAGTCGGCAGGGGATCCGAAAGAGCAGGACGTCCGCTCGGCCAAACCCTCGCCGTCTGAGCCGGGACTGGCCTCCGAATCTGCGAAAAGGTTGCAAGTAAATAAATAGAGCAATAAAAGGGACAGACGGCAGAAAGAGACTGATAGGACTCAGGAAAGTTGGCGGGTTTGTAACGTCGCCTGCAGCCAGGAAAGGTAACGACGTGGATCCTCTCTGGCTGTGAGAGGTATGACAACTCGTTTCTTTTTATACATAAGGAAAATAAATCCAATTTGACTTTCAGTGCTGTTACTCTTGGACTACAGATCTTGTCAATATTCTGTCAAATTGGCACCCATGTTATAGGCACCATAAATTAGCGGATACTCTGTTGGGCCTAAATATTTCGTCAGTGCGCGCTACGATATCCAAACAAAGCAAACAAATAAGGGCAAAATATATCCAATTGATATGACATAACGCCATGTAAAGCTATGGTTTATATAGGTGATATACTTTAAAAGACGTAGGCTATGCAGACTGGTCGTTGAAATGCAATTTTTAGACATGTTGTTAAAAACAAAAACATTTAAAAAAAACTTCCAAAAAACAAGAAGAAATAACTATTTTGACGCCATTTAATACTGTTGAATTTTCAAGATGGAGAGCTTCAGTTGGGTCGACAGGATTATCGGTGGCTGTGAGCATTAGAAGCAGCATAAACTTAGGGCCTGCTGAGATTTGGATGTGTCAACAGGCACATAATTTAAAAATACATTAATTTGAATAAAATAATGTTTTGAATTTGTTCAAGGATTTTAACCTAATAACATGTGGATAAGAAATGTTTACTGTTGGATTTCAAGCAACTAAGAATAGACAGCTAGTCATTATTTTTAATACAGTACATGAAATACGTTTTTTTCTTTTTTGTTTGGTATTATTACTATTATTATAGAGTTAAGAGTATTTGATTTTCTTTATTGTTTTATGCAGCGTATATAATAGACTATGTTTAAATGCTGTTTTTGGTGACACACCAAGTGTGTAACCTGGTGTCAATGTGATGAAAATAGAACACATGCAAAAGGTGCCCCCACCATATCGGTGAACCATCCTACCCTTTAGACTTCTAAATACACTCAGGAGAGTCTTTCTCCATGCCTGCCTGCACACATGCACACACACACACACACACACACACACACACACACACACACACACACACACACACACACACACACACACACACACACACACACACACACACACACACACACACACACACACACACACAGAGCTAAGCCCACCAAACCAGATCGGATCTTATGCAGTCCAGGGAAAAAAGCCCACGGTATAAGCGAGACTGGGAATTTTCAGAAGTATAGCATGACTGATTTAGGATGCAGCCACCAAAGAGGGAACAAGATAGAAAATCAAATTATATTGCTCAGTTTTCAGTTGGTGAATTGGTCTCTTTCTTGTCTGTGTGAACATTTCTTTGTCAGTTTGCCAGTCAGAGCGGGTACTGACAGTCATCACTTCTCTTTTTTTTTGGCACTGTCCATCCTGAAATTGAGGCAAGGGGAGAGAAGCATGGGGAGGGTGTGTGTGTGGGGGGGGGGGGGGGGGGGGGGGTAGGGCTAGCGGCTTGGGCAGCTGGACATGAGCCCAGCCCCGACCACGAAGTCTTCAACACCCAGAACGCACCAGGGCACAGAGGCTTCTGAGGACATGAGAGGACTGCACCCATCCCCACGTTACACCCCCCCCCCCCACACACACACACACTTCATAGACATATAAGCTGTATATATATCTATGCATATAAGGCTCATTCAAAACATAGGTGCACATTAATAAATGTACAAACACGCATGGAGTATAAACAACAGCTCAAACAATCATTAATAAATTAGCATGCCCTGAACACATACACACAGGCACACAAACACACACACACACACACATACTCACACAGACGCATACCGACTGCTTGAACTCCATGTGCAGAGAAACACACAGAACACACACACCCAGTGACACACACTCACACACATACATACACTCCCACAGATGGACAAACATGGCCTTCACACAGGCGCAAGCTCAGACTAATACACACATACACATACACACACACACACACACACACACACACACTACAGGAGTCAACCACAAATGGTCATGGTGGAGGGAGGGAGGGAGGGAGGGTAGAAGAGACCTTTCAGCATCTTCTTGAGAGATCCTTTCAACGTGATTATACTGATGACCCCCTTCCATCCATCCATCCACTCTACACACACACACACACACACAAACACACACACACCAGCAGATCTAAGAGCCAGCAGCCGTAGACTGGCTGTTGATTACCGATCACAACGATCTCTCAGCCCCTTCCAAAGCCATCAGGCTCTGTCGTTTTCAGTGCCGCTGTCATCGGGCTCGCCTCGAACCCCTAAACCTCTCTCTCACACACACAAACACACACACACACACACACACACACACACACACACACACACACACACAATACACTTAACACAAACACATACAAACTCTCTCTCTCACACACATACACACACACACACACACACACACACAAAGACACACACACGCAAAGCGACCCCGACGCCACCTCGGCAGAGGGCCCTCGACAAATCTCCCAGCAGCTCGGCGAGCTCCCCCGCATGAGTGTTGCCAAACCAGAGAGAGGGAAAGAGAGAGCGAGGGAAAGAGAGAGAGAGAGTGTGAGAGAGAGAAGGAGAAAGAGAGAGAGAAAGAGAAGAAGGGGGCCAACACAGCCAAGCACAGGGGAACCTAAGAACTGGGTAAAAGTGTGAACAGACTCACGCACGCCTGCAATACATTACACCGCTGCCGGCCTGATGTTGGAATGAGAGAATACTGAGAAAGAGCGAGAGAGAGGGAGAGAGAGAGCGGGAGAAAGGGAATGGACAGAGAAAGAGAGAAGGAGAGAGAGAGAGGCCTGAGCGGAGAGAGAGAGAGAGAGGAGAGAGCTAATAAAGCAAGTGTGAAAAGAAGAAAGAGACGGAGGGAGACAGACACAGGGGAGGAGGGTCCAAGGGTCAACGCCAAGCCGGGCCGGCGGCGGAGGAGAGAAATGTGGCCGAGAGGCTCCGGTCAGAGAGAGGGGTCCGTCCAGCGACCCGCCGGACAATAAGCGCCGGACATGTGACTGACAGCGAGGAGACGGAAACGCACCCGCGTTTTTAAGGCGAGGACAAGGCTTACTTCTAAACACCCAAACACAAAAGTCATCACTCCAAACTAGCTGCAAATACCTCTGGTGACAAGTTAGTAGAGAGAGAGAGAGAGATGACAAATGGCTAAAAAAAAAAAAAAAAGAGTGTGATCTACTGTAACAATGTTAGTGAGGCTCAGCACTTGAAGGCTTCCTGGAAGCACAGTTGCATGTTTGTGTGTGTGTGTGTGTGTGTGTGTGTGTATGTGTGTGTGTGTGTGTGTGTGAGTGAGTGAGTAACTGAGTGAGAGAGAATGACTGCAAAATAATGTGCCTGAGCAATCGCTCCCAGGCCCATCAATGGCCAGGCCTGCCTGATTGGAGCGGCTCTCATCGGATGTTCAAAATGGCTCATTATTGGTTTCTGTGGTCACTATTTCTTTGCATGGTGCCTCACCACCACTGGGGTCAGAAGTTGCTTAAGTTGAAGATCTGGCCGATTGTGATCAGTGTGTCTTTGTATGTGTGTGTGTGTGTGTGTATGAGAGAGAAAGAGAGAGAGAGAGATGGGGGGGGGGGGCATTTATTCCTTTATGAACACTACAACACTTCCCAAACACATCATTCATGTTTCTCCGAATGCGAGGAGATTTATGGATAGAAAATGCATTTAATGCACTTGTAACACACTATTTTTTCGCCTACTTCATGTAGCGTGGGTAAGTAGCGATCCACCAAGCATGAAATTGCAAAGTAACCCTATCCACACGGAACACAGCCACCTGTTTCCGCTGGGCTTCGCTGGAGCTTGCGTATGAGGGAGGCAATAAAAATAAAGATTAAAAACCCTTTTTTCGAGCACACACATCTGTCGTCTTTCATTTGGCCTCCATAGCTGAGGGATATATTTTAAGCTGCTTTGCCGGTCCATAGAAAAACACCAGTGAGACATGTCTTTCACAAAGAAAAGTTTATGCGCACATAGATAGCCTATAGTTCAAATGTTAAATGTAAACGCGTGTATTGGGTAATTGTATTTAGAAAAAGGTTTGGGTTTCATATTCAGTGCATAGCATTACACTTGTGGCGGAAAAATGCTCATAATAAACTGCTAGATGGCAGGCTCTATTTTTTCCACAGTGAAACATAATATGTTATAAAATTCATCCGCATAGGCTTTTTTAACAAATATGAGAAATTTAAGCCTGCCTTACATGCATTTGTAATTTTCCTAGAGATTGTAAAAATGCACCGTCAGATGCATAATATTTACACAGAAGTGTGAATTTATGGACTGATGACAGAGCTGTCCTATTTAAAATACCGAATGGAATATTTTCCACACTGTCACCAGGGGCATTCACGTTTCAACTGTGTTTGTATAAGCTCGTTTCAAGCACATTCTCTAATTAAAACTTAATAAGAAATATCAAATGTCTTCATCATTCACTTTAACCGTGATATAGCCTACTATTACGCATTAATTAATATTCTGGCAAGTCGTACACTAGTCAAAAGCACTAGGCCTGCTTCTCTCTTTCCTTGCTTCTACGGCCGAGGAAGATAACATATTCCATCAAGACACTGTGTTTTTTAATACTTTTGAATCATTGTCAAAGTGTCTACTCTCCAAATAAGAAAAAAAGAAGAATAGTTTTTCTATATTAAAATACGTTACCTTAAGTCGAGACATGTAGCCTACAGTCGAGTGGATTCGCGGTCCACATTAGCCTACTTTAATGGCGGGTTCCCGTAGCCTTTGATCAAATCCTTCCTTGAAAATGTTTCAGAACTAATGTTTTGCCGGTTTGCAGTCGCAAAAGAGGGCAAAACCATCACATTAAGACTCACAACTACTGACCAAGTCGAGCTGTTTTCAATGATCGCGAATAATCGAGTGCATTCAAGACACGGCTGAAAGATGCAAACTCACACACTTCTTGCACTGCCAAGAACAAAAAAAAAACACCAAGCACACTGGACCTCGGGGTGTCTTTTCAATCAAGCAACTCATGCACCCAGTCACACACACACACACACACACACACACACACACACACACACACACACACACACACACACACACACACACACACACACACACGCAGCAGAGCAAGCACGAAAACAATTCTCGAGTGACTAAACTCTTAACGTGGGGATGACAACTTGTGTCCTTGTTATGGACAGATTTAGTTCCCCAGTCTTCATCTATGAGACATTCCAGACAGGGAACACTTGTTCTGGGCATCACTCGGTAGACGGCTCGGAGCGCACTGAAGACCTTTCGCGTGGGTCAGGTCACTCAACCTGTCGCGTTTATTCAGATCTGAAAAATGGTCGGTTGTCTTTGAGTTATGGATGTTGCTGGTCAACTTCAGATTATTTTCATATATATATATATATATATATATATATATATATAAACACTTCATTTAGGCTGGTATGAACATGGTATGTCGAGTAGATGACGTGGTTATTCTTTTGGGGGAAAAAATCTATTTAGTTAATTTCTTCAAATTACATTTTACACAAAAATCTGACATGACAGCATTTGTGATGATTATAAAGCGTTAGAATTACACTGTAAAAACAGTCTTCAGATTTAGTTACTTGGGTGGATGATCGCAGTGTTTCCATAAGCACAAAATAGCCTAATATATTTTATCAAAGCTCCGAGGGTAAGCTTGTAAAAACGGAGACTCAGGAACTCTTCGGTGAATGGAAAAGTCTTGGCAAATTAAGTCATCCGCGCCTGTTAAAAACATCAAGCATTCTTCGATAGGTTAAATTGTCTTCCAGTCAGCGCGTGGGAAAAGTCTTTGCAGCAAAACACAAAAAAAAGATGTCAGTTTATCTTTTAAAACAGAGAAGGAAACCGACATATTGTACCTGTAATATCTCCTGGAGGTCAGTGCTAAATTGTTCAATTATTGGCAATCAATTAGCAACGGACCATTTCAGCTAGGCTACATGTCCCTGGTTAATAAGCGAGCCGGGCCTACATTTGAAGCGTCTCTCAATTGCACTCAGATGAATTGAGGATGCACGCTCAGCTCGAACCACTTATACTTTAATTCTCTAAGGATCTCCCAAGAGCATCACGTCGGAAAAGACCATGCCGGTTTATTTAATCATTAATTATTGACAATTGTATACGCTTGCAGTTGGAGTACAATCTTAGCAAAAAATAAAATAAAAAATACTGCTGGTGTTGATTGCGCTCGAATTTTGTTTTATCCTTATTTATTTACGTGTGTGTGTGCGTGTGTGTGTGTGTGTGTGTGTGTGTGTGAGTGAGAGAGAGAGAGAGAAGAGAGAAAGAGTATATGATGCTTAACTGTCAAGCGGGTTTTTAAGGATGGCAAGTTGAAAAGAGGCAAAAGTTGAGGCAAAGTTGAAAAAGAGGCTAAATTCAGGGCATATTGATTTCTAACGCGTAACCATTACCATCTACGAAACTGCATCCCATGTGACAAAAATATCGAATTAATTATCTTTTAGGTAGTAGAAGCTAAAATGTATCTTACCGTTGAAAGGCCCGTAAGTAACTCCCTTTGCAACACAGTCAAGTAGGGCTCGACATTAAAGGTCACCAAAGTGATTTTTTGAACCTGTAATGCACTTGACTTCAATATTAACAGCAGTAGCTAATTCGCAGGGCTTGAAAATCAGGGAAGATAGATTTATCAGTTGAGCGTCTTCTTCTTTGTCTAACCTTATCTCAAAAGGTCCGACGGAGCAACTAACAAGGGATGAGCAATGCAACATCGCTACAAGTCCAGCGAGGGGACACACACACTACAAGCGCGCCTGTGCCGTCGCTCACACAAACACATGCCATTGCACGGACACACACACACACACACACACACACACACACACACACACACACACACACACACGGACACACACACACACACACACACACACACACACACACACACAATCAAATCTAATCTGACAACACCGAGAGACTTGTTGAATTGTGAAAGACTTGTGTACACATCCTCACCTGTTTGCAGGAGTTTGCACGTTGTAACAATGTTACTAGTGGTAACAATGTATGCCGTCAAATCCTTTTAACTTAACTCTAATGAAACATATGAACCAAGGAAAAGACTATTGCATAACTGACTAACGTAATTTCACTACAAGCACACTCTGTGTATTTCAATACGCAGAGCAGTCAGTTAAGCGCTTGAAAATACTTGATAGCTAAAAGCTCGGCCTTGAAAAAAACACATGTCACGCTTTTCAAATTGTGGACAGCTTCAAGAGTAAGCTGATATTGAGTTATATAATTAGACATACCAAATTAAAATGACCCTTTAAATAATGTTGTAGTCTTTTTTGGTAATAAAAAATATATATAATCTGATTAGGCTACGTATGAAAACGCGCCGCGTTACATTTATGTGCTCAGGGATCTTCATAATATTTTAAGTTTATGATATTCATGATATTATAAAAAGTTCAAATACCACTTTTAAAAGCTAAAGTGTGTTCATGGAGCGCAGAAGGCCTAGTTTGTGTACTGTTTCCAAGCATTGCAGTAAGAACATTGCAGTCACACGTCACTGACTACCCACTATTAATTTTAAAATAAAGAGTAAACTTGTTTATAAACTGCTAGCCATCTTTGCCATATGAACTAGTTCTACTTCTTTGATTGAACAATCATCTAACGGATGATGGTGAAAACAGCTGAGCTTGCTCAACAAGCCACCCATGCCAGCCGTTTAATCCATGCCACTTATAAGACCCCGTATTCATTTGTTCAACACCAGGACAAAAAAAGAAGCCAACTGTCGTTACGCAACTAACCCGGGTCGATATCCAGACAATGCGCAGGATCGTCACCGTCTCCTAATTGTCCGTTCGTGGCGAGGCTCTCCATGGAGAGCTCGAGCTCCTTCTCCTCCCAGCCCCGGAGCTTCCGCTTCTTGTTCGTCCCGATCAGGGCTTCCACCGAGAAGGCGTGCGCTCTCGAGCTCAGCGCGGCGGCAGATCGTCTCCTGTCACTCATCTCTCCCGCAACAAATCCAGCAGAGGGGACGACAAAAACACTCCTTCCGCACACACAGGTACCGAGCAAACACAACAAGCAGAAAGTTTACAGCGAGCGTGGACGAAGAAGAAGAAGAAGAAGAAAAAACTTTCCGGTGACAAAAGTAATCCCCCAACCTATGACTACCTAAAGAGTTTTAAACTTTTACAGAGATTAGATGCCATGTCCCTTAGCAGTCAATGGCTCGGCAGAGGAAATGTGGTTCGAAGAGATATTTTGATAATGACTAGCTGTTTTCGTGACTCCGTCCTGCCTCCTTCTTTCTCTCGCTCTCTGTCCCTCTCTCTGCTCTCTGATTGATACTCACTTCTGGAGAAACTTTTTTTTCGAAGCCGTAAGGGCAGCCCTCTAGCTCCCTGTCAAATCCCGTGTGTCCAATGAGAAACGCGGAAAGAGAGAAAACCAAAATATGTCGTCCAATAACAGAGGAGGGAAATAACAGCTCGTGGAGTTGGAGCATTTGGCTGGACTCTTCTGACCGACCGTGCAACAGTAAATTAACCTCGTTGGGGCTTTATGAAGAAAAATATATGGTTGAATGTTTTTGGGAAAAGGCAATATAATAAGAATGTCTCCATGAGCTTGAGGTTTACATTCATCTACATGAAGTAAAACCCGGTTCTTATTATACTTAAGACAGCTCTGCGACATGAATTACCCTCGTCCCTTCAAAGTTGTATTTATTGACTCATTCACTTCTGCTGCATTGCCTGTATGTGCACGATGAAGTCACAGTGATGCGCATTTACTCTTTTTAAACAGTGGAAGAATTCCACACTTTGTCAGCTATTATGGGCCCAGTGCGCCAATAGCCTCCAAAATCTATATAGCTTATGGCAGCTTAATCATTTTCAGATCAGACTTAAAATATCAATTAGAACCCACATGGCGCGCTCTCTCTCCGTTGCGGAAGAGAACGTGCTTTTAGTTTTAGTTAGAAATGTTTAGGCTATTCCACATTATGGTGTTTCCCCAAAAAATACACCATACGGTGGCTACCAAACCTATGTCAGTCACTCCATAACCCACGGGATAGTTCTGAAATGTAATTTCTCTAACATACTTTAGCGACTGAGCTTAATTTAGGCGTTCCGGTGCATGGGCAAATCCGACAGGGCTTAAGTTCGGTGGCAGGTGAGTCAGCCTGCAAAATGGGCTACTCGGTGTGCTGAGCTGCTGCTTAAGATCTTTAAGGCTGTCCACGGCTGCTGGATCTTGCTCTGAAGTATATAACAGATAGGCTACGCAATTCGTTTAGATGTCAGCGCAGGGTCTAGCCTCTGCTGACAGCCTTGGGTATCCTACACGCGCTATCATTGAGTGGCCCAACGATAATGGGGGGGGGGGGGGGGAAGTGACCCGAAAACAATAAATTATGGAGGTAATTTTAAATAATTAAATTGCGGGTATTTTGCAACTTTAAAGACCAGAAAGCTGTTCTGTTTCTCTCCGACTTTATCGTAATAAGGAGGGTCCGCTACGTTGTGCTTGACAATTTACAGCAGGAGAGTCATATTATTTAAAAAAGAAATACATGGCATGTAAATTACAAACCAAACCAATTTGAAGAATTAAGAAGCCATTCTTAGACTATTCAAACTGAACTAGGCTATTTAAATTTGAGAATTATGGCATATTCAAAATAGACTTCAAAAAACATTCTGATTAAGAGCACTATGCAACAATTAGCCAATTTCTTAGGTGTGTTTGTTTTAATAATGAACTACTTCTGACATCACCTTCAAGTAATTATGATTGGATATGGTGATGTGAAAGACCAAACACATCAGTCGTTCCTTCTTGCCGTCAGGATCATGCACTGCTTCTGTTGGTCAAGTCGAACCCCCTCAAGAAAACGCATGAAAGTCTTTCCAGCCTGACACAGTCAACAATAGCGCAAAAAGACATCAATAAGAATCTTAGCAAGACATAATCAGTGCCAAGTGGATGTCAGTCTTTGACATGTTATTGTTTGCTTAGATAAAACCCAAACTCCAGAATACTCTTTCAAATAATTGCATAGGTTTATTTTCTTAACCAGACCGCATAAATCGGTGGAGAAATAAAATTTAAAAAGAAAAGAAAAATCATCCTCTTATTATTTATGACAACTTTAGTCAACATGTTCACCTGTCTCCGGCAACATGAGGGATCTCTTTAAGGTCTTAAAGGGTTTATAAGACATATTTTCACTAATTCGTTAAGATCTAACTAGTTATTTCTTTCACGATCATCATTTGTAGCTTCGTGCAATTTGCACAAGTCTAATATATGGAGGCAAAGCTGTTATGAATTATGAAAACTTAAAAATGCAAATGTGAGATTACTCATTTGTACAGTACAACCTAGACTATGTGGACTTTTCATTGCACGGGTCATTATCTGACCTATAGACATATACCAGCTATATGCTAGAATCTTTGATTTATAGTTACCAATACCAAAAGGATGGATTATAAATGTGCTCGTGTAAATGTAGCCATACTCAGCACTGTTTAGGTAGCCTATACTCATAGAAATATGATTTTCTTAATTTCTAGAATTTCTCTAAAACTCTCATGAATTTGAATTTGAATGATAGCAATCAATATCCCTGTAATCTGTAGCCTAACTCCCAAATCAGTAAGAGGAATGTTTTAGTCTTGCCATCCGCCGCATGAAAACAGTTAGCAAAAATAAGCAGAAGTGCATACTCAGATCATGGCAGGGGGCAAAGCCGATTTCGGAGATTGTGTATATAATACATTCGTCTATCAAGTAATAACATGTTTTGACTGAATATTAAATATCCTCCTCTCTGGTCGGTACACGATAAATACGACGGAATATAGTCCTGAAGAACACCGATCTCCGTCTCTAACGCTGAAGCAACTGGTTTCAAAGCATTCAGGCCAGCAAGACAGCATCGGCTGACAAAACAATTTTGCAATGCAAACTAAAGAGTGTAACCATTACAACGGACCGAATATCGGTCATGTATTAGACGAGCTTAATAGCCAATCAATTCAATGCACCCTGTGGAATTGGTAAAAAAAAATCCTCGACTCGGTTCCTCAAAATGACATCTCAACGCAACACATAAACAATTCATTATTGAAATAACATCTGTGGTGTGCATAGTTCTCGTTTTCAAGCTCTCAACGCACTGCCCTGGGCAGACAGGTAAGAGGATAAACTACCATTTATAGGATGTGGATGTCCACTGTTGCATTCAGTTTATTTGCTCCTCCGCCCATTAATTGAGAAAAATATATATTGGACTCGTGTAGGTTTTGTGAGAGTTGTGTCCAATCCCATGCGTTTGACAACCGGCAGCCCGCACAATTCACTGTAGACAGTCCATATTTTTTATTGTGCTAGTTTTACACCTGATTAGGCCTATAGAATTAAGGCCACACTTATTCAACTTGAATTTAACAGAGGTCATGTGAAGTAAACCAGTTTTAAAACAGTGTTGCATACACTTGTTGAAAAGAGTGAGACATTAAGCATATGACCTCTGACCTGAATAAAACAGCCCTGTTCAGTGAAATAAATTAACATGACATTGGATTTTGTATTTAATTCTTTGCAACAAATCAATTTTATCCCGGGCGAGAGGTAAAGCCGTGCGCCACTTCTGGCGCGATTGGCCACAGGCGGAGATTTCAAATTTATGGCAAGTGTCATCTTTATGGCTCCGCTTTATAGCTTCGTCCCATATCATAGCATTTGGAATAAAATAACGAAAGATCTGGAAACCGAGGCTACATGCAGGACTGTATATTTCCCTATCATTCCTCGAAACGCGGATCTTCGCTTATAGGCTAGGTTATGAGGAGAACGCAATGCGAGTAGTGTGGAGAGGGCTTGTCATTGCCCTACAGACGAACGAACGATCACCACACTGCGCCAGCTTGATCGGTACCCGTTTAAAAC
>NC_084997.1:19892759-19895259 GCF_963854185.1 Sardina pilchardus
GACCCACACCCACAGTTAATTAAGCAATATAGCACGAGTGAGTGGGGTTGGTAATGGATATTCCCATAGGTGTTGTTCGGCTGTAGCCACGAGGCCAGAGGCACCTCTGATATGGTGCTGATTTGGACATCAGGACATTGTGTTGTAGTATTTATTCCCTAAGGTCTCCACTGCATAATAGTACTTATTGTTGTAGTATCTATTGTTACCGAAGGTCTCATCTGCATAGCAGTATTTCTTGTTGTAGTATTTAGTGCTACTTAAGTTATTCCTCATTTTGAAATAAAAGTCACTTTGGATAAAAGTGTCTACTAAATGAATAAATGCAAATGTAAGTATCGGAGTTGGCGCTTCTCCGGGATTGCCATATTTGCAATTATATTTAATAATGGATGTGGATGTATGATGGATATATGTATTAAATAACTTTACAAAAAATATTAACAAAACATCTTTGTTAAATGAATATTATGAAGATAATATATTATCTAACTGGATTTACCTGCAGAGCTAATTTTAAACAATCTGCAAGACAAGAGTGTGTAAAAATGTTGCATTAATGAACATATTTAATGTGTGTCGCGGGGCTCATAAGAGGGTGTGTTTTCAATAGCACTCACTTGTAAAGGAGAATGTCTGCTGCCTGAAGGACGGGGTATGTGTATAGCCCAACACTTCCCTCACTCTTCTGTTTGCTCTTCATCTGCAGAAAGAGAGAGAGAGAGAGAGAGAGAGAGAGAGAGAGAGAAGGATAAAAACAAATCCAGAATGGAATAATGAGAAGGCTCTACAGATGTTCAACTTGGCACTTGTCACCCAGTCAGTCAGACGTTAAAAGTCAACCAACGAGAACTAATAAACAAACCTTTACACGGCCTTTCTCTCACACTTTCGTTAGCTCTCTCGGTCTCTCCCTCACACACTCTCACACACCAGAATTTTTCTCTCCTTCGCGCTTGTTTGGCCCGAGCAAACGAGTTGTACAAACACAGGAGAGGTGTGTGTGGGGGGAGGGGGGTGTTCCGGCCTCGTCGGCTGCTCGGCTCCGTGTGCGCGGGGAATCTTCTCGAGTTAGCACTGGCCGCTCGCTCGCTCGCTCACTAACCCACCCGCTCGCCCGCTCGCTCGCTCGCCTGCCGGCCGCTCGGGAGGGGACGGCTGCTTTTCCGGCACGTTTGCTGTGCACTCGAGCGTGGTGCAAACAGGGAGGCGCGGGAGTTTACGAGGAGCTGCGCCACCACGGACGGCGCTTACGCCCTCCGCCACGCAGCCGCTCCAGATCCAGCAGGCAGGCCTCGCTCACACTCTCTTTCTTTCTTTCTTTCTCTCCGTCTCTCTCTCTCGATATACATTTTAATACATTTCTTTCCTAGTCCCTCTCTCTCTCGCTTCGCTGGCCGTCTGCCGAACCCCCAGCAGAAGGGATATCAAAGGGCTTGTTCGGCCGGGCCCGGGCCTGGTTGACCCTGCGGACTCCAAAAGCCGGGGCGAAGCGCAGTAACGAGACCGATGTGCGCACACCATGTGGCTGACACGGGGGGGCGACGAAACAGCGCCGCGACGCGCTTAGCCGCGATTGGGAAACACAAGGGGGAGGGAATGGCATGAGAGCAAGAGCGAAATAGCTTCAAAACAAACACGAAGTCGAGGGGGAAAAGACGGTTCAACACGGGAAAGGAGGGGAAAGGAAGAACAGAAACAAAACGAGTGAAAGAATGAACAAATAATGAAAAGGAGGAGAGAAGGAGCTGTGGCCAGTTATGTATCTGCACCTCCATGCATACTCTCCATCCGCTACAGTGGTTCTGATTAAACAACAAAGAGGCAGACACTAAGACAGGGACGGAGGGAGAGAGAGAGAGAGACAGAGAGAGAGAGAAACAGAAAGAAGAAAAAAAAGACAGAAAGAAAGAGAGGGATGAAGGCTGTTGGGGAGCAGAAGAGAAGAAAAGAAAAGAAAAGAGAGGGAGAGAGAGTGCACTTCAGTCTCTTTTAAGGGGCATCGTAAAACACAACGGACTGGACGTTTTTACACGAAGCAAACATGGACCATCTGTGTGTGTGCGAACGGAGGCCCTCCGACCGCCCCGCGACGAGGCGACGCGACGCGAAGTGATGCGCGGAGACGTGATGGAACGCGACGGGGCAGTCTGGGAGCAGTTTTCTCACCTTCCACTGGGGTAGGTGCCGCAGCCGGGGCATGCTGGTCAGACAGCTCAGGATCCAGGAGAGTTCCACATGTTCGGGCACCTGAGGACAGGTGAGGAGAGACTGGATTAGAGCTTGGCATACACACAGACACATACATACATATATATGCACGTCGTTTTATTGGACTAGTTGATATTGGTGCTCGACAATGGCAAACTGCACATATTTTCAGATGTGAATAATTTGAAGGGCCAAAAGATTTGATCGACACATCAGAAAGTGATCCAAATGCAAAAAAAAGGTTGAGACAGACCTCAAACATCTGCCCACACGATGAGACTGACACTCA
>NC_084997.1:19897759-19940259 GCF_963854185.1 Sardina pilchardus
GTGAAATCTGCTTAAGCTGCCTGAGAAGAAACAATCTCTCACCTAACCACAGTCCCCTGGCGTGTCTTCAGAATCAACAGGCACTTAGGAGATCCCCCCACCCCCCCATCCCACCCCCACACACACACTCTACCTGGAGACGGTCATTATGGGATGTCTAGCAGCAGGTAGCCAGGGCTGAGCCACCACCGCTAACTGAAGAGGGCTGCAGACGGTGGAGGGCAGTGGGCGAAGATATTGCTTTCTCCTCGCTGACCGAGCGGCCTCGTTTCTCCTTAGCTCCTTGGCCGGTCTCGGCTTAATGTGTGTTTGCGTTGTAACCTCGCCTTCTCTTTCCAGGAATATACTTCTCGATTTGATCATGATGGATGTGTGTGTGTTAAGGGTCGCGGTTGGAGAATGTTCCTTTTTCCAGGTTTCGGGCCCCGGCGTGCGTATTCAACGGGTTGGCGTGTCGCGTGTTTTGTCGTTCTGTCCTAAACGAGTCTTCACTAAGTACATACGAGTCTCCACCATGCAAAACATTCTCACTCAAAGTTCCAGGTATATTCAGTATAGACGTAATGATTATTGGTAGAAGCACTTGTGTACGCAGGTATATATGTGTGTTTGTGTGTGTGTGTGTGTGTGTGTGTGTGTGTGTGTGTAAGAGAGAAATTACAGGTATGGCTGTACTCACAAGTGTAAGTGTGTGTTTGTTTGTGTGTGTGTGTGTGTGTGTGTGTGTGTGAGAGAAATTACAGGTATGGCTGTACTCACAAGTGTAAGTGTGTGTGTTTGTGTGTGTGTGTGTGTGTGTGTGTGTGTGTGTGTACATTGAAGTGTGTGTCCGCAGGGCCCACCTGAGACTGCTGGAAGAGGACGGAGCGCTCGGGGTCGATGCCGCAGGCGAGCAGGCTGGCCGCCATGTCCAGGATGCCGTGCCGCAGCGCCGTGGGGTCCTGGGGCTGCGTGATGGCGTGCAGGTCCACGATGCTGTACAGCACCGACCCGAACACGCCCTGCAGCGACGCCCAGTTCTCCAGCGCGCCCAGGTAGTTGCCCAGGTGAGGCACACCTGTGGGCTGGATCCCAGAGAACACGCGACCGCCGGCAGAGGAGGAGGAGTCCTGTGGATGGAGAGAGAGAGAGTGAGAGAGAGTAAAAGAGTAAGTAAGTAAGTAAGTAAAATGTATTTATAAAGCACATTTACACACAGCATAAGCTGACCAAAGTGCTGTACAGTGAAAGACTAAAAAGGACACAAAATAATACAAAGTAATACAAAGAACATTTGCTAAAACATAGATAGTGAAATAATAACATTCAAGACAGGACAGGTATATGTGAAAGAGAGAGAGAGAGAGAGAGAAAGAGAAGGAGGGTTAGTGTGGGTGTGAGAAAAGAGATGGAAGACAAAGGGAGGGAGGAGGGAAAGAGGGATAGACAAAGGGAAAAAGAAAGAGAGATAAACAGTCTCAAACAATGACATGAGAAATGTGGGGCTTTCCCACTAAATATACAAAGAGACAGAGAGAGAGGGAACAAAAATAATCAGATGCAAGAGAAAAGCAACTGCTCAGAGGGGGAGAGAGAGAGAGAGAGAGAGAGAGAGAGAGAGAGAGAGAGAGAGAGGGAGAGGGAGGGAGCAGAGCAGAGGAGGAAAGAGGGAAGAAAGAGGGAAAAAGAGATCAGAGAACAAAGAAGGGAAAACAAATCAAAATGGGTGTAAAAGAATGTAATAAAAAAATAATAGAACGATTCCGCAAGAGAGAAAACAGCAAAGGGAGGGAGCAAGGAAGGAGGAAGGGAAAAGATCTGAGTATGCTTGGTGTGTGTGTGTGTGTGTGAGAGAGAGAGAGAGAGAGAAAGAATGAGTGAGCTTGTTTGTGTTTGTGTGTGTGTGTGTGTGTGTGTGTGTGTGTGTGTGTGTGTGTGAGAGAGAGTGACAGAGTGAGTGTGTGTGTGTGTGTGTGTGTGTGTGTCTAAAACACCTGCAGTTCTCCACACTGGCAGTTAGGAGGCGAGTGTGTCGGCAGCGGCGGACGCCAGTGTGGGTTTTACGGCTGTTATCAAACCGATAAATCCAGAGGCGAGCCTCACACTCCCGCAGTATCCTACAGGGTGAGAGAGCGACAGAGCGGAACCCCTTTCCGGCCAATAAAAACAGCCAAGGGCCCTTAGGCCAGCCAATGGGAGCCTTTTAAAAGCAGCCGAGTCGCGGGGGGAAACGGGCTCTCCACAGTAGCGAGAGGCTTTCCAGGCGTTTTGAAAATAAAGGGGGGGAGACTGGCTGCGCTATGGGAGCGACATTAAAAACACTTTAGCATCAGATACCAACGCACAACAAAGGCTTCGTTTCACTCAGAGTGGGGTGAGGAATTGCGCTCTCCTCCTTGAATAATAAAGACACAGAGGCAAAATGTACACACACACACACACACACACACACACACACGAACATGAACACACACACACACATGGTCAGATACGGACTGTAGTTGTTTGAGTCCCCGGGCAAATATTTGGTTTCGTTCGGGGCTGGCAGGCCCAGTTCTGGCATGCGGCTGTTCCACTGCGCTCTGGCTCAGGGTTCCGGTAATCCCGCTAGACCCTGGAACCGCTCCCATTCAGCTTGTTCTGGACCCCGGCCCGCAGCTACGCACCAGCAACGGGAGGAAGACGAGGAGGAGGAGGAGGAGGAGGAAGAGCATGGAGTGTAATAGCCCCTGCTGTATGCTTGGGGCCGTTTGGCGTTCCCAACGGCGGAAGGGGGAGCAGGTCTCGCTGCAGCCGTGTACCCCTGGCCCTGCAGCGACCAGCCATGTGCCACCGACATTTAAGCTAAATTCCTGAGGTTTGACTTGGGGCACTGAGCGGATAAGGGGGTGGGGGGGGGGTGTGGGGGCTCTTTACGACGGGAGTTTTTCTGATGACTGCCTGCTCTTATTTCAGCTGCAGCGGAAGAAGAAGAAAAAACCCACACACACACATAATGGCGCTGGACTGCGTCGATAGCGCATTATGGTTACAGGCCCACGGCCAGGGTAGCCACCGAACGGTCCGCGCATTTGCATGTAGTCCGTCAGAAGCGTCCGCCGGAGCATCCAGGGAGGATTATAATGGGCGTCTGGCGAAACCAATAACCGGCAATCAACACAAACACCATGACTGACGCTCATTCTCCCTCTCTCTCTCGCTCTCGGGGGGTGGTTCGGAAACTGATCTGGCATCAGTCTGTCTGCGGGCTCGGCCCGTGTTCCTGTCTCCCCTGGCGCTGGAGAGGCTGGTCCGGGGTCATTTACGAGGCGAGGCGGGGCGGGGCGGGGTCCCGACAGGGTAGGAAGGAACCGGGCACTTATGTCATTACCGCCAGTGAGTAATCACAGCCGACCGCCACCGGTTCAGCGGGTGGGGGGGCCCCTCTCACTCTATCCGAGGTGTCAGGAGTGATTTGGGGGTGTGCAGGGGCATTGGTGGTGCTGGTGCTGGTGGTGGTGGTGGTGGTGGTGGGTGGTGGAGGTGAAGGCGGCTGGTCTCTGGCTCATGTGTGTTCTCACCTCAAGGCTGACATGTCGAGTCCATGTTCCCCACCCCACACACACACACACACACACACACACACACACACGCTAGGCCCCGGGTCCCTCGGGAGCGTCATTAGCCATGCAGTAGACATGGTAATGGTGTCATTCAAGACAATCGCACCTCAGCTGAAAAGCTGCCAACGACAACCGCCAAGGAATAATCAGCGTATCACACCTCGCATCTACCGGGAGCCGTGTGTGTGTGTGTGTGTGTGTGTGTGTGTGTGTGTGTGTGTGGAGGGGGGGGGGGGGGGGTTGTTGGGGGGGTTACAAAATGTGGAGTGAAGTTTTTTTAATGGCTCAAGTTAAGGGGGGGCTGAAATTAAATAGGAGGCTTTACAGTAAAGCGAGGGAAATCATAACACACGCCTGACAGGCTGAGTGAAGCCCTCTTTTTTAAACGATGAATGATGTAGAGCGAATTAAAACATTAAAAAAAAACTAAACGAAACTTGACAGAACTGTAAGCATTAATGGCTACATTTCATAATGGTGATATTGAAGCAGAGCGGTTTTCATGTGCATGAAGATTCCTAAACGATGGAATAACTTAACACATACTGTAGGGTAGGATTGCATTTGCAAATCAAGGCCTTGCCAAAGCCTTGCCAAAACCTGAACACCACACCTTCTCAGTACAAACTATCCTTTCTGCAAAGGACTGATACGGTCAAGTTTACAGCCATTAAAGCAACACTACAGCACTTTTCCTCTGTGGCAGGCACATTATTTGTTTATCCAGCAAATGACGATGTCCACAGACAAGGTATAGTATGTTGCATGATATTGTGAAAGTATAATGTATTGCGACATCAAAGCGAGTCAAATTTGTAGTTTCTTATGTCTCATTCCATAGTGCGGTTATAGCCGATAAAGGGCTGCGAAGTGAATGCAGAAGTGCTGTTCACCCTGTTATGAGTTGATGAACCACTAAAATGATTTTGAAAACATTATTTTAAGGTACAAAAAAAACTCTTTAGTGTTGCTTTAAATTCAGCACTGTCTTAACGTCTGACTAGATCTACTAGATCTACGGTCTACTTGCAGCAACAACCATATCACTTTCTCCCACAAGATCTTAAAACATTTCTCATCTTTCAAAGATCTCAGCACAAGTGCAGAAAACTCATCCCCCCAACCACCACCAAACGTGTTTTGCTGTCCACACCGTACCTAAGTCTTCTCCATCATCTCCAAACAAATTGCTTTCCTCGACGGCACTATTCATTTTGTGTTCCACACATTTATACAGTACTTCAGAACTTCGCCCTGACTTCGCCTGTGATCAGCTTGCAAAAACCCGAGGCAGACGCAGAGATTGATTAACCAGGCCAGTCGTCGCCCTCTCGGTTTTAAAAAAAAGGAGAAACAAAAAAAGTTTCAGGCCAAACACGCCTGGTGCAAACACCACTACAAATCATGGCGTCTCGTACAGCATAAATAAAGAAAATCTTTTTCGCTCGGCGGCCTTGGCACAATAGCGCGGGTGGCTCGCGCCATGACAGACTCCTGACAAATGGCACTGGTGTTTGCTTGCGTTGTTGTTGCAACTAAACACAGGGGCTGGTGGTGCCCGCTGTGCCAAGAGCTCTTGGCCTCCGCCCAGTGGCTGCAGTGCATAAGCTCTCAGAATGAGAGGAATTTTGCAGGGAAATGCTGCAAACATTACCGTGGCGTCTGGTGTGGTACAATGCCAGATGTTGGAGTCCTGTTTGCACCAGGAGAGGTCTCTGTGTGTGTGTGTGTGTGTGTGATTTCTATGTAAATGTGCACATCAGGTACGCCTCATTTTTTAAAAATGATGCGTCTCCACGGAGGGCCAGATGAATACGTGTAATTGGTCAATTCACCGGGCCTCTGTGATGCGAGGAGTTACATTACTCTTCCCACCTCTCCCTCCCTCCCTCCTCCCCAACTCTCCTGGTACACATGTTCTGTTTTTCCTTTTCTTTTCACTCCATTTCTCTTTCTCTCCATTTACATCTCTCCCCATCCATTCACCTAGTTCTCTTTCTATCTCCCTTATTTCTCCCTCCCTCCCTCGTCCTCTCTCTCTCTCTCTCTCTCTCATGCACCCCTTTCTCTGCCCCCATCTCCCCTCCTCCCTTCACCCATTCTTCTTTCCCTCTCTTATTTCTCCCTCACTCTCTCTCCTTTCTCTGCCCTCCATCTCCCCCCCTCTCCCCTTCACCCATTTCTCTCTCCCTCTCTCCTTCATCCCCCCTTCACCCATTCTTCTTTCCCTCTCTTATTTCTCCCTCACTCTCTCTCCTTTCTCTGCCCTCCATCTCCCCCCTCTCCCCTTCACCCATTTCTCTCTCCCTCTCTCCTTCACCCCCTCCACCCTGCTTGATGACACACAGCAGGAGTGGTAACTTTGGGTGTTCGCTCCTCATATATAAAACTGACAAGCGCAACGCTGTTGTACCGCTGAACAGGCAAGGTGGCGAAAGGTTCCTTCATCTGCATCTGGCAGATGGCATATACATTATCCAGCAAGAGTGTGAGTGTGAGTGTGAGTGTGTGTGTGTGTGTGTGTGTGTGTGTGTGTGTGTGTGATAAGAACACCAACAGCTCAAAGGGTTACATACACTTCGAACCCATGTTTTCACACTCGTGTACATACTTTTGGGATGGGGACTCTAAGCCCACTACACGTGTATGTGTATCGGGGAGAACAAGATGGAGAGTGTATTTGCCAAGATGGTGTGCGTGTGTGTGCATATGTGTGTGCGCGGGAATGTGTGAGAGATGCTGAGTGTTAGTTCACACTGGTATCTATTTCAGAGCTACTCAGGTTTATCCATGACCCTCTTTTGAGTGTGTGTGTGTGTGTGTGTGTGTGTGTGTGTGTGTATGAATGAGTGTGAGTTTGAACTATGGTGCACACGGGCCAATATCTTCAATGAAATGCAATGTAAGTATCTTTCCCTCCTCCTCTTTATGTTGATATCTCCTCATACATCTGTGTGTGTGTGTGTGTGTGTGTGTGTGTGTGTGTGTGTGTGTGTGACTGACTGACCGAGTTACAGAAATCTGATAAAAAGGACTGCTTGGCCTAGTGTCTGTGTGTATGTATGTTAGTGCAAGTGACCACCGGATTTGGTACGTAGCAGGGTGTGGTTTAATAAAAAGCAGTCTGTGTGTGTGTGTGTGTGTGTGTGTGTGTGTGTGTGTGTGTGTGTGTGTGTGTGTCTTTCCTTTACATCCCGGGGCCATCCCGGAGCCTCCCATGGCTCTGGTCTCCGGTCCGGGTCCCATCCCACGGAAAGCTGAGCGTGGAAAAACAGACTCAGCTCTCCCGGCCGAGCGGAGCGGAGCGGGACAATAATGCTATTACTCGGCCAACGCACCGCCCCCATTAGGCAGACAAACAGTCCCGTCTTCGATTGGACCTGATTGGGTTAGCTACGAAAACAGAGGAATGTTTTCTCTTTATGTGTAATAATATTACCCCCTTTTTCCACGTTCCAAAGAGGGGCAGAGATTCCAGGGAAGAACAGCGGAGCGGAGCAGAGCGGAGCGGAGTGGAGCGGTTCGTTCACCGGGCTTTTTTCGGTGACAACGTGAGGGGCGGAGGATTGAGGATTGAGACGACGTGTGTTCACTGCTTAGGTTTACGGCATTTATTTGCGAGCGACGCTGTCAAACTAGCGGCTAGAACACAAACACACACACACACTAAAATAATCATGCCTCGTACGAAGGGGAGTAAGAATGGGACATTTGTACCAGTGTGGTCGGCAAGTCAGACGCCCACCGGCCCATGAGGCTGGGTCAAAGCGAGATGACCCGTCACGGCTAAACCATGTTAAATACACAACCGACGGTTGCAAATAAGAGTGGTCAAAATAAGTAAAGGTTGAATTTTCAAAAAAGGTAGGCTAAAAAAGTAAATAAATAAAAACACGACAGCATTGTTATTCTATTCTATTGTCTATTTGATATATAACACTGACAATAATGTTATTCAAGACTATGATATTTTCTATGCAAATCATTGAGCACAAATAAATCGATAAAAACAGCCAAAAGGGGTTTTAGGCACTCCGTCTGTGTGTCTTGTCTAACAACGCCCCTTGGCTGTTCTAAAATCAGTGCAAACAACAGCCTCTCGGGGCTTGTTGCTTAAGTTGATCACATATGTACAGTGAGGAGAAAATGTATTTGATACCATGCTAAAGTTGCCTAAAAAGAGGAATATAAAATCATCATTTGACAATTGATCTTAATTTCTTAATTCAAAAACTGAGTAAAAATAAAACCGCTAAGTACCCCAATTTTCTTTGTGATCGAAGAATGTTTCGTAAATAAATAAATGTTCTTCCTAAATGCTAGGGGGAAGGAAGTATTTGACCCCCAATGTAACCATATGGGAATTTAACACATAGGGTTAACATAGGGGCAGGCACATTTTTATTTTTTAAGGCCAGCTATTTCATGGATTCAGGATATTGTGCATCCTGATAAAGTTCCCTTGGCCGTTTGAATTAAAATAGCCCCACATCATTATACACCTTTCACCATAACTAGAGATTGCCATGGTGCTTTTTCCAGTAGGCCTATTAGCCTGTTTGATGCTCATTGAGCTCAATGCAAATCAAACAGGCTAATAGGCCTACTGGAAAAAGCACCATGCCAATCTCTAGCTATGGTCAAGGGAATGTGATGATGTGGGGCTATTTTAATTCCAAAGGCCAAGGGAAATTTATCGGGATGCATAATATCCTAGATCCATGAAATAGCTGGCCTTTAAAAATAAAAATCTGCCTGCCCCTATGTGTTAAATTCCCATAGGGTTACATAGGGGGTCAAATACTTCCTTCCCCTAGCATTTAAGGAAAACATTTATCTATTTACGATACATTCTTCAATCACAAAGAAAATTGGTGTCCTTGGCGGTTTGATTTTTACTCATTTTTTGAATTAAGGCATTAAGATCAATTGTCAAATGATGATTTTATATTCCTGTTTTAGCATTGTATCAAATACATGTGCTCCTCACTGTACATGTCAATCAATTACAGTCATTAATATCGTTCTAACCAAGAACACCATGACATATCGTGATAACTTTGAGTCTACACCGCTCATCCACACACACAAGAGCTGGCACCCGATCCATCTTCTCTGGGGCGTGGCGGCCTCTGACCAGAGCTTGGCCAACGCTAGTTTTGCCGTCGCACAGGAGGACAGGAGGTCTGCCTGTCCGGAGTCATGTGCGCACAGAGCGAGGATTCAACCGTGGCAGCGCAGTGTGGTGTACTGGTGTAGCGTGGGCGGAGGAGAAAATACACACACACACACACACACACACACACACGAGATGAGGACAGCGGCCAATCAGACGTGCTGCTGACCGAGCAAACAGAGGCACGTCTATTCCTGGGCCGGCCTCTCATACATCAAACCAGGAGAGTCTCCTTCAAGCCTCGCGCTCAGAGCAAACACTTGCCAGCGGGTGCCAAAGACGTCCTCCATCCTCCCCCTCCATCCACCCTCCCCGACATGCCCCCTCCCCAAAAACACACACACACACACACCCCACACACCCCTCCGACCACTCAAAGTGCCCATATCAGCATCGGTAACCGCACTGAGGCGCCTGTTTCAACACGTCAGACGCCCCCCCCCCAGCCTCTGAGGAAGACTCCGGGGGTCTCAGCGGAGAGCTGTGGCCCGGTACAAGCAGAAGGGAGAAGGACTCCGCCCGCCCCCCCTGCTGGGGCTCTCTCCCACCAAGTAGATATGTATACCAGGGCACGCTGTTATGAGCAGCCTCCACCTATTCAACATCCAACCTACGCGTTTTGTTAAGGCAAACAAGGAATTTACTTACTTGGGTGTACAGTCTCTGTGTACAGTCTATTTCTCTTATTCTCTCCAGTCTCTCTCTCTCTCCATGACCTTTCTCTCTCCATAGCTGTTCTCACTCCCCAACTACTCTTCCTTTCTTTTTTGAACTCTCTCTCTCCCAAATCTTCTTCTTTGCTCCTCTCGACAGGCCTGTTTAAGAGGCGAGTCTGCAGAGGCACGCTTCAGTGAGGTATCGAGCAGGAAATTGTGTTTGGTGTACCCCCCCCCCCCCCCCCCCCCCTTCAGTGGGTGACGGGGCGACAGGGCGATGGGGGAGTCCGTGTTTGGCCGCGTGGTTAACACGCGCCCAGCTTGAAACAAAAAGCTGAAATGACCTCAAATCAAAACAAGACTGGCAGAGACTGAAATGGGAGAATTCAGAGAGGACAGGACATGGCTTTTACAGAGGGAGAAAGAGAGAACTAAATATGGAAAGAAAGAGAGAAAGAAGGAGAATGCATGAGTAGTACAAAAAGAAATCAGATTGGGAACACAGGAATGAAGGAGCAGAATGTGAAACACAGTGTGGCAGTGTGTGTGTGTGTGTGTGTGTGTGTGTGTGTGTGTGTGTGTGTGTTTGTGTGTGTTTCTGCGTGTGCAAAGTGTCCACAAGTATCTGTGTGTGTCTGAGCTAGAGAGAATGAGAGAGTATGTGGCTGTAAATGTCAGAAAAGAGAGACAGAGTGTGTGTGTCTGTGTCTGTGTGTGTGTGTGTGAGAGAGAGAGAGAGAGAGAGAGAGAGAGAGAGAGACAGTGTGTGTGTGTGTGTGTATTTGGGGGGGGGGGGTGGGGGGGTGGGGGGGTCACAGAGGAGGTGGCAGGGGTCCGCAGTCCGGCGCGTTTGATTAAATCTGCGGTTGACGTCTTGGACAGGTGAGATTGATGAGGTTCCTCCGCGCTTCCCACTGTGCTGCGGGCCGCGGTGGGGGCGTCGGCGGGGAGGGAACAGAAACGGCGCAGTGTGGAGAGCCAGGACTCGGGGCCCTCGCACTCCGCAGGGGTCCCTCGGCCTGATTAATGGGACTGGAGGCCCTCCGCAAAAAAAAAAAAAATGTAAAAAAAAAATGAAAAGAAGAAGGGAAAAAAAAAAAAAAAAAAACAGCAATCCCAGCAGAAAAAGGGCCCGGACGAGCGAGTGAGCGGCGTCCAAAAATAACCAGGACAGCACCCCCACCCGCTCAACCACCTCGCCCCGGTGCCATACAGGCCCAGTTGGCTCCGGCTCGGGCCTCCTCCGACACACAGCGTCCTGGAGCTGGGCTGTTTATCTGGGACGAGGCTATCTGAGCGCACAACGCTGCACCAACGCTGCACCAACGCTGCGGCAGCTGGTCTGCCTTTACAGACCACCACTAAGGCAACTGAGATTAGGCCTACATGTTGTAATCGAAAAAGTATTCCATTGAAATATTTAGAGATGCACCGATCGACCGGCCGCCGATTGGAATCGGCCGATTTTCACGTGATCGGCCACGACCGGCGACCGGCCGGTCAGTCTGAGACATGCCGATTTTATGCCGGTCAAATGCACTCGCACGTACTTGTAACAACATCACACTCACACAGCTGAGTTTGCAAAGTTTGATGAAGCTAGGCCAACAGTCAGGGCTGGATAAAGCGCTAATACTGAGTTTTTCTATGCAGCGAACGCTGTGCTTTGCCATATTGCGTGGAATTTACTATACTAAGCTGTCACTTCAGGTTACAGCGCTCATCAAAGCCCGTCCTTGCCGCTAATTGCGTGCCCACAGCTGAACCACAAGCGCTATCAATAAGCAGCGACATAGCACGGCAGGAATAAACATAGTTTTGCTTCGGTTTGCCAACTTATCATGTATTCTTTCACACTACTACAACAACTAAGTCCGATTTACACATTTAGAGGTTTATTTCAGTACCTTTTGTCTGATCACGCCTGTATATTTCTTCTAAATTCGCCAAAAGTTAGCATTCTAACGTGTCATAAACTACCGCGACCGTGATACAAAACATATCATGCGTGGTGTCGTTGGAAAGCTCCTGCATGACGTTATGCCATCCAAATATGGACACTTCCTTAGTATCCGCAAGCAATCGTGAAAGTTCAAAGAAGAGTGTGGACTGAGAATGTAAGTCATTTGCTGTGTTTCAAGGCTTCTCAAAATTATTTTTTTTTTGTTGTCATTTTCCAACATCTCAGCCTATGTAGCACTAACTTCAGTTATCAGTATTCTGACGATATTTACAGTTGGATATTGCATATGGATGTGAGAAGAAAAGAAATAGTGTTCCTAGTGCATTTCTACATGTGTGAAATGAATGTCCCACACTGGGATTACTGCAGCTGAAGAAGACTTGAAGAAGAATCTGTCTATTCACATTTTTCTACCAGCCATTGATAAGTTGATTACATTTCTAACATGTTGTATTAAAAAAAATATAGGCTAGAAAATAACTCTTTGTTTGTGCTGTAAAGTGGTTAGAAGAAATTAAATCGGAATCGGCTAAAATCGGTATCGGCCGGTCAAACTCGATGAAAAATCGGAAATCGGAATCGGCCAAAAACTTGCAATCGGTGCATCTCTAGAAATATTCCATCTTAAGTACCCAAAGCTATACAGCAAGTCAGACAAATGTCAACTGGACTGGACATGGGTCAACTTAAATTCTTCGGCTGTACTTAGTATCTTAATATTCAGATATTCCTTAAGTCAACCATTTAATAACAGACATGAGTCCTTTTTCTGGTCTCCCTTCAGACGAAAAAACCAGGATGAGGTAGTAAGCGACTAATAACATGGCATAAACATAAAACTCACAACGAAGCAGAAATAACCTGCACACACCTCATAAATTTATCAATCTATAATTATGGTAGCACTCAGGGGCTGTGCTGGCCAAAAGTCTCTCTCTCTCTCTCTCTCCCTCTCTCTCTCTCTCCCCTTCTTAAAGTTCTCTTGCTCCGTCTCTTTCTAACCGGTCCAGTAATTTCCTCTGTGCTTTGGATCAAGCACTGACTTGACTTGAGCCCAGCCCAAGAGCGTGACACCAGATACGTTTGACGTTTTAATTAAAAAACGTCAAGGGCTGTCTCGCCGCCAAAACCTCAGGCCTTGCCTTGCATGAAGTCAACCCCGAACGAGGACGTGACTCAAACTACATCACAGTTGAGCAAGCAGCGGCAGACTAGACTACTCAGGACATTGACTCACACAATCCAATAATTATAACACATATTTCACCCACTTTTAAACTTTCTTCTATATTTTCACTTATTTTTTAAACGTCAAGAGCAGTGAAGATTTGCGAGCGATTCATCGTATCCCCCAAACCCTTCGTCATGATAATCCATTTAAATCCCATGCACAGGCACTGGTGTGAACAGAAGGGCCTACATGACAACTAAAAATAAATAGTGTCATCAATTAATGTAATCAAACTAGACCTCATGTTTTCCTCCTCTCCTCTCCACTTCCCTTCCACAAGCGGCTCGGGGGACTGCGTTAATGGTTTTAGCCGACACCGCGCACCAGAGCGATTCTGGGCCTGAGGAGAAATCAGGAGTGACTTCCTCTTCCTGAAGGCCCCGAGCTGAAATGACTGATATTAGCCATTAAGACCACAGGCGATTAAGGAGCAGATGGGGAACGCCATGTTTTATAACAGTCAGGGGCTTCTTCCCCCATGGCTTCCTGCTATCCCACAATGCAACAGTCCTTGGAATGAAAAGAACATCCATGTGGGGTTATTTGCGACTGTCCACTTCATATATTTCTCAAACAAACAGTCAAGAACGTTATTTACATAAAATATTAGTCTATGTTTAAAAACATTAGTTGAACATTAATACAGCAAAAAGGACAGCTGAAGTCCAAGTCAGGTTATAAATCTGCCTACATTCACTTTAATCACAAGTGAGTTGGCAACGTGAACGATAACACCATAATTCATCTTAAGTACTTGTGGGCTGCTGAAACTAGCTTAGGATGTTTTTCCCATCTCCAACGAAGTGAAGGTCACTTGCTGCGCGACGCAATCCTTCATATGCCTTCAGATATTTTTGCAAACAGCGGGGTAAGGCAGTGAATTGCAATTAGGCCTACATTTTTAATATCCTTCAAATGTTTTTGGCGTAATACTCTCCATCGAAGGAAGGAGATGTGGGTCACAGATCATTTCTACATTATTCTACATGTTTTAGTGACTTTTCACACTGTTTTAGCAATCCACGTCGCCTTGACGCACATCGCACCTCTGGGCATTGTAAGAATGCCGGCCATGACTGCACATTTGGAGAAAATTAAAACAAATGAAAACCAACACTTCATTTCTGATGTTATTTCTGGTAATGAAGCACTGCTGCGATGCTTCGCCTCAGTCGCCAGTCAGCTCCAAGCGGGCATGCCCTCCCGCCTCGCGGCACACCTCCGCGGAGTCTCCCGGGAACAACCGTTTTAACCAAACACAGACGGGCCGCCGGGGTAAGTGCGCACATTCCGCCAAATTTCGGCGCACCAACAATCCCACCGCGCAAAGCAGGTCGTCCATCAAACCAGTGGTGGCGTGAGTGAGGCATTAACCTGTAAGTGTATTAGAGCTACGAACAACACTGCAATTGGGGTCATTGTTGTAACGCGGCGCAGTCACCGATAGTTATGTGCGTACAGGGACTCATTGTTGGATGTTAACACTCCATTAACATCTCGAGGCCATACAATGTCTAATAGTATGAATATAAAATATAAGAATGTGGCCCGACCCAGAACAGTTCAACATTAGGCTTACCTTTCTTTCGGTATTGTAGGCTAATGTCTGATGTGGCATAGACAAGAATATAGCCTTGAGATAAGCTAAAGGGAATAGGAGAAAACTAAAACCATGCGTCATTGCTGAGCTCTGCTGAAAAAAAACTATGGAATAGTATTTAGGGTTTCAAGAGCTTCAATGTCTAATCTGGATAGGTTGTTTCGATGTACCGGTGTAGGCTACATAATTTGGTAAGTAGCCGGTAGCCTAATCTCTACAAAACAAAATATGCTTCCTCCTTTTAACACATAATGACGTGAACGCCTTGCATTGCAAAGCACTGCCTTGCAAAAGTGAGGAGTCACTGGCAGTAGGCTCCGAAAGTCCATAACATGTCAATAACACGTAGAATAAGTAGGCTATGCTGTCTTTTAAAAGAGGGATTGTAGTAACACGATCAGACCTGGTCTCCAGTGGTAACGTTAATATTTATTCATTGATGTTGCATAGTCGACACGTTTTACAGATCTCTCCCCATGACAAACCACGTACAAAAAGGTCTAACGTTATCGATGCATGCGGAAGAAGTCGCCTTGTCGCGTTTGACCATGCAGAAAACAAGAACAGGTTCATTCAGCAAGGTTACATTGACCATTCATATTTAACAGTCAGGAAATTAGGAATGGCCAAGTCATTAAATACGGTCCTTTCGTTATATTGAATTTCTGCATCAATGCTGTGAACACACGCATACGACCGATGGGGTTTGTTGTTACAGCTACTTATTACAGCGATTCTCTGCATAAAGGTGAACTTCCCGAAATTGTTATCCTTGCTAGGATGATGTGTAGGTCTGTTGCATCACGTTAACGATATAGCGTTACAGGAAAATGTATGCGACGGCTGGCAAATTACAAAACAAATTGTGTTTTGCAAGAGGAAAACCAATTACCTTAGAATTTACATTGCTTCCAGCGCAGAGAAATCGTTTCGGTGTATTAGTTTTGAGAATGAATCGGAAGAGAGACTTCACGTTACTCCTACAGGGGAGCGCCATCTTGGTACCGTAAAACCATAGTAGGCTACGGTAGCTCAGTGGGGCCACACTGTTCCGTGATGTGCATACTATTACCGTAATACAACATTAGAGGCTTACCTTTATTCTGCAAAACAGAACAATAACACTCTTCAACAGATAATGCGTACCAGTGATAATAAAAAGTAGAACTAAATAATAAAATGTAATTTGATACAACACAAAAATATTACAATGCAATCATTGTTTTGAAAATTGCCATTTGTAGCCTACAATTTGCACCCCAAATCAATTATTGTTGTTTCTTTTTCACTTTACTACTAGTTGTATTGCTGGGTTGATTAATCCCTATTTGATTATCAACTGATTGAATTGAGAGCTCAGTGCAAGTGAAAGGATAATCTGTTCAGTTGTGTGGGCCAGGTCAGCAGTTAGACTCTCCCGAAGGCTTAGGTTTGGCACCTCTCATCATCAAACCCCGTATATTGCTGCTCGAAACACACACACACACACACACACACACACACACACACACACACACACACACACACACACACACACACACACACAGAAATGTGCCCACACACACACACACAAACTACCCATACGCTAGTCATATACACTTACTGTATATGCACCACAGACATATACACTCCACATATAGGCACATGTACACATACACATAAGCACACTATAGTCCTACACACATCACCTGAGACCTGTGTCTAATTGGGCAGTGTTGTGTCTGGGGCATTCGTCGCCCTGAGCTGCTGCATGGTTGAACGCCTAACACCTCCCTCCAGAGCCGTGCGTATGATTATCTGATTATGCAGTCAGAGGTGGGATTGTGTTACACATGCTCCAAGGGCACAAACAGTCCTCAGAGGCTGACTAAGTTCAGATCCTGTCTCTCTCTCTCTCTCTTACTCTCTCTCTCCCTTTCTCTCCTTTCTCCCTCTCGATTCCTTCTCCCCCTCGCTTTCTCTCTAACTCTATCTCACACACACCACACACAGACACACACACACACAGACACACACACACACACACCCCTTAAGCAGACATCTGCTCCTCGTTTCTCCCACCTTTGCATCTGGTTGCATTTGGCAGCCACCACTGCGTCAAAATACCGTTTCATATTCATTATTATCTCCCTACCTGCAGGCACTATGTGCCGTCACACATGAAAACCTGCCGTATGGTTTTCCTTCCCACTCACTCACTTGTTCTCTCTTTCTTTCTCTCTCTCTCTTTCTCTGTGTGTGTGTGTGTGTGTGTGTGTGTGTCTCTTACTTTCTCACTCTTTTTGTTTTTCTTCTCCCCTCTTTTTTTCTCCATGTTTCTCGCTGTTTGTCTGCCGTACCGTCTTACTTAATGTTCTGCTTCTCACTCGCACACTCATGCACATGCTGATCAAGTCCTTCCATAGGTCCAGGTATTTAGCTTTAGGTGGACCACTCCTCCACACACACACACACACACACACACACACACACACACACACACACACACACACACACACACACACACACACACACACACACACACACACACACACACACACACACACACACACACACCACCACCACCACCACTCTTGCCTCAGCTCGGCAGCCTCTAACCCCCATCCCCAGCCACTCTGTGTCAGAGCCTCTGGCCTCTGTTTCCTGACCACCCAGGAGAGGTCTGCTGCTCAGTACCTCCATACAACCTCTCCTCTCCTTTCCTCTCCTCCTCTCCACTCCTCTCTTGTCCCCTCTTCTCTTCTCCTCCTCTCTTGTCCCCTCTCCTCTCCTCTGCTTTTCTGTTGTTTATATCAAATGAGACCCCCCTCCTCTTCTGTCCAAGTTTTGCATCTTGCTTTTCTCTCTCTCTCTCTCTCTCTCTCTCTCTCTTTTTCTCTCCCCATTTACAAGGCTGTTTCTGCCTCCTCTATGCAGTGTGTGTGTGTGTGTGTGTGTGTGTGTGTGTGTGTGTGTGTGTGTGTCACCTGAGGTATGTGAATGCTATATAAATGGCACAGAAGCATATATCACACATACACTAAATAACACACACAGTGCTGAGAGACTGCATGTATAGGACAGGTGAGGAGGCATCACCTGTCCTTCCAGGATAGTTTATTGACTTCCTCTGGCATCTTCTAGGCTTAGCACTTTCCCAAGCGTCCGGAGCAGGACAGGGTAGTTTGATGAGGCAACAGACTGAAGGTGGGAATACTAATTTCTAATTTGAAGTTGTTTTTCACCTGTGCATCCTCTCAGTTTCATACTTTATTGTGTATCCCAATGTCTTTTACAATGTCTTTTTGTGTGTGAATCACAGTACTGTAATGGAAGAACACACTATGGGCGGACCTACCAGGGGGTTATTCCAAGTAGTTTAGTGACAAAGCCGGGTAAGTTAACTCAGAGTAAACGGTAAACCTCTTAATAGAAGAGCTGTATGGCTTAATTATCCTAACTTATTATACGGCTCTTCACAATGCAAGTAGAACGCCCCATTGACTTGAATGGGATTTCCCAACGTTCTACCGGTCATTATTTCTTGATAGATGACCGCTCCGAAGAAATAATGACCGCTGCCAATGGCAACGGGTTCACTCCGCTAGTTGTTGCGGAAGCCACGAAACGGTAGCCAAGTCATTGCTACAGACACATTGAGATGAGTTTCTTTTCTCGTTTTGGCAAGTAGCCTAGCCGTATAATAAGCGGGATAATGTATAGAACGCCGGTCATTATCGGAAAATAATTCCCTTCAGGACGAAGCAAAACCCCTCCGCTGCGCGTCGGGGTTCAGTTCATCCTGTCGGGAATTATTTTCCGATAATGACCGACGTTCTATACATTATCCCTTACATAACAATGTCTAGGGTGTGTAGGAGGTTTATTACTTACTCTGAGTTAACTTACCCAGGTTTGTCACTAAACCACTTACTTGGAATAACCCCCAGAGCTCACCTGAGGAAAAATAAACAACACATCTAGTAAAACACAGAGATTAGATTACTGCATTAGTGTGAGTGTAAGGCTGTGTATGTGTGTGGCCAGTGACTCTGCTGCTTGGTAGTGAGAATAGATACCCACAGTCAGTCACAACCACTCCTTTGTGGCTAGGTAAGAGTACCCACCCTGGGCCTGAGCACTCTAGAAGGCTCGCCCAGCGTTCTCCACCCAGGACCTCCAGCTGAGGGGCAGCTCCACCACCACCTCCACGCTCCCTCTGACACACAGACAAGAAGCCAGCAATTAAAAACAACAAACGGTGGGCTCCCTTCTCGCCGAGCCATCATGCTGGGACCAGTGACCACCCGTCAGTCAATGAACGAAAGCCTCTCCTCTGTCATCGCCCTCGCCCCCCCCCCCCCCCCCACCTGCGCCAACACACACACACACACACACACACACACACACACCGCTAATTGCCCACCCTACTGACTACAGATCTGACTCAACCAATGAACAGGGCCCTTGTGAAATTCAGTTTAACAATCATCCCACTCCTCCTTCCTCCAGTTAATAACACTCACTGCCCACCACCGCCACCACCACCACCACCACCACCCCAGCCCTTCTGACCCACAGCTAAATTCCCCTTGTCAGGGTCGCGGATTGGGACAGGGCCCTTTTGACCGCCCCCTCGGAGCCGAAGAGAGAGAAGCCCGGCTGGCGGCGACCGACACCCCACCTGTGATAATACAACCAGGCAGAGGGGGGGGGGGGCACAGCCCCACCGCCGCGGCCCAGCCGGGAGGGCAGGGGCCTGGGGAGGATCGGCACGGCGCGTGGGCCTCTGCCTAAATGTGTGTGTGTGTGTGTGTGTGTGTGTGTGTGTGTGTGTGTGCGGATCACCGGCGGGGCCGGCATCCTGACACTGACAGACAGACAGGCCTTCTGCTCTGACACGGAGCCCCATGGAAGCCACAGGGCGCTCGCCACCCAAGTGGACACATGTTCAGATGGACAGATGGATGGGTGGATGGATGGATGGATGGATACATGGATGGAGGCATGTGATAGACAGATGGATGAATGGATAAAGTGAAAACAAAACTTTGATGGAAGAAAAAAAATCCCATTTGAAGGTGTGAGAGAGAAGGGAGGTTTGGGTTTTCACATATTGCCTGAGGACAACATTCCTTCTCTCTCTCTCTCTCGCTCGCTCTCTTTTCTGCCTTAGCTAAACGAGTTCGTTTCTAAAGGCCTGTTTTCAGTGTGAAACTTTTGAAAGAAAAATAAACTTTTTTTGTTGAGGAGAAGTATTTCGATGCAGAGATGTTTGCATCTCAGCAGAGAGTCTGGATCCCATTACGCCAGTGAGCAGCATGACGCTGTGGCCTCAAGCGCAGAAAGAGACAGTCTGGCACACACACACACACACACACACACACACACACACACGGACGGAGCAAGTGTGGTCACTAATAGAGTTATCTCTGTCACAGTCTAACGTGACCAAACACCAGGATGAGAGGCCACTGAGTAGAATGATCTCCAGAACCTGTCACAATGGAGAGCAGTGGAGCAGAATACTTTACTCTATATGCGAAGGGTCAAGACTAAACCCAGTGTGCTCTGTGTTTGTGTGTGTGTGTGTGTGTGTCTGTGTGTGTGTGTGTGTGTGTGTGTGTGTGTGTGTGTCTGTGTGTGTAAATAATATAATATATATTATATTATAATATAGTTTCAAATAAAGCTGAAAAGCCAACATTGACAATAAGTAAAAAAAAATAACATATGTACACATATGTTTAAGCATACATATACTGTGTACATAAACACACACACGTATGGATACACAATATACATAAATATACATATACTTTACATACACGTGTGTGGATGTGTGTGTGTCTGAGCATGTGTGTGTGAGTGCACATACTCATGCAGCAGCCGGCCACATGTATGCATGCGAGGTGGAGGAGAGAGGAGAGGAGGGGAGGGGAGGGGAGGGGAGCAGACAGTCCCAGAGGAAGAGAAGTTTCAGCACCTTGTCTCCTTCCCTGTTACTGCACTGACACAACAGAAGGGAAGGCGAGAGACAGGGAGAGAGAGGGGGAGGGAGGGAGAAAGGGAGAGAGAGAGAGGGAGAAAGGGAGAGAGAGAAGGAGAGAGAGAGCGGGGGAAAATGCTGCTGCTTTGCCTCTCCATCCACACCGCTACCCACCGCAGCCTCCGAGCGCCGAGGCCAGGCTCCCACCGTAGCGCCTCCAACTTGACTTCCAGCAACACATCCACACAATAGATGTGACGGCTCACTCCCACTGATGGATAAAACGAGCCGTGTTTCGTTTGGAAACTATCCGCCCCGCTTTTGAAGGAGGTCTCTGTGTTGGGTCGTCATGTTTCTACACATTAACACGTTCATCTCGCACAGCACACGGACTGAGGGAGCCTGGGAAGAGACAGAAAAACAATAACATTTGTCCAACCTCAAAATTTGAGCTTTGGTGTTTTTGGACAATCTGGAAACTAGATTCAAAGTACACAGACGGCTATCTTAACCCGCAAAAAAAAAAAGTGGTATATTATGTCAGGACAAAATGGAATATTATTCTAACTAATACCATTACAAATGCATTAAAATCCATAATCATTTTTTAAAAAATGTAACCAACATTTTTGTAACTAATATGCAATAGTTTATGCGATGGATACATTGGTTTAATTTGTTTTTAGATCGTGATTCTTCATTATCAATATTTCAGCTTAAACTATAGCCCTTTTCATATTTCATTTATTACACCTTAAAAAGTGGTGTGAAGTAAATGTTAAACTGAAAGCACACTCATAATTTTTGAAAATAACATAATATTTATTTTATTATTATTAATGAGTTTCTCTCTTTATTACATAATTATAATTAGTGTCATTATATTATTATTATTATTATTGTTATTAATATTATGTCCATTATTATGATTATGTCTATTATTGATATTATTATGTCTGTTCACCAGATGGCTTTTCTTAATCTTCAGTATTGCTAGTCTTCTGTGTTCATTCGGAGTTGCGCTGTATGACATCCACGGGTTTGATTACAGAGAAACCACCATGAGAAAGCTCTCTCTCTCTCTCTCTCTCGCAAGGGAGCGCCATGTCAGGTCAGATCAAACTCGATGATGACTTGAGACACTCTGTGGCCTCCCTCTCTCTCTCCCTCTCTCTCTCCATCTCTCTCTCTCACTCTCTCTTTCCCTCTCTTTTCTTCTTTCCTCGACAATCTTGTCTGGCTGCTGCGTATAGGTACCCAGCGATGGCTGGATGTCCTCCCTGCAGCCTAATCAGAAGCAGCTCTCTGCATAAATTAATGCTGCGGTTTATCAAACGGTCGAGCGATACGGGTAAGATGAGCTCTCTCTTAATTTGACCACAGAGTAGGCCCAGCTTTAGTCACACTGACATCATTAATTTCATGTCCTCTCCGAGGGGGGAAAAGAGGGCAGAAATAATAATTGTCTCTTTAGATATGAAAAGAGACACTGAGTCCACCCGCGAGATCTGGCCCTCTTGAGGCAAACTCGTTTTGAGGGACGTTTACTCCGTCTTTTCTCCAGTCTCCCACAGAAAAAAAAAAAAAAAAAAAAAGATCCCGACGGATTGGTTTTCCACCCCGCGGTCCCCTTTTCCGTTCATTTTTTTCTTTGTGCAATCATTTCTGTGTTAACGGTATCTGCTGATGGGGATGGAGGAAGCAAAAAAAAAATAAGCAGAATATAGACGGGGAAAAAAACAAATATGTTTGAGCTATTGTGTATGTGTAGTAACGTGGAATAAAGTGTAATAATGTGTAACAATGTGTAATAATGTGTAATAATGTTTGCCCTGTCTCCTCTCTCTAACAAGGGATTTCCCACTTCACTGTGTAACACTGTCAAATGGAGACACATTCATGTGTGCACACTGTTCCACGTCCACATACATACTAACCCACCTCCACATGGCATTCACAGAAATGTACCCGCACATACAGTAAAAATACACACACACACACACACACACACACACACACACACACACACACACACACACATCAATCTATCATGTATATGAATGGGAGCTGTGATGCAAGTTGCTGCAGCGTCCAGGGTCCAAGTGCCCTCAGGGATCTGGGTTTGAATCTGTCCTTTCCCATCCCATCCCATCTCTTTCTCCCACGCACTTCCTGTCACTCCTCACTGTCCTATCTGAATGAAGACAAAAAGCTGGAAATAATTAAAAATTAAATTATTAAAATTAAAACTGTATCTTGACTAATGCGCCCTTAAAAGTGAGAGAGAAAGAGAGAGTGGAGCCTGAGTTACTGGTCTGTCCATGTGGCCGTTGCTTTGGCGTCATTGCTCTCTCTCTCTTTCATTCTCTCTCTCTCTTTCTCTCTCCCTCTCTCTCTCTCTCTCCCTCTCTCTCTCTCTCACTTTCTCTCTCTCACTCTCGCTTTCTCTTTGATGATTAAATCATTTATTGGTTTAAGGCCATCAGTGTGCTGCTTTAGCACATGCCGGGCCCCGCTAATGACGCCCTCCCAAGCCGACACACACTCACACACACACACACACACACACACACACACACACACACACACACACACACACACACACACACCCTGAGCCAGCAGGAGTGATGAGTGATGGGGTGAAGGGAGACAGAGGACTGCTCACTCAGGTGTCAGTAATCTGCTGCTGAGTGTGTGTGTGTGTGTGTGTGTGTGTGTGTGTGTCTGTGTGTCTGTGTGTGTGGGTGGGGTGTGTGTGTGTGTATGTGCGTGTGTGGGTGGGTGGGGTGTGTGTGTGGGCGGATGGGTGGGTGTCTGTGTGTGTGTGTCTATAAATGAGCAAATGAAAGCATTAAAGATTGAAAGAGATCAAGTGGGAGAAGTCTTTTGGAAGGTCAAAAGTCTGTGAGTATGTGTGTATGTGTGTCTGTGTGTGTGTGTGTGTGTGTGTCAGAGAGCGAGTGTGTCAGTGTGCATGTCTGTGTAATGAGTAATTGTGCGCACGTCCGCGTGTGTGTGCGATTAAACACACAGGGTCAGAATGAAGCGGGGGAACAGAGCGAAGGCCATTCCTCTCGGGTGTCTGAAAACACGCTCGGCAGCGCAACACCTACTCTACGTGGCAGACACACGGAGGTCAAAGGGCTCTGCTGTTATGCCTGCTCCATCCAGATGTTCAGTCTGGGTTACACACACACACACACACACACACACACACACACACACACACACACACACACACACACACACCACCCCAGACACAACCCCAGACACACACCTGCACCACTGTCTCCTGACTGACTAAGCAACAGGTTGAAATAGTGTGATAAAGAGGTGTGTGTGGGGGGGGGGGGAGCTGTATGCAAGGTGAGTGGTTATAATGTGCATGTAGGAATGTTGGAATGTGTGTGTGTGTGTGTGTGTGAATGTGTGTGTGTGTGTGTGTGTGTGTGTGTGTGTGTGTGTGTGTGTGAAATGGAAAGAAATCAACCACGAGAGGCGATGATGCAGGAAGGAGTTAAAGAAAACGAGCAGCATCAGCAGACGACAGACAGTGATGATAAAGAGATAAACATGTTGGGCTCTTAGCCAACACACACACACACACACACACACACACACACACACACACACACACACACACACACACACACAGATAAAGTATACCCCAGAAGAAGTTATCAACATGTCTCTTTCTCTCTTTTTTTCTCAGCATAGATCATGAAAGCGATGGAAAGATCAGTCCCTGTCCAAGACAGTGACAGATTATGCATGTAAAGTATATGTTACTTTCTGCATATGTTGGCATTAGGGTTTCTCTCTCTGGCTTTAAAGGGTTTGCTGTGTGTGTTGTGTCTGTGTGTTTGTTTGTGTGTGTGTGTGTGTGCATTCTACCTAGTGTGTGTGTGTGTGTGTGTGTGCGTGCGCGTGCATTCTACATATTATGTGTGTGCGTGTGTGTCTCTCTCTCTCTCTCTCTCTCTCCATGCATCTATCTGTGTGTGTGTGTGTGTGTGTGTGTGCGCGTGTGTGTGTGTGCATGTGTCTGCGTGTGTACTGTATGTGTGTGTGTGTGTGTGTCCGTGTCTATGTCCGTTTGTGTGTGTTTCTGTGTATCTCTGTGTCCATGAGTGTGTGTGTGTGTGTGTGTGTGTGTGTGTGTGTATGTGTATGTCTGTGTGTGCCTGTGTGAGTGTGTCCATTGTCCGTGAGTGCATGTGTTTGTTTGTGTGTGTGCTTGTGCGTGCATGCATGGGTGCGTGAGTCTGTGCATGTGTGCATGCCTGCGTGTGTGCATGCCTGCGTGCAAGTATGTGTATGTGTGTGTGTGTGTGTGTGTGTGTGTGTTTGCGTGTGTGTGTGTTTGCGTGTGTGTGAGTGTGTGTGTGTGTGTGTGTGTGTGTGTGTGTGTGTGTGTGCCAGTGTCCTCCGGGCCTTGCCGCTGTCAACACGCTGCTCTTCAGAGTGTGGTAGGGGTATCACTTTACACTGAAGTCATGAGGCTGGGACCTCCTCCCTCTCTCTCTGCACCAAACCCTGTAATTTCAATTTGCATTTCATTTCAGTCTAATCTCTTTACATTCTCCATGCTAAACACAAACCCGGTGTTGTTAAGCAGGGGGAAGTATGTGTGTGTGTGTCTGTATGTGTGCGTGTGTGTGTGTGTGGGTGGGGGTGGGTGGGGGTTTGGTGGAGGGACCTGACATCTCAGTGGGGTGAATCCAATCCAGAGGGTTAAAATCGGACTATGGTTTATCTCTTCGAGCATACTGGACATACTCTAACTCACTAATGGAGTACTTGGAGAAATGAAGAAAGGACTTTTGAGACGCCTGTGAAAGAACAATCTTCTCAGGTCTTTGTGGGGGTGAAATGCTAACTTTTAGGTAGGGTAACTGGAGGTCATTGAGAATTAAGTTTGAAAAATAAATTCACTGCAAAACGTAGAAATAAAAAGCAGGTCCTAATGCATCTGACCTTCACTGAAAATCGGAATTTTGTCCTCATTTCCTGAGAAGAGAGAAAGTGCTGACAGAGTAAATACATGATAGACAAAGATTACATCATCTCAAAGATTACAGAATTATAGTATTTTTCTTCACTACTATATTCTCCTCTCTCTCTCTCACTCTCTCTTTCTCTTTCTCTTTCCACTCTCTCCATCTCTCTTCTCCTTAATTGTCCCATAACTGGCCATGATGACTGAGTAAAATGACGGGAGGGCAAAGACAAAATCACAACCGACATAGAAAATGTTGAAAATTGAAGAGTAATTAGGGCCATAATGACAGCATACACAACCCACGTCAAAAAACTTGTCAAGCTGTTTTCCGCCTAAATACGGACATAATTACTGTACACAATGGAAAGGTCTGAGATAGAGCGAAATCGACGGGTGCATTTTTAACAGCTAAATTCCTTTTTTTTCCGGAATAATTGGGCAGCAAAACAAATGCTCAACGATTAATCTTGCAGCTGGAAACTCCTCTCCTGCCCTAAAAATGGTGGGGGACAAAATGAAGCTGTAAACGTTTCAGACGGATTATTTCGGGATCATTAGTGGTGTGTGTGTGCAGTGTGTGACTCAAAGCAGGCCTGTTTTAGGGAGGAAACCCTTTACAACACATATAGAAGAAAAACTGCCATTTCTGTTAACACTGGGGGGAAAATACCACTTGAAAGATTTTTGTTGTTTCGGTCAAAGAGGGAGAACTAGTTCTGGAAACATTTTTTGTCATAAATGCCATGGCCCAGGGCCAAATGGTGGATGTGTAAATTGTGTGTTTCAGTGACGATTTGAGGACTAAGTGAAGTTGTATTGGGCACGGTAGAAATTGGCAATAATGTGTGAAGGCATATGACATGAGAGAAAAAGTACACTTACAGTCTATCAGACATATAAGCCTAGTATGCCAGTCAATGCTCAACGCAAATGACGTATCTACATATGGTATATCTTTTACTGGTCTGTGCATTGTTGTAAGTACACATTTCTTTACAGCCAATTATACGGTTCCATCTGCACCCTGAGTATTTCTGAGATTATATCAATAAGTGGAACAAGTATCTTTAGATATAATGTCCAAAAATGCAACTTCAAAAAACACCTCCCCTCGCATTAACAGAACAAGAATATGTCAATGTCTCAATTTTGACAAAAAGAAATGTCGGATAGAACTGTATAATTCTAAAGGGGATTCTGTTTGTTCATCAGCATCAGAGCCTGTGACACTAACTGGACTACTGTAGCTGATAAAGTAGGCCGGTCCTGTGCTGGGGCCTGTTCTGGAGCCCCTAGTGTGATCGTAGAGACTAGAGAGTGGTGGATGAACATACACATAGCACAGAAACGGCTCAAAATAATGGGCAACACTTCACAATCCCTTCACTGTCCGCTGTATCTTAAATTCTACTTTTATTCAATTTATTCTATCTTCATTTTATATTTTGCTGAAAAGGCTGAATTCATGTGCTAAAAATATGTATAATTGTTTACCTTTTTCATCAATAATTCACATTTGTGAATCCGTTTTTATTAGCATTATTACCAACTCTGACTGACTATTTACTAATATTGAGACCTAATTATTGTGTGTGTGTGTGTGTGTGTGTGTGTGTGTGTGTGTGTGTGTGTGTGTGCTACAAGCTGTTTGCAGAAAGTGCCAGCAGAGACTAATCTATCACCTCCATTACAGCCGTAGTGTATGTGAGCGCTTATTCCCTGAGAGTTTTGGGAAGACCGATACGAAGAGAAGTAAGAGGACAGGGGAAAAGATAAACAGATAAACAAAGGCGCACGAATCGCATTTGTAACGGCCCGCCAATCGGCCGCCTCTCCTGTCCTCCCAGCACAGGCGCTGCTGCCCGAGCCACTCTGCTCATTTACCATTTCCAAAGTGTCTGACTCATGCATCGGCGCACGTTTGTACAGCTGGATTTTACCTCAGGCCCGGGAGCACCGCGACCCGCATGGGATTCGCACCCACAACCATCCGGCGAGAGGGGCGCCGGACCACAGCGCCATGCGGACCCGGCACTGCTCGACCCGACCTACGCCGCGGTACCTGAACAAATACGCTAACAGTAATTACATTTCCTGAGTTTTCCATTCAAGGGGGATCACAATGTTCCACCATAACAATGTGTTTGACATTTGCTCGGTGCTTGTCAGCACAGTCAAAAATATGACTTGTTAAGAGCAAGACAGACTTTTACGCGTACGCCTATAAGTAGAGCCATGCATTCTTAAAGGTGACCTTGAGACATAGGCTATTCAACAGGTGATGCAAAGCCTCCATTAACTTCTCTAATCATGCAAACCGCGAACAAAGATGAGAACATTTGATATCAATGTATTCGATATGGTTAGCGTAGGCTGTACCTCACACATTTTAAATATGCGCAATATAAAACAAAATTATGCATAGGAATTAGGTCTACATTTTTGTTGCGTAAAACGCATTTCCTGGACCGTTATTATAAATTGTATTTTCTCTCCAATACCCCACTTCTCAATAAGTACAGCAGTGATAAGAAATCCCCTCAACACCTGTTGGCTACTGATAGCCGACACAACATGGATATATGCCAACTAATTACTCGGTCGCACTCGGTCAGTCTCAGCAGCTGGCCGCAAAAGATGGTGTGCCTGTGGCCTGTTTTCGATCACGTCATATTTCATCAATGATTAAGAGATGAGTTCTTCGGCGGCTTGATGCGAAGCCAAAACAGACAGAGTAACTTGGAGGGAAAATCTTAGTACAGTGTCCAAGAAAACCCTTCAAACCCTTCATAACCCTAAAATCATTGTAGAGAATGGAAAATTACAGTCCGTCTCGTTTTCTCGTCTTTCATTGCAAATAAGTCAGCCCTTGCAGTTTGGTAAGATGTAGAACAACTTCAGTGTTCTCACAGGCATTCATTTTCCTAGCCTTATTAAAAAGACACCAGACTCCGCACGAATAAATGCCACAAGTCAAAGGAGCGCTACACCTCACTTAACATGGCAAAGGTAACGGTAAAGGCTACTTTCCTTTGCAAATGCCGCCCCCTAGTGGCAAGCTCAAATGGTGTTCTGCTGCTGGGGGCCTATCCATCAGTGTCTGGTTTACAGAAGAGAGACACAGAGAAACAATTAAGGCCCATAAGCCAAGCCAAGCTGCCATGCCCGCCCAGAGAGGCATGTGAGGGCTTAATGAATCACCACGACTGCCCCTCTTCGCCCCCCCCCCCCCCCCCCCCCCCCCCCCCTTCTCCACCAGACCGCAGGTTATGGGTGAACGGCTCGGCCGCGCACTGCGCTAATGGAAATGATATAAGTGATTAGCCTTTAATGTGCGCTGAATGAGGGGATCACGTTACGCAGAGAATGCACAGAGGCTTTCCCCATACCAGTCCAGTTAGCCACGAGTTTCAGATGTACGGTTTTGACAGTACATCTGCGCCTAAGCATCCAACCCTTGGAGTGGAGTTGATTCCTTGGTAATCAGGGCTCAAGCAGGCTCTACTTTTTTCTCTTTTTTTTTTCTTTTTGTCTTCTCTTTTTATCTCTTTGCATTTTTAAAACATGATGCCGGAGAGCTATAAGTGGAGCTGTGTTGCCGTAGAAACCGAACAGTACATGTAAATAATGTGATCTATCAGTAGACATCTGGAATAGATTGACTTGGGTGCCTTTGCCGTTTTCTTTCCTGAACGTGAGAGGATCCATTACCGTATTTATTTGCGCAGCTAAAACGCGGTCCGCGAATGGGATTATGTAGTCGGGGATTGAGAGTAGATCCTAAACAAACAGTGCTATTAAAGCAGGATTTCGGGTATATCCTGAACAATAATGGATTTACAAGGCAAGAGGGTTTTCCCTCCTCTCGCAACCTCTTCATTTTCCAGAAATTGAAACCAGACAGACAGAGAGAGAGAGAGAAGGAGAGAGCGAGAAAGAGAGAGAGAGAGAGAGAGAGAGAGAGAGAGAGAGAGAGAGAGAGAGCAGTCAGCTCCTCACAGCAAGGGGGAGGGCAGCGGTCCAGCCCATTTATCATAGCACTGCAAATGTACTAGGAGAGGGATGGAAGGAGTAGAGAGGACAGGTCAGTGTGTGTGTGTGTGTGTGTGTGTGTGTGTGTGTGTGTTTGTGTGTGAGAGAAAGAAGGAAAGAGAGAGATTAGTCTTTCTCTTACCACAGTTGTCACTGAGGGAACTGTCTTCATCATTACTCCTGTCCACCCAGGGCGACACACGCATACATACACACACACACACACACACTCTCTCTCTCTCTCTCTCTCTCTTTCTCTCTCTCACACACACACACGCACACTCACACACATACACACACTCTCTCTCTCTCACACACACACACACACACACACACACACACACACACACACACACACACACAGGCACGCACGCCGTGATGCAGAGAGACTGTGTCTCAGCAGGGGTCCCCACACAGCGGAGTCAGAGTGGGCTGGAGAGCTCGGAGCGGTGCTGGGATAGAGAAAGCAGACGGCCAGGCTCACAGGCGAGGCAAGCAACAGGCAATCGGCAGCGCAGTACTGTAGATAAAGAGTCCTCCCAGGCCTGCAGAGAGGAGAGAGGAGTGGAGAGAAGAGGGGAGGAGGAGAGGAGATGGTTGGAGGAGCAGAGTAGAGAAGAGAGGAGAGAAGAGGGAAGGAGAAGAGGAGAGAGAGCAGAGCAGAGAAGAGGGGAGAGGGTTAGAGGAGAGAGAAGAGGGTAGGGAGAAAAGAGGGGGAATAAAGGAGAGGAGAGGAGGAGAGAGCCCTCATCAGTGCCAGAGGAGGGGAAAGATGGGGGAGGAGGGGGGGGGGGGGGGGGGGGGTACACCAGCTGCAGCACCCCAGGAGAGCTCGACCCACTCCAGATTGAGATATGATTGGAAGTCACATGAATGGCTTTTAAGTGTTGTTGGCTCTGTGTGTGTGTGTGTGTGTGTGTGTGTGTGTGTGTGTGTGTGTGTGTGTGTGTGTGTGTGTGTGTGTGTGGCGTGCACGTCTGGACCTCTGGTATGATGATTGAGTCCCATTCTCTGACTGTTCCTCTGTGATGCTCTCTCTCACTCTTGTGTTTCGCTTTCAGTCTTTCCTCCTTGATGAAGTCTTACAACTGGAATAATGGAAATAGAGTTTTTTGTTCTTCAGTAATCAAGTATGTGGGTTTTATGTGCGTGTGTTTGTTTGTGTGTGTGTGTGTGTGTGTGTGTGTGTGTACGTCAGCATGTATATATGTATGTATTTGCATATGAATATGGTAGTTTGCATGCTGATGTTATGCACGCATTCAGCCAGGTGTACACACAGGGATAAACAAAGGAAGTCCATAAGCAGAACACAAAGTCATTCTCTCTCTCTCTCTCTCCCTCTCTCTCTCTTTCTCTCTTTCTCCCTCTCTCTTCTTCTCTCAGTCACCAGCATAGCGTCTGGGCCTCGTTTGTGCCAAACACACTCACATGTGAAATCGCTCAGATGCAGCCGGGATGCAGACGCAGTCGCAGATGGAGACGGAAGATGGAGGAGCAGGACGGGCCAGGGGTCCCAGAGCTGAGCAGGGGTGTCCCTCAAGCAGGAGTTTGTTTACTTAAAGGTGTAGTCCTCAAAATCCTACACCCAAAGACTGTTATACGATCGATATGAAAACAAAGACATGGATATGAACTCGAAGCAAAATGTACGACACGATAACTCAAAGTCAATCAAGATGACAAGCCAATCAAATAACCTCCTCCCTTCAGTGCCCCTGAAGCGGCAGCAGTGCTGATTGGCTGGGTTGGGGGGGGTTTGCTCGGTCCAGGCCGCATAGTTTGTTCGCCACTTTGCGGAGAGTGCGTTTTTCTGAGCACATGGCTCAGAGCCGTCAGCTCGAGGTCCGCGAGGGGACGCGTGTTCTTAAGCGTAATAGCCCGGCCATTAGTCTCGTCCAACTAACATCACTGACACTGAGGAATAAGCGTGCCAAGAGGGCGGTACACCCATCACAGACAAGACATTGAGGCTCTGGACAGTTCTCCCCTAGATTCCTTTGATGCACTAAAAAGTTCACCACAAAAAAAACTTTTCCTGAAGGCCATACGTTGCCGAGCTTAGACGATATTTCTCCTTCTCCGGCACCATTTGTCCTCGGATGACAGCAACGCTGTGGCAGAACTGCATTTCTGAGCTGATACCTGTCATGAGCCTACTCTCTGTCACACTGGTCGGGTAATATTCCACTGCACTCACCAATTACTAGCCACGCCCACACTCACTCATTCAATCAGTCACCACACCTGCTGTCACTCTTCACTCATTGACTCTGCCACCTGCTCCTTGTTACTTGCTACTCTGCTCCTGTATTTAAACCCCAGATCTCCAATGGCTCAGTGTCAGATCGTCTGCAACCCAAAGCTCTACTGTTTGTCGGCAATCACAAATCTGACTCCTGTCTTCAACCTGGATCTCATCTCTGTCAGCTCTTCAGGCCTGGTAAACTATCCTGTACGCTGCCTGTCATTACGATTACCTGCATTTCTGTCTATGCTATATCCAGTGTTCCTGCTCGCCTGCTTCTGCCTGCCTGCCTACCTGCCAGACGTGCGTGTGTTCCCTGGAGCCTTCCAATCTGTGGAAACTACCACCAACTTCTGCCTGCCTGCCTGCCTGCCAGACGTGCGTGTGTTCCCTGGAGCCTTCCAATCCGTGGAAACTACCACCAACCTCTGCCTGCAGTCTGCTCATCCCTCTCCCCCTTTTCCCAAATTTTCAATAAACAGTGGTTCGTAACGCAACTTGGTCTCCTCGTCTGTCCAGGTCCTGACAGTACGATCTGACCACAAACATGGAGCCAGCACACGAACCATCTGCCATGGAGCGGCTTGACCGTGCAGAGGGGGACATCTCCCGGACTGCTGCCGATGTTGCCAGCCTGCTCCAGCTCAACGTCCAGACCCAGCAACAGTTCCAGCAGCAGCATCAACATTTCCAATTGCAACAACAACAGTCCCACCAGCAACAACAACAACTCAACCAGATTCTACAGACGCTTACTAACCTGACTACCCAGCCCCCGTCTGCTCCTCAGGTTCCTGCTCCAGTGAATCCGCCTGCTCCTGAGGGTCCACCAGCACCTAACGCCCCAGAACCCAAGATCGGCCATCCGGAACGCTTCAACGGTGATCCAGACCAGGTTCGAGCATTTATCACCAGCTGCAGAGTTCAGTTTGCTCTTCAACCCAGAACGTTTGCCACCGAGGGAGCCAGAGTTGGCTACGTCATCACCCACCTGACGGGCCGGGCTCGGCTGTGGGGAACAGCTGAGTTCGAGAGACTGACCCCAGCCTGTGCCTCCTTCAATGCCTTCGCTGATGAGATGTTAAAGGTTTTTGATAATGGGTTCTCAACAGCAGAGGTTTCCCGGTCCCTGATGAGTATCCGCCAGGGAAACCGAACAGTGGCAGACTTCTCCATTGACTTCCGCACCCTGGCACGGCGAAGTGAGTGGAATGCTGCAGCAGTGGTAGACGCCTTCTTCCATGGACTGGCCGACTATATCAAAGATGAGCTGGTTTCCCACGACCTGCCCCAGACATTAGATGAGGCAGTAGCCCTCGCAGTCCGCATTGACCGGCGTGTCCAAGCCCGCAGGCGGGAGAAGGGACGCCAGAGCCAGCCGTTCGCCCGCACCCGGAGCAACGTCTCTACCTCCTTGCCTCCACCCAGCCATCCACATGACCTGTGTGACCAGCCCGAATCCATGGAGATTGGCCGTGCCGTCCTCTCCCCTGAGGAGCGGCAGCGACGAATTGCCTCCCGTCTGTGTCTGTACTGCGGGGGAGAGGGGCATCGAGTTGCAACCTGTCCAGTAAAAGCCAGAGCTCACCGGGAGTAGGGGGAGTCCGGTTGAGCTCAATGAATATCCAGTCTCCCCTAAACCGTAAACCCCTGCTTCAGGTCCGCCTCCGTCTTCAAGATTCAACCCACACCATGGCGGCCTTGCTAGACTCTGGCGCTGAGGCCAACATCATGGACACCGAACTCGCTCGTCAGCTGGGGTTGAGAAGCCATCACCTGTCTTCCCCAGTTCCTGCCCGGGCATTAGATGGACATGTTCTGGGCACCGTTACTCATCTCACTACCCCCGTCTCGATGATGCTGTCAGGTAATCACCATGAAACCATCCAGTTTCACCTGCTCCGCTCTCCTGGTCAGCCCATCATCCTTGGCTATCCGTGGCTCCGTCAGCACAACCCTCATGTTGACTGGGAAACTGGAACCATAAGGGAGTGGGGAGACGCCTGTCACCAGTCCTGCTTGAAAGCTGCTGCCCTGCCACTCCATCCCAAGACTGCCAGTTCTGTCCCCGACGTCTCAAGTGTTCCAGTGTGCTATCATGGGCTCCGGGAGGTGTTCAATAAGGTCAAGGCTACTTCACTGCCTCCTCACCGACCATATGACTGTGCCATCAACCTCCTTTCAGGAACCGCACCACCGAAGGGCCGTCTTTACTCCCTGTCCGCCCCTGAAAGAAAAGCCATGGAGGATTACATCAACAACTCCCTGGCGGCTGGAATCATTCGTCCGTCCTCTTCACCTGCCGGAGCCGGGTTTTTCTTCGTGGGTAAGAAAGACGGGTCTCTTCGGCCATGCATTGACTACCGGGGCTTGAATGAAATCACAGTCAAAGATCGTTACCCTCTGCCTTTGCTCTCCTCTGCCTTTGAATTACTCCAGGGAGCCACAGTCTTCACCAAACTGGATCTGAGAAATGCTTACCATCTGGTGCGGATACGGGAGGGCGACGAATGGAAGACAGCCTTCAACACCTCAACAGGTCACTATGAGTACCTGGTCATGCCATTTGGCCTCACCAACGCACCAGCAGTTTTCCAGGCTCTTGTGAACGATGTTTTACGGGATATGCTGAACAAATTCGTCTTTGTTTACCTTGACGATATTTTAATTTTTTCTAAGACCCTGTCCGAGCACGTCCGTCATGTCCAGCAGGTCCTTCGTCGACTCCTCGAGAACTCCCTATACGTCAAGGCAGAGAAGTGTGACTTTCATGCCAGCTCCGTGGCTTTCCTGGGGTATATTGTGGCAGAGGGAAGCATCCAGATGGATCCAGCCAAAGTGTCGGCGGTGGTTACGTGGCCCATACCGGAGAACAGGAAGAAGCTACAACAGTTTCTGGGGTTTGCCAACTTTTACAGAAAGTTTATATGTAATTACAGTGTTATTGCATCCCCTCTCACTGCTTTGACCAGCACCAAACAACCGTTTACCTGGACCCCGGCAGCCAACAAGGCTTTTGACAACCTTAAGGCTCGGTTCACCTCTGCTCCCATCCTCCAGATGCCTGATGCGGATCGCCAGTTTGTGGTGGAGGTGGATGCCTCAGATGTGGGGGTCGGGGCAGTGCTATCTCAACGGGCAGTGGAGGATGGCAAGCTGCACCCCTGTGCATTCTTCTCTCGCCGGCTATCTCCGGCGGAGCGTAACTACGACATTGGCAACCGTGAGTTACTGGCTGTTAAGCTCGCCTTGGAAGAGTGGCGTCACTGGCTGGAGGGTTCCATGGTCCCGTTTCTGGTCTGGACAGATCACAAGAATCTGGAATACATCCAATCCGCTAAGAGACTGACTTCCAGACAATGCCGCTGGGCTCTGTTCTTCACTCGGTTCAACTTCACACTCTCCTATCGACCTGGATCACGCAACACAAAGCCTGACGCACTCTCCCGAATGTTCCAGGGGGACGAGACATGTAAGGAGGATCTGACGCCCATCCTTCCAAGCCCCTGTGTTGTCGCAGCATTGACCTGGGACATTGAGAGACAGGTGCAAGAAGCCATACGAGACCAACCTGCCCCCAGTGCTTGCCCCACTAATCGTCTCTTTGTTCCAGAGAACTTAAGGTCTCAGGTCATCCAGTGGGGACATGACTCTCGCCTTGCCTGTCACCCCGGAACCACACGCACCCTCCACCTCCTCTCCCAGCGCTTTTGGTGGCCCTCTTTACGGAGGGAGGTCCGGGAATTCGTGAGAGCCTGCCCTACATGCAACCAGCATAAGTCCTCCAACCAGCCGCCATCTGGGTTTCTCCAACCTCTGCCTGTGCCCTTGCGACCCTGGTCTCACGTCTCCCTGGACTTTGTAACCGGACTACCCCCATCTGACGGACACACAGTTATCCTCACAATAGTGGATCGTTTTAGCAAGATGACCCACTTTGTGCCACTTCCCAAACTACCATCAGCGAAGGAGACTGCCCAATTAGTGCTGGAACACGTATTCCGAGTCCATGGTCTGCCCAGGGATGTTGTCTCGGACCGGGGCCCGCAGTTCGCCTCGGTCTTTTGGAAAGAGTTCTGCTGCCTTTTAGGAGCCACAGCCAGCCTCTCTTCGGGCTTCCACCCCCAGTCTAATGGCCAGACGGAGCGCATGAACCAAGAGTTGGAGAAGGCCCTCAGATGTACAGCTTCACGTAACCCCCGTGCTTGGGCTCAACACCTACTGTGGGTGGAATATGCCCACAATTCGCTCACCAGCTCTGCCACAGGCCTCTCTCCCTTTCACTGTGTTTATGGATACCAGCCACCCCTGTTCGCTAGTCAGGAGAGGGACGTCACCTGCCCATCTGCCCTCGCCTATGCTCGCCGTTGCCGCCGCATCTGGTCCCAGGCCCGTGCCACTCTCCTTAAGTCTGTCGCCAGCTACACTACTGGGGCTAACCGGCGGAGGACTCCAGCCCCGGCCTACTGTGTGGGTCAGAAGGTGTGGTTATCTGCCCGGGACCTGCCATTACGGGTGGAATCACGCAAACTGGCACCTCGTTACATTGGGCCCTTTCCCATTCAGAAGATCTTCAGCCCGACTGCAGTTCGGCTCCAGTTGCCCAGGTCTATGAAGGTACACCCAACCTTTCATGTCTCTAGGCTGAAACCTGTTCACGAAAGCCCCCTGGTCCCGCCCGCGCCACAACCGCCTCCTCCGCGCCTCATTGAGGGGGGCCCAGTCTACACTGTTCGGCGGCTGCTCAAGTCACGACGACGGGGCAGGGGCATCCAGTATCTGGTAGATTGGGAGGGTTATGGGCCTGAGGAGAGGACGTGGGTTCCTGCTGGGAGGATTGTGGACCCGACGCTCATCTCCGACTTCCACCGTCTACATCCTGACCAGCCCTCTCTCCGGCGGGGTCGGCCAAGGGGTTCTCGTCGTGTGTCCTGCCCTCTGCCTGAGCCTGAACCTGATCTTGACCTGGCCTCAGAATCGGGGTATCCTGATGACCCTCCAGCTGGGGATGATGAGGAAGTACAGGCATTCTCCGAGGACGAGGCCATGGAGACTGACCGGTCCGAGGAATTCTGATCCTCCTCCTGGTTCCCCCTCCTCCAGCCCTGTTTTGGTGGGGCCTCTAGGGGACTTCTGGGGCCGTCCCTTAGGGGGGGGGTTCTGTCATGAGCCTACTCTCTGTCACACTGGTCGGGTAATATTCCACTGCACTCACCAATTACTAGCCACGCCCACACTCACTCATTCAATCAGTCACCACACCTGCTGTCACTCTTCACTCATTGACTCTGCCACCTGCTCCTTGTTACTTGCTACTCTGCTCCTGTATTTAAACCCCAGATCTCCAATGGCTCAGTGTCAGATCGTCTGCAACCCAAAGCTCTACTGTTTGTCGGCAATCACAAATCTGACTCCTGTCTTCAACCTGGATCTCATCTCTGTCAGCTCTTCAGGCCTGGTAAACTATCCTGTACGCTGCCTGTCATTACGATTACCTGCATTTCTGTCTATGCTATATCCAGTGTTCCTGCTCGCCTGCTTCTGCCTGCCTGCCTACCTGCCAGACGTGCGTGTGTTCCCTGGAGCCTTCCAATCTGTGGAAACTACCACCAACTTCTGCCTGCCTGCCTGCCTGCCAGACGTGCGTGTGTTCCCTGGAGCCTTCCAATCCGTGGAAACTACCACCAACCTCTGCCTGCAGTCTGCTCATCCCTCTCCCCCTTTTCCCAAATTTTCAATAAACAGTGGTTCGTAACGCAACTTGGTCTCCTCGTCTGTCCAGGTCCTGACAGATACCTAATATTTCACATCACACTGATCTGCTGCAGTGGGGGCAGCGCTAAAAAGGCTGCCAATGGACAGGTAGACTGGGACCTTCCATCTTTGGCAGGCGAGGGGGGGGGGGGGGGCGGTATTATATCAGATCTTGGCATCACACAACATCTTCAGTTTTTCCTGGAATGATTCCATCCCGTTTCAAAGCACTGCTGGTCTTTTTTGTGTGGCTGGTTACTCTCTGTGATCAACATCGTGCTTCTTACGTCTTATGTCTAAAACTAATCCATGAGCTCAGACAATAGACGATGTTGAGTGTTCACTGGCATGTGTACAACCACAAAAAAATGTTTGTCCAATCCTAGTTTGGTTTCTCAAAACGACTACAACTGGATGCGCATTTATTAAATTAAAAAGCCAATCAACAGTGATTAAATTCTTAGCTTCATATTGGCAAGCATTATGCATTTTGTAAGTTGGAAATGACACTGAAATGTTATGGTGAACATTATGTCCACAATTTTGACACGTCATTGCACTTTGAAGCAGGGATAAATAAATAAATAAATAAAAAGCAAACCGAATGCTTTTCCTTTTGGTTCGTTGTAGCGTTGACGATTGTGTTTAAATGACATCTACAACAGCTGTAGATAACTACAGTCATATATGATTATTCTAGCAGCTCAATGGTGTTTTAACATATTTAGCATATTATGTGCGCTAGGGAGATGCAGACTCATTAAAACGGGGACTGGGAAACACCTGTGTGGGCAGGTGACTTTCCAATAATGGAAAAATCCTTCATATGAAATTGCAAATATTCCCACACAGATGTTCATCTTAAATTGTATTTGTTTCCAGTTTAGTTTTTTGTTCTTTGAAACCGTTTCTAATCCCTGCTTTGAAATGAATGTCCTCGACATCTACATCATCATTCTACCAATCAAAAATCACCTGGCTTCCAGATTCCAGATGTCCAGATGTTTGATCACATGATGCATTATTTTTTAATTGGCAGATTTAAGTTCCGAAGCTGGGAAGTTGTGCAACTCAGAGACCCTGTGTCATAAAATGTCCGTAAGGCCCCCAGCTAACCTGTGGGGAAGGCAGGAAGCCCCCGCCCCCCCCGTCCCCCCGTCCCCCGTCCCCATCCCCCCCAGGCAGGTCAGTCCAGTCAGAGCCATTAGCACACAGACCTGCTGTCCTCAGACACATACTGGTCTCACACTGGCCGTGCTGCCGGGCCTCCCGCCAGCCAATCGGGGCCAATCAGTGGCAGGTGATGAGAAGCGACCAGGAAGTGGTCACGGGTCCCCCGCCAGTGTGGCGAAAGGTCCGATTCCAGATGTGCGGCGCAGATAAGGGGTTGATGGATGGGGTCTGGGCCCAAACACCTGCACGGTGTGAAAGCAGCTATTTACCTTCCCTAAAGAGGGAGAGAAAGAGAGGGAGGGAGGGAGGGAGAGATTGGGGGAGGGTATTTACCTTCCCTGTTCTGTGAGGAAGAGAGGGGCAGAGAGAGAAAGAGAGAGAGAGAGAAGGTGAGAGAGGGAGGTCGGGGAGAGAAGGAAAGACAGGGGCAAGGAGGGGAAATAGTGGGGGTGAGAGAGAGCTAAGAAGAAAGAAAGAAAGAAAGAATGCAAGGGAGAAAGAGAGGCAAGAGAGAGGGAGAGAGAGGAATGATGCAGAGAGTGGGAGGGATGGGAAGATCAGAGAGATCAGGTCAGGGATGTGTGTGTTTGAGAGAGAGAGAGAAAGAGAAAGAGAAGGAAGAGAAAGAAAGAAAGTGAGAGGCACACAGTAAGAAGGACCCAGGAAGTAGGAGACACTAAGGGGTGTGTAGGGCAAAGAGGAAAAAGCAGGAAGTTGTGAAAATAAGAGACGGTGAGGAATGGGGTGCTGAAACAACGAGAGCGGTTCTCCGAGGAACCGTTGAGGCCGTGCAGAGAACCGAGGAGACTAAGGATTGGGAACGTGACGAGAAAGCTCTCAAGCACTCACGCTTCATGAAAACATCTCCCCTTCCCTTCCCCTCCCCTCCTGATCAGGTCTGTGGCAAACCTTCACAGCACATGCCTATGATGTTTTACAGTCAGATTAGACATATTAATCAGACCATCTCATCTGGAATATCGATTCTAGTGCCTGTTGGAAAGAAAAATGACTGATTTGTTTAATAATTCTCCTCTCTCTCTCTCCCCTTCTCTTTTCTCTCCTCCCCCCTCTCTCTCTTTTCTGTTTCTTCCCTCGTTCCCTCGCTTCACTCTCTTCTGCTCTCCCTGTCATTCCCTTGTTTCCATCTGTTACTGATTTCTCCTCCTCCATCCCCAGTATCCCTCAGCTTCAGTATTTCCACATCAGGCTGCATGAAGAAGAGAGAGAAAGAGAAAAAGAAAGAGCGACGAAAAGAAAGAGAGAGAGAAAGAGAGGCGGGGAGAGAGAGAGCAAGAACTCGATGAAGAGAAGAGACAAGCCGAGAGGCCGGCGCGTTGCTAATTAGGCGTCCTCGGCAGAGCCAAGAGGAAGCAAAGCTGCCAGGTCCCCTTTCCCCCGCGATCCCTCAGCCTGACTGGGCAGAGACCGCCCGGGGCTGGGCCCCCCCTCCCCGCGGAGCTCCCCGAGTGTGAGGTGCCAACTCCAATCTCCCCGATTTCCCCTCACCACTTTTGGAGTCGCCCCCCCCCCCCCACGCTCGCCTCCTCTCGTCTCATACTGAGGACAGGCTGTAGGAGTATTTGGGGAGGGGATTGGGGGGGGGGGGGGGTAGGCTGTGGGGGTATTCAGAGGGTGGGGGTTGGGTGGAGGCATAAGAGAGGAGTGAAAGGTGGAGGTGCACAGGTTGTGTGTGTAAGGGGGGGGTGTATGGTTTTGGGGATGCATTGGAGGCTAGAATGTAGGGGTAAAGAATGAGGGTTGGGGGTATTCATGGGTTGTTGTGGGTTTTTTTTTGGGGGGGGGGGAGGGGGGGTTCCCAGGGTGACATTCCTTTTCAGCCCATTATCTAAATGAGTTGGGAGTTGACTGCTGGTTTGGGTTACATGTTGATTATTAATGCTGCTCATTTGGTCCAGATTGTGTCCAGATACAGTGCCTATGACCTAGAGGCTTGCACTCATCAGTGGATGCAATGTTTGTCATGTCTGCAGGTATGCATCTTCTTTGTCTCTGTGTACATACATGTGTGTGTGTGTGTGTGTGTGTGTGTGTGTGTGTGTGTGTGTGTGTGTGTGTCACTTTATGGAATACAACCTTCAAATCAACCTTACTGTTTACTGTAATTGAAGCATAAAAATATTTTTTTTGTGACACTCAAGACATTGAAGACGTGTGTGAAGCATACTGCCAGGTCAGACTGATGTCCAGGCAGAAGCTTATCACAGAGCGCTAGCCTGCTGCCCAGATGTAAGACTTTGCCCCATCTCTTAGACAAGAGGACATCTCCCCAAATAGCATCGGAGCTGGCCCTAAGATGTCCGAGTAGACCTCTGCATTATCTGTGAATATGTGTGTGTGTGTGTGTGTGTGTGTTTGTGTGTGTGTGTGTGCATGCGCACATAGATATTAGTTTGGGCTGTATGTGCATAATTATGTGTGTGTACAGTATGTGTGTGCGTGGTTGCATGTGTAGTGTGTGTGTGTGTGTGTGTGTGTGTGTGTGTGTGTGTGTGTGTGTGAAGCCACGTAAAAGTGTGTGGGTTTTTTTTCCACAGCCCCGTTTGATGTTTTTAGTGAGGGTCAGCAACAGGCCTCGCTCGGAGATGAGAGAGAGAATACAGTCGGGAGGCAAAACCCCGAGGACCAGACGGCCAACAGCGTGGACCCCGAGCGGCCCGGAGAGCCGACCCCCACCGACCCCTCCGTGCCCTCGCGCCATTCGCCCCCCCCCCCCCCCCCCGCCCGACGCACCGCGCTCCGCCTGGGCAGATGTTCCCGCGGCCGCATGCGTGCGTGGAGCTGGAGATGGCCGGTGTCAGGGGCAGTAAATCTGAACACCCCTGGCTCTTATCTCTCCACCGCAGGATTTATCGTCCCTCAGCGGGGATGTAATATTCGGAGGGATAAAGCTGCCATGATTTAATCGCCTGTGCTGTGACTACAGAAGGCCAGGGGGGGGGGGGGGGGGTTGCACATCCCCTCTCCGGCTCCAGGGGTTTTGAGGAGGTGGCTTCTTCTCGGCAAATGAAGCGCAGATCCGCGCGTCCGGCTTTGTTGTTGTGTCGTGTGCACCGGGCTTAGCGGCCTCGCTCTGTGAATCACCTCTGATTGTCTGTTTCAGATTTGGTCTCACACACACACACACACACACGCGCCGCGCGCGCGCGCGCGACACACACACACACACACACACACACACACACACACTGTACATGCACATTCCTAATATCATGTTTTGCTTGTCTTTTTCTAACATCTGTCTAATGTAACCATATGATCTGTATTTATATGCATAGATGCTTCCTCTTTTTCGTCGCCTCTTTCATTCATTCTTTCGTTCTTTCTCCCTCTTTTAGACATCCTACCCATCTATCTCATGTCTTTTTATTTTCCGTTTCCCTCTCACGCAAACACCAGCACAAACAACCCCTCTTCCAACCAGTGAAATGATCACTCTGGAGGCCTCTCCCTCCCTCTATCCTTCCTTCCCTCTCTCTCTCTCCTCTCTCTCTCTCTCTCTCTCTGCCTCCTTTTCTTTTCCTTCCAGACCTCTTTCCCCCGGGACCTTCCTGTCCCTGTGACCCAGCCACCAGCAGGGTACCCGCAATTCCGGCTCCACCACGGAAACACAACAGCGCTTACCCTCGTGCCCCCAAGTCACGGCACGCCAGGCTCCGCTAGCCGTATGGGGGAAAGGCTTCAAGGAGGCCTAGCCTAGCCTAGCCTAGCCCAACCCTGCGACAGCACCACACAACATGGCACACACACCAGCAGCAGTCTATTTCAATCTCCTCTTTTTGAGTCCTTAAAATAAAAACACGGAGAATCGACCGTCTGGGATTTTTTTTTGTCTCAATGTTTTCAGCGAGAACTAAACGGGCCTTGGCCCACGAGAGAGGAGAGTGACAGTTTGACTTACGCGGGCCGGAGCTTGGGAGCGGTCTTGACGGGACTGGCCAGTTTTTTGGGGTTTTCGAGGGTTTGGCAGGCCCCGGGACGAGGACCAAAGCGCGCCTTGGCCCGGGGCGCGAGAGTGGGCGTGTCGATGGAGCGGAGAGATAAGAGAGGAAGAGAGGAGAGCGAGCGGAGGAGTGAGCGGAGGAGTCTGGGAAC
>NC_084997.1:19947759-19950259 GCF_963854185.1 Sardina pilchardus
TGCAGTGGATACTACGGGAGGCATGATTTTAAATATGCCCCCAGAGTGTAGCACTGTTAGCTGCCTGACTGCTTATGGCAGGGATGGACAAAAATACATCAAAATTATGTATTTTAAAATAAAATATCATACCCTCATTTTAAGTGTATCACAATGTACTCTGATACATAGCCACACCATGTATCAAAACAAAAATACTGAATATCTATTTTGAAAGTACTAAACATACTCTCAAAAGAAGTATACCACTTTGGAAACCTTCCATATATCATATATCAATTTAATCTATTCCTTCATCAGTAGGCCCATACTGACTCTGCGGATTAAGTGGACAAGCAACAGCTTTGCCTGTTACTGTACATCTCCGATACTGTGTCAGAGATGAGCTCAAAAAAGTCACATTTGTCAAACGGTACACAGTGGAGACAAGCCCAGATTGAGCAATGTTGCAGGGAAACCACATAACCGCTTCCATGTGTTCCGATTGGCTGATTAAAGTTCTCAAAAACCTGATCATTAAAGTTCTCAAGAAACTTGAGGAAAGTATGAGGGAGTGTATTGTGTGTGTGTGTGTGTGTGTGTGTGTGTGTGTGTGTGTGTGTGTGTGTGTGTGTGTGTGTGTGTGTGTGTGTGAGCAACCTACAAGTTACTCATCTTGCACTGGATCATCTTCCTGAATCTCAATATTATGATCACAACAAGTCTGGGCAAATGATTAATCAGTATTTTTTTTGTTGTTACTGAACAATAATAATACATTTTATTTAATTTGTCTTAAGTAGGCTATATATTTTTGGGCTTTTATGCCTTTAATCAGATAGGATAGTAGAGAGAGACCCCAGGTCACAGGCGTGCAGTGCAGGTGCCCCAGCCAGTCGCACCATGGCTGGGGCTATGATAATACATTTTATTTGTGACATACTGTAGCACCTTTCAAAGCACCCAAGGCCACTTTACAGAGTAAACCGTAAACGGTGAAAATAACACAAATCAGCAAACAAGAAACATAATAATAGTAAAAGACACATTATAGTCCATAAGCTATCTTGGAAAGGTGGATTTTAAGAGCTGTTTTATATTGTGAGATGGAGTCGAGAGCGCAGATCTGTGAGGGGAGTGAGTCCTACAGTTTGTGCCCACTGTGGTGAGCCTGATGTTTGGTACGGCCAATAATAAAGCTGTAGATGATGAACGTAGTGAATAGGAGGGTGTATACGCCTGTAGGAGGGCAAAGGTTATGAGGGGTTTTGAAGGTCATCAACAGGATTTTAAAGTTGATCTGTGGAGAAACAGGGAGCCAGTGTAGCTCTATCAGGAGAGGTGTAACATGCTGGGAGGAGTTTGTGCGGGTGATAATCCATGCTGCAGAGTTTAGAGCTTAGAATTCGTTTGTTTATCACCACATCACCTAAAGCATGCCAAAAATATTTGGCAGTAAATCTAAACTACAAAAATACACACCTAAAGTATTTTGATAAAAAACACAGAACATTTCTTCAACAAAATAAAATACTATTTTGTATGAAACAAGTATTTCAAATACTTATTTCATATATCATTCTTAACTTTAATGTCAGTCTTAGACTATGGTCACATTGTGTATTTGCATGCAGCCCCTTCCACACTGAAATCACTTGATACAGTGTACCACAGTTCACTACGTTTTATAACTGGGGATGGGTTTAGCACTCGTCAAACTTTGCCCAAATGTACAGTAGGATGCCTTCCCTCTATGATGGAGGGAGACACACTGTCTCCTTTTTGTTTATAGTGCATTGCTGGGAAAGTGACCTTTTTTACCTAACTTCTCTTCCGCACATGAAATCAATCTGCTTCAATTTCTTTGCGGTGATGAAATATGTGTATCAGAAATACTGTCTACCCTTGCTGTTGGCTGCAGCAACTCAAGCGACATGTAGGTAGTATCAATCTAGCATCAATAACAATATGTTTTGTGTTTATGTCCATTTTGATACAATTTGACCGTGTTGCTATGTTGCGCACCCAAAGTTTCTACCAGCCCACCCAAATGTAGTAGGCTAGAACCGGCCCTGGTGTAGTTAACTAGAAGGAGTCCAAAGTTTGAACTCTTTTGGGTCTTGTCTTGCTAGATATTTTAGGCTTAAAATCAGAGTTGCTGTCTTTCCCGTCTTCCTCTTTTTCCTCTTATTTTTATTCAATGATTTGCATTCTCCTTCTTTTTATGATCTCCCATCTGCTTCTCTCTCTTTTTCACTTTCTTTCTCTCTCTCTCTCTCTCTCTCTCTCCCCAATAGACGCTTTGTCTCTGTACCTCTCTCTTTTTCTCACTTTCTTTCTTTCTTTGTTTCTCTCTCTCCCCCAATTGACGCTTTGTCTCAGTACCTCTCGCTCTTGTTCAGTTTCTCTCTGTCTGTCTTTCTTTCTTTCTTTCTTTCTTTCTTTCTTTCTTTCTGTCTCCTCTAACATCTGCTCTGTGTCGTTAAACTGCAAAGCTCAATAAAAATATTTACTTCCCTCT
>NC_084997.1:19952759-19955259 GCF_963854185.1 Sardina pilchardus
AGGAGGAGGAGGAGGAGAAGGAAGACGAACAAGGAAAAGGACAAGAAGATGGAACAATAACGACACAACAACAACAACAGCACGATCAACAACAATGCCGACGACGGCAACATCAACGACCACAACAACAGAAACCGCCATATAGTTCAGGTCGATCATGTCAGGGTTAGACAGACATGATATCCCTCAGAGAGAGGGAGAGGGAGAGACAGCATTCCTCCAGACAGAAGGACCCTATGGGAGCCCACTGCTCTCCTTCACCCAGACTCCTGTGCAGGGTCCCTGCGGTCAGTCGTGGTCAGCAGCCCCGGAGGCAGCGGAGGCTTCAGGTGGTGGCCTCCCCACACTATCACTGCGTTTCACAAGAGAGCTGTCCAGAGTGCTGAAATAACACCCTTTTCCTCAAGAAAATAAACTTCCCTACAACCTTACACACTAACATAAACACCAACTAGGAAAAAACACTAAAACAACTCAACACAGCTAGCAACAAAGGACTTGTGCAACTTCCGTACAAGTTCTCTAGAATAGAAACACAGCAAAGCTAAATTGAAGGTTAAAATAACTTTTACATTATTACTTTTCATGCAAACAATTCTCTTATGCAGAGTACTCTTACCCAGAATGACAGTCCCTGGGCAACTTAAGGACCTTGCTCAAGGATATGGTGGTAGCAGCTCCTGGGACTGAAGCCTCTTCCAATCATCACTACATCACTATACCACTACACCACTATTCCACCACACCACACCACCACTACTACACTACTACACTACTACACCACACCACCACTACTACACTACTACACTACTACACCACTACACCACTATACACTATACCACTATTCCACTACACCACTACACCACTACACCACTATACTACTACACCACTACATCACTACATCACTATACCACTACACCACTACTACACCACTACACCACTATACTACTACACCACTATCCCACTATTCCACTACACTACTACACCACTACACCACTATACCACTGCACCACTATTCCACTACACTACTACACCACTATCCCCCTATTCCACTACACTACTACACCACTACACCACTATACCACTATCCCACTATTCCACTACACCACTACATCACTATACCACTATACCACTGCACCACTATCCCACTATTCCACTACACCACTATACTACTACACCACTATCCCACTATTCCACTACACTACTACACCACTATCCCCCTATTCCACTACACTACTACACCACTACACCACTATACCACTATCCCACTATTCCACTACACCACTACATCACTATACCACTATACCACTACACCACTATACCACTGCACCACTATTCCACTACACTACTACACCACTATCCCCCTATTCCACTACACTACTACACCACTACACCACTATACCACTATCCCACTATTCCACTACACCACTACATCACTATACCACTATACCACTCTACCACTGCATCACTATCCCACTATTCCACACCACTACTACACCACTATCCCACTATTCCACTACACTACTACACCACTACACCACTATACCACTATCCCACTATTCCACTACACCACTACATCACTATACCACTATACCACTATACCACTGCACCACTATCCCACTATTCCACTACACCACTATCCTACTATACACTGTATACCACTATACTACTTTACCACTATATCAGTATACCACTATACCACCATATCACTATTCTACTATACCAGTACACCACTATACTTCTATACCACCATACCACCATACTACTATACCAGCATACCACCATACTACTATACCAGCATACCACCATACTACTATACCACCATACTACTGTACCAGCATACCACTCTACTACTATCCCAGCATACCACTATACTATTATATCACTATAGTACTATACTACAATACCAGTACATCACTATACCACATATATACATCACCCTCCATTTCACCACAACTTTAACATACCTTCCTTACCACCATGACGAAGCTAAGATGACAACTGTGAAATAACAACACAAATGGAGTTCGCAACCTATGACTTAAGCTAAAACATTTCAGAGAATGCATACACCATCTATTGCTATCCCCTCCACCACGTGTTAAAGGTTATGTACATTATCCATGCAAATAAATCAGCACAGAACAGCACATCTCACATCAAAACATTACGTTCACATGTGTTTGGGATAAACCACATTGCTTTAAGTAGCCATGAACAAAATGCTGTGTTCGTGAAGTAGCTTCTTCTTTTGTATTTTTTGAGGAGGTAGGGGTGTAAATCATACCTCCACTGGCCAAAGAATCCATGTGCCTGTGTGTGTGTGTGTGTGTGTGTGTGTGTGTGTGTGTGTGTTTTGTGTGTGTGTGTGTGGGTGTGTGTGTTTTGTGTGTGTGTGTGTGTGTGTGTTTTGTGTGTGTGTGTGTGTGTGTGTGTGTGTGTGTGTGTGTGTGTGTGTGTGTGTGTGTGTGTGTGTGTGTGTGTGTGTGTGTGTTTTGTG
>NC_084997.1:19962759-20117759 GCF_963854185.1 Sardina pilchardus
ACTGTTCAGTCACTTAATCCCATACTGCATTACGTACCGTACCGCTACCGTGCCGAGTTATGCATAATCCACGGTAGGGTAAGGTGCAAAGTAGACACAAGGCTGAATGTTTTCAATAGGCTCATATTTCCTGACTATGTCCGTCAGATAAGACACTTCTGTAGACTAAATATAGTAATGCTGTGTTACTTTAATCTAAGAATACACCTATTCAAAGGGACATTTGGCTTCAGGACTGGTGAACGAGCAACAGATTTCTCATTGGGCCATGTACAATTTTACATTACTTCCTGTGCTCTCTCTAAAAGTGAATTTATGCACTGACTAAGCTGATACTGTAAATTATCCTCTCATGGTCTCTGATTTTTTAAGATAACTTTTCTATGATTTCAATGACAGCAGATTTGATGCTTTCGTCATTATTCTAACTTCTCAAGTCTATGCGTCCCACAATGTAAATTATTTTGACATAATGAAAATTGCAAGAAAAATGTCTTCTTAACTGCTTATGTCTGGCCAGCATCGCTGCAAGAAATGAAAGACCCTATTGACAAATCTAACATTTGGTCCCTCACAATAATAACAATACTGGGGGTGTTCTATGGGAGCCCTTGCCAGAGCAGGTCCCTTGGAATTGTGAACTGGTCCTGCTGCAACCCCATAGATACGCAGTGCAGTATTTCCTAGTGATAGCTTTTTTGTAGAATGGATCGAGGGTTGATGTTGTTCTGGCTTGCCGTCTCTGTTAATGCTATTCATTAATCATCCACCTGTCCAGTGATAGACATTAGGCTTTAACGTTAACCCTGGACTTTTATGGCAAAGTGTGCCCAGGCTTTCGGCAGTTGCCAGAGCCGTCACATGACCAGAGAAGCATCTGTTACTGTAGAAAGGCTCCAAACGCTGGAATGACACTCACTGTAATGTGTGGCATGTGGGTAAACACACACACACACACACACACACACACACACACGCAGGCTACGCACACTCATCAGCACATTTCCAGCCAGTGTAAAAACAATAAGGACTAGGGGGTCAACGAAGGGTCGTACTGTTAGTGTTAATCTCTGAGTTAGTTTCATCCATCCATTTCACAAAAGCACTCCTCTACAATGGGCCCCTGCAGCATCTCTCTTGGACACAGATATTTCCCAGATCTGCAGCAGACAGTTGCAATGCTCTTAGAGTACAGAGTGCTCATGAAGCTTAGATTTTTTAACTGCACATTAAAATGATTGATGCATTGTATTCACTTGCATTTACTTTGAAACCTGTGGAAAAAGCAATAGGCACTTGTCGGGTAACAGAATAGCCTTTTCAGCCTGAATAGGCTACTTCAAACTGAAAGCATTTTCAGGTCTGTCAAATATTTGGCCTGAGTTTGAACACAATTCTTCGAATAAGTTAATGAATCACGAAGTCCATAGTTCATACATTTCATACTCATACGTTTATACTCTAAGCTAAGGTTTCTTTAAGAAGTTTAATCAACAGATTAGGCCTACCTTGCACCGTTACACCGTTGCAACTTAGAAAGGTCATCCAAAATAAATTTCTCTCGCTGCTTTTGCGTCATAAAAGTGGCGCGACGCGACGCTACTTGTTTTGTTTTCTTTGCCGTGTGTGATTCCTGAGAGAACCCGATACCGAATCTTTCCCGTTTCCAACTCACGTGCTGGTAAGCAACATTCATTTTGAAGAGCTAGACTTCCAGTGACAGTGATATTTTGTTTCGCTTGTACTGTAGGTATAATTACACTATTTTTGACAGTGACGATTTTCTGAAGTTACAGGCTTTAGCCTATGTGTCATTGGATTTTCAGTGTAATCTCCCAAAAGGTGCAGCCTATGCGATTGCAGTTGCCGTGATTTATAAAACGCAATTTGTTTTAAATGTGTTAAAGCAAACTCGTGTGTTTGCCATTAGTGAAACGCCGACACATTTTGATCGTTAGATATTGCATTGGGTGAATTATTGTGAAACCCTGGTGAATCGGCGTTTTTTACAAAAAAATGTCTGTCGTAGAGCAAGATCAGGCAAATGCGTTAGGCTACTCTTGTCAATAGCCTAAGCCTAATGCAATAGAATGTAGGAAAGGTGTTTTGATCGCTTTTTATTGGCCATAATTCAAGTCAGGTTTTCTCAGCCTTGATAGGGACTTTGATGTTGTTGGCTGGTGACAAGGCAACTTGCTGGTCTGTGTTTTTTTTTTTTTTCTGTCGCGAAGAGACGGGTCGCGTTGTGCAGAAATGTCTATGGTCTGTCTGACGGACTTCGAGGAGTATGCTAAGGGGCATCTCTCCAAGGCCACCTGGGACTACTACGCCGCCGGAGCAGACGAGTGCTGCACAAGGGATGACAACCTGCTGGCCTTCAAACGGTAAGCAAGACAACCTGAGGCCACAATCCATCAACAGCACATTCTCCATCTCAGGAAAGAGCTGACCCATTTTGAAAGTGTATTGTGCTTGGCATTCATATATTTTTGTGCAAACATGAGTGTTCTCACACACAGCTCTGTTTATCATATAGGTGTTGCTTTCTGTACATTATGCAATTACCATTAGGGCACCAATTCAATTAATCAATTAGACGTTAGTGATCTAACTGGCAATAGACAATGACTCAAATACAGTTAGTCCAAGGTCAGAACCCCTTAAAGCAACAGAAAGAGACCTAAGGGTTAAAATGGATGAAACATTAATCTTTTCCCCTCTGACACTCCAACTTCCTCCGCCTCCTCAGAATCCGCCTGCGGCCACGGATTTTACGGGACGTGTCGGTAAGTGACACGCGGACCACGGTGCTGGGCACGGAGATCAGCTTTCCTGTGGGCATCGCCCCGACCGCCTTCCATTGCCTGGCCTGGCACGAGGGGGAGATGGCAACAGCAAGGGGTCAGTACAGCAGATCTCCAGTAGCACTGGAAATGCCAGTCTCTCAAGTCATTGCTCATGCCATATAGATTCATTTAGATACGTCCTATTCTTCCATACTGTCCACATCCTGAGAACAATTTACAATTAATTTTCTTCTTTTTTTCCTCATACATAAGATCTTTTCATACATCATACACCATATGCATTTAATCATATGCCCCATGCATAAGGATATTTTTGTTGTTGTCAGTTACATAGGATTATGCCGTTTCACTCTGCAGTAGATTTTCTTACCACTAGATGGGAATGTAAGACCTAATGGAAATGTTACTGAGATGTTCATTACACTTTTAACAGTGTGAAGAGCTCTCTAACTCCTGCCCTGTTCTCTCATTTACTGTTGTTCTAACTTTGACATGCTTCATTACTCTTCCTTACTCCAATATTATGTCTTTTGTCCTTTTATTTATGTAAAGTGCATTGAAATGTGTTTGAAATGTACCGGGCTATAATATAGATACACTTGCCTTGCCCTACCCTTTTTTAACTGCTTCTCTCTCTATCTCTATCTGTATGACTATGTCTCTCTCTCTCTCTCTCTCTCTCTCTCCACCAGCTACGGAGGCGGTGAACACATGCTACATCACCAGCACCTACTCGACCTGCTCGGTGGAGGAGATTGTGGCGGCGGCGCCCAACGGCTACCGCTGGTTCCAGCTGTACGTGTACCGCGACCGCAAGCTGTCGGAGCAGATCGTGCACCGCGTGGAGGCGCTGGGCTACAAGGCTCTGGTGCTCACCGTGGACGTGCCCTACACCGGGAAACGCCGCAATGACATCCGCAACCAGTTCAAGCTCCCGCCCCACCTCAAGGTTAAGAACTTTGATGGGGTCTTCCAGGTAAAGATGAAAAACACAACAAAATTCATTTTAAAACCACCTAATAGTAGTATTTTTAGTATGATAACATCATTTTAACTGGAAATAAAACTCACCTAGATTAAGAAGCTCTTTTAAGAAGAGTGTGTAAGACAGACAGCAATGCACACAACATAACTACACTACAAACAACAACAACCATATAGAATTTAAAGGGATATTCCGCCATTTTTGGAAATACGCTCATTTTCCACCTCCCCTCGAGCAAAACAATCGATATTTACCTTGTTCCCGTTCATCCAGCCATTCTGTGAGTCTGGCGATACAACTTTTAGCTTCAGCCTAGCATAGATCACTGAATCGGATTAGACCATTAGCTTCTCGCCTGCTAGCTTCATGTTTAAAAGTGACTAAGATTTCTGATAATTTTCCCATTTAAAACGTGTCTCCTCTCAAGTTAGAAAGTGCAATAAGACCAACTGAAAATGAAACCTGGCGTTTTTCTAGGCTGATTTGACATGGAACTACACTCTCATCTGGCGTAATAATCAAGGCAACTTGCAAACATACCATAGGCGCAGTGATATCGTACGCAGCATCTGAAAATAGTCCCCATAGACATCAAGCAGTAGTAGTGCCAGTAGCTGCAAGTTGCCTTGATTATTACGCCAGATGAGAATGTAGTTCCATGTCAAATCAGCCTAGAAAAACGGCAGGGTTCATTTTCAGTTGGTCTTATTGCACTTTCTAACTTGAGAGGACACACGTTTTAAATGGGAAAATTACCAGAAATATTAGTCACTTTTAAACATGAAGCTAGCAGGCGAGAAGCTAATGGTCTAATCCGATTCAATGATCTATGCTAGGCTGAAGCTAAAAGTTGTATCGCCAGACTCACAGAATGGCTGGATGAACGGGAACAAGGTAAATATCGATTGTTTTGCTCGAGGGAAGGTGGAAAATGAGCGTAATTCCACAAATGGCGGAATATCCCTTTAAGATGGGAGGCAGTTGGACAAAGTTGACAACTTAGACCCAAAAAAAACAGTTAAACAACATTCATCAACATTCAAACTATCTATTACTGGAAATACTTGTTTCCAAGTAGAACGGGAGAACTTAAGGCGCATTTTCATAAGTAGGAGGGGACTGATCCAAACAAGCCATCCAAACAGCATCTTTTTCAGGAAAGACCTTGGATGTTTCAGGAAAGCCATGCCTATCTGCATATTACACATATCACATAACATTATGCCTCCATAGTGGAGTCCTGGTGCTAAAAAGGCCTTCCTGCAGCCCTGCCCTTTTACATCGGGTACACATGATTATGAAGACCCCAGACTGGAATGCTATATTGGGCAAGAGTGGAACAACATTTATTTCTCAGAACTCCAGCACCTGCTCTCTTCAGTTCCCAAACATTTACACCCTGTTGTGAAAAGAAGGGATGATTCAATATGCCCCTGTCCCAACTTTCTTGAGGCAGATTACTGGCATCAGATTCAAAGTGAACATATGAGTGACTCCATGTGAAATCAGACAGAATCCAAGAAAATGGTTGCTGCACCGTCTCAGATTTTGCTCAAAGTTTGTCTACCTTATATTTAGGTCCCAAAACTAAGGCCTGTAAAATATTTTTGCTAAATTCCAGTGTTTTCATATATTTGTGTCACCCTTGCTTCTGTATCATTACTTTTAGTGAAAAAAAGTTTGGAGTGACACGCCCATTATTTTTAGGAGTTTCTCCTAAATTTGCCAGTTAGGAGTTACTTTTAGCCTTAAAATTCTTTGTGATTATGGGCCCTGATCTTGGAGGCCAGATTTGAGCATTACTATCTTGAAAAATGTTATCACTATCCAGCCCAAGTTTAGGGTGGAAGACAGACATGTTCTCTGCATGATTGGACCGTTTTCTATAAGACTCTAGATGTGGAAAAAATGTTTTGACTAAAATGCAAATCATAGCATTCTGTTAATATTCATATTTTACGTAGTGTCTCAACTTTTTTGGAATCACTAATACTAATAATAATGATGATGATAATATTTTTTTTTGTATTTGGTGTATTTATTCATAAGTGTACATGCATTGCCTTGACCTTTGACCTTTGATCTACACCTTGTCTTCTGTATCCGTCTCCATCGTGGGTGTGTGCTCTGTAAACTCTCGTCCCGTGTCAGTCTGAGGCTCTATGTTGCCCCCTGCAGGTGAGCGCGGGCCCGGAGGAGTACGGCATCCCCGCCCACACGCTGGACCCGTCCATCAGCTGGAAGGAGGTGTACTGGCTGCAGTCGCTCACAAGGCTGCCCATTATCATCAAGGGCATCCTGACCAAGGAGGACGCCGAGCTGGCTGTGGAGCACGGCGTCCAGGGCATCATCGTGTCCAATCACGGCGGGCGCCAGCTGGACGGCGGACCGGCTACTGTAAGGGACTGGCGAGTCAGGGATTACGTTTACGTTACATTTATTTAGCTGACATTTTTTTATCTAAGGCGACTTTAAGGCATTCAAGCGACGTTGCAAAGGGAGACCTTAGTACAACAGTCAATTCCACCATGCTAACACCACAAAAGGCCGAGCACGTAGAGGATGACCGTGCAGAAATTTAAAGGGATATTCCACCATTTGGGAAATTAAGCTAAATTGATATTTACCTGTTTCCCGTTCATCCAGCCGTTCTGTGAGTGATCAATGATCTATGCTAGGCTGGAACTAAAAGTTGTATCGCCAGACTCACAGAACGGCTGGATGAACAGGAAAAAAGTAAACATCAATTGTTTTGCTCAAGGGGAGGTGGAAAATGAGCTTAATTCCCCAAATGGTGTAATATCCCTTTAAGTGCAGAGTTGAAGTCCCAGCCAGAGTAGTAATCAAAAGACACAGTAGATGGAAGTGCATAGTTTGCATAGAGTGCAGGTTTGGCAGTGACCAGACAGCTGGCATGTGGCAAGACAGCAATCCACTGTAGCTAAGCAGGTGTACTGTACTGTAGGTTCACCCATTGCCTGAATGGCAGACCTCAAGGAAAACATTGGATTGGATTTTATTGTAAAAATCCTTGACAACTCTGTTCAAACCCACATGGTTTATTCTTGGTATATTGACATTAAGGGACTACTAAGGGACTAAGATGTAATCAAACAGGTCAATAACAAAATTAGATGTAGATAGATAAATAGATACTTTATTGATCCCCAAGAGGAAATTCAAGAAGTTCCCCAAGCTTCAGAACTCTCATAGGCTAGTCGTGCATAGTAGTGTACCAGGAATCAGAGCAGTGGGGTGTCAAGGCTGGAACCGGACCACTCATCATCATCACTAGAATGGAAACAACCCTATCAGTCATGTCTCCTGCTCAAGGCCGTAAGGGTTTTCTGTGTTAGTGTTGTGTCTTCAGTTGTGTGTGTGTGTGTGTGTGTGAGAGAGAGAGAGAGAGAAAGAGGGAGAGAGAGAGAGTGTGCTTGTACGTGTGGGTGTGCCTGTGAGAATGTGTGTGAGTGTAAGCCTGTGTGTCTGTGAGACAGAGAGAAAGTATGTGTGTGCGTGTGTGTGTGTGTCTGGCCTTCACCGTGCTCTCTCTCCCCCTCTCTGTGTTTATCAGATAGACTGCCTGTCAGAGATAGTGGACACGGTGCAGGGCAGGATCGAGGTCTACATGGACGGTGGGATCCGCACAGGCAGTGATGTGCTCAAGGCCGTGGCGCTCGGAGCCAAGTGTGTGTTCATCGGACGGCCTGCTGTCTGGGGCCTGGCTTATAAGGTGTGTGTGTGTGTGTGTGTGTGTGTGTGTGTGTGTGTGTGTGTGTGTGTGTGTGTGTGTGTGTGTGTGTGTGTGTGTGTGTGTGTGTGTGTGTGTGTGTGTGTGTGTGTGTGTGTGTGTGTGTGTGTGTGTGTGTGTGTGTGTGTGTGTGTGTGTGTTCGCACAGGTGGAGAGAAGTGTGTTATGAGTGTGTTTTTGAGTTTGAATTTTTGCTCCAGCCTTGACCATTTGGCTACGTGTGTGTGTGTGTGTGTGTGTGTGTATATGTGTGTGTGTGTGTGTGTGTGTGTGTGTGTGTGTGTGTGTGTGTGTGTGTGTGTGTGTGTGTGTGTGTGTGTGTGTGTGTGTGTGTGTGTGTGTGTGTGTGTGTGTGTGTGTGTGTGTGTGTGTGTGTGTGTGTGTGTGTTCGCACAGGTGGAGAGAAGTGTGTTATGAGTGTGTTTTGGAGTTTGAATTTTTGCTCCAGCCTTGACCATTTGCCTACGTGTGTGTGTGTGTGTGTGTGTGTGTGTGTGTGTGTGTGTGTGTGTGTGTGTGTGTGTGTGTGTGTGTGTGTGTGTGTGTGTGTGTGTGTGTGTGTGTGTGTGTGTGTGTGTGTGTGTGTGTGTGTGTGTGTGTGTGTGTGTGTGTGTGTGTGTGTGTGTGTGTGTGTGTGTGTGTGTGTGTGTGTGTGTGTGTGTGTGTGTGTGTGTGTGTGTGTGTGTGTCAATTGCATTTGTGTGTTGTGGTTAGGAGTTGGGTGTGTTTTGTGTTACTATGAGTAATATGAGATGTGTGTATTTTTATGCATGTGTGTGTGTGTGTGTTCAGGCCAGACCTCCTCCCTCATCTTCCTGTGGTCAAACTGCTGCTTCTCTAACTTAGACTAGCAGCCTTTTGCAACTATGCAGACTGAAACCAGGCTGGAAATGTACAGTTAAGACTGCAGCTGTTGTCAGCATAACATAGATATAACCACAAATTCTTTGGGGCATTTCGCAAAACTTCACCACGTAGCTGTTAACGAAGAAGTTCTCAAAATACTGGCGTTGTGGTAGAGTTTGTGGTTACCTATTGCTCTGCCACTTCTGCATGATTGAGATGCCAACTTTGCCTGCCTTCCTCTTGAAATTGTTTTTCAAGTGTTTCATACTTTTAAAGGAATGAAAAATGGCTTAACATGAAACAAACAAAAATCAATAAATATGAAAAGCCTTCCCAAGTTAGTAGACGGTAAAACAATTCAAGTCAGTAAACAAAACACTAAATTTTAGAGGCCCATCAAAAACATATCCTTCACTGTCCATGCAAAAATTTAATTAGTTTTATGTTGACGATACTGTACTCTCTTTCGGTCTTCTGTCTCTTATCGAGGGGGAAGCACAATCGATGATGTAGCACGACAGCATTTTATTTTGTCATTGTGTTCATACTTGTTTTGATTAGTGAGTTGGACTGTTTCCTTATGATGCGTATTTGACTCTGTGGTGTGTAGTAAGCTTGGAAGTGTTTCAGTAGTATTTGAAGAGCTCTTTTCCAAAATGCTATAAATCCATTTTTGAAAACATGTTATTTAATTGTGTATTTCGGGTAATATCAATAAAAGTCCAGCTGTGTTGTTTTGATTAATTAGATACGTCAAATAACAATAACCCAATTACAGTTTTGCCGAAATTACTTGTTTACTAAATTTGAAAAATAGAAATGGAAAATAGCTCTTTATTTATTTATTTATTGTGTTTTGTTCAGGGTGAGGAAGGAGTCCGCGAGGTGCTGCAGATCCTGAACGATGAGTTCCGCCTCTCGATGGCGCTGTCAGGTGAGTGCTGTTGACCCTGTCGTGACCTCTCATGACCACTCATGAACTCTGTGCGAACGACAGCAAAGCCTTATTGACCCTTTCTCAGTCTCACTCTCTCGTGTACATTCCTTCCCCCTCAGGTTGCAGAAACGTTGCCGAGATCAACAGGAATCTGATTCAGTTCTCCAAACTTTGACCCCAGGCACTCTAGACTGAGACAGCGAGACTGGGTTAAACAGACCGTGTCAACGGTAGCGATCACTGACCTAATGCTCTTAAAGGCTAAAGCCTTTCACCTATGCAAGCGGGTGGCTACAGACTAGCCAAGCATGAGTTCAGCCTTAATTGGCCGGTATTGAAATTATATCACTGGTGATAGTCAATCCCTGGGAATTACTGGCTGGATTTGCCATAGTTATTTTCACACCAGCTAATCAAGCACACATCACCATCTTCCTCTTTGTGGTGTTTTTTCTTTTTTTATCCTTTTTCTCTCGCCTCCCTGGGCAGCAGAGGTTGTGACTGTGGGCTCTAATTTAAATGCTAAGCAAAGTGGAAAGTCTATCAATAAGTAAAGTGCATTCGTGCTTGAACTATAGCTGTCGTGTGGCACGCTTTGAGCAAACCCCTCAGTGTTGACGGTTCAGATCTTGCTCATTCTGTTAAATTAGCAAATTGTTTTCTACCTAGTTATTGAAATAGCATTGGTTAGACTTAAGACTTTGCACTTTGCCTGTCATTCAAAATAGGCCTTGTGTGTGTGCGTGCGTGTGCGTGCATGTGTGTGTGTGTGTGTGTGTGTGTGTGTGCATGACATGAGTGTGAGTTTGTGGGCTGGCAGAAAATACAATGATTTCGTAAGAGTCTGGGCATGGGGTTGGGGGGCACATTGAGACCAGGAGACAGAGATGCATCGCCTAAGGCACTCATTTTAGGCACCATTTTGGCCCCCCGATGAGGAACTACAAGAACCAAAGAATCATGAGAACTTTCATCTGAGCTTGTGAGAATTGCACACTGATGGTGAGTGTGCAATTTACTCACCATCAATGAGCTGTTATGTGAGAGAGGCACCAGGGACTCGGCACAGTACGCCTGATTGGATGACTCAACACTACTGTTTGTTTGCAGAGTTCTCAGTCCCTCATCTTGAAATGGTGGTGTGATATGATTTTGTATCTTGAAGACACCATGAGATTATATGAATAAATCATATTAAATATATTTTACAGCACATGCTACAGTCGTATCTCTTGTAGGGGTGGGAATTGGTAAAAATGTGATGATTTGATGCTATTACGATATTTAGGCCATGATGCAATATTAGGATTTTTAACATATTGTGATGCAACAATTGTGATTTCGATTCTGCAATATATTGATATTCACATCTCCCATATTATTCAAAGGCATTACAAAAAATAAGGAAAATAACACTGTTCAATTCACTTTGTCATGGCATGGTGCATGTCAAAGTCCTTAATATTCGGCCTTACTAACACTATGTTGTTGAAAACCAAAATACTGTACGCCCACACTTTCGATGTGAAAGAAGACGGAGTATTGTGTTTTGCAAAGCTATTTTTATTCTAAATGTAATGTTATCAGAGTAAACCTGAGTAAACTCGACCCAAATAAAAGTAAAATAGATTATTGAATTGTATAATTAAGTATTGCGATACTTTGAGCTACTGTATCAATACAATTGCGTGCAAAATATTGCGATGCTGAACAGAATCTCTTGCCTGGTCAATTAATGAAGTTATGCTGGCCTTAAACCATATGAATTTTCAAATAATTTCTCAGTCTGAGACTAAATTTAGTCGTAAGGAAATCTTCGGAGTTTTACTGGGGTCAAGGCATGCTCTCGAAAAGTCACATGTCAAAATCACATGAAAGAATCTCATGACAGAAACTATGTTCACATACAGTAGGCAGAGCTAAACACATGCATGAAGATTACATTTGGACCAACATGTTAGAATTCGGAAGGTTAGTTAGAGATATGATGAGTGCACTTCATTCACCGACTGTAGAGGCTTGAGTTTTATTTATTACTGACAAGGACCTCTCTATACTGGTACTCCTGTAATGGCCTACCCATTGTTGTGTTGATGTGACAGCTGGGGTGAACCATGATAGTATTTTATTAAGTCCATCGAATTTTTATTTTATATATATATATATATATATATATATATATATAGGCTAAGTCTTACATAGAGCTTTTTAATTACATTATAGTAAGTGTCAATATCTGGCCATGTTGGCCCCAAGTAGAGAGTACAGCACATAAGCTATGTTTGGCAGAGTTTGGCCTCTTGTCAGATGTCTGAAACATAGAGACCATACTACACTATTTGCAAACAGACACTTTAAAAAGGTTCTCTTCTGCTTATCTGCGACAAAGAAAGCCTCAAACTGTGACAAGAGACATGACAACAACAAACAGACAGATAGATAGTGAGCTAGTGAACAGATTGTGGTTGTTTGTGTGTCTGTGTGTGTGTGTGTGTGTGTGTGTGTGTATGGCTGTATAATGTGTACATGAGATAGTTTAGCTATACGTGGTACTGTACAGTCCTATTTCAACTCCCTTTATTTAAGGTAGGCTGTAGCTTGAAGCTCACTTGAAGCCTTTCGAAATCCTTGCTCTAACTGTCCAGAGGGTGAACACATCACTTATGTTCAACGAGCTACACAACTTACACAAGCTGAGAGGAAGTCATAGCCTACTGTTATGGTCTCTGAAACGCTTCCTGGGCCCTGGTTTCACAATCAAGCCGTTTGGAGTGTGGCGAGCTCACAGAATGTTTACAGTGTGTGGGTGTGGGGGTGTGTGTGTATGTGTGTGAGTGCGTATCAATACGAGAAAAGAGAAAAGGTTATAGAGACCGAGTCAAAGAGAGAGAAAGAGAAAGAAGGTGGGAGATGAGAGAGAGAGAGAAAAATGAAGAACTAGCACAGGAAGTCACTGAGGTCTCAGTAAACTCCCTAAGCAGAGCAAAACATGTGTGTGTGTGCACGGTCTGACGTGCGGTGTGCGTGTGAGGGACATCTCGATGTAACTCTGCCTGAGGTTTCAGTAGCCGCCTGTTGTGCTGCGAAGACACACGAATACACACGCAGGCGTCTCGTGAAAGCATCTTTTGGTAAGTTCTCCCGTGGTTGAACAAAATACGCAGCCAACTTGAACCAATTCTAGATGTACTACAGAGGCATTGTTCTTAATAGGCCTTGGCCTACTAAGTCTGTTGTGTACAGTGTATACTGATGTAGAGATAAATGGTAATCTATAGGGATTTTCTGTAATCTCGTAAAAAGTGTCACTTCAACTGGCCTTCCATGTTTATGAGTAATCTGCTCAGAGTGTGCAAGTGTCTATCATTTCAATGCCATTCAGAGGAAAAGACCTACAGTAGATGACCACAGGAGCATTTCTGTCTTTTAGAATGTTTCATGGCTTTGTTTGTAAAAAAACAGTAATGGACTTTGTTGTAATGTAAAGACTGCACATGAGGTTCAGGCAACAGTGACTCCTCACACTTGTGTAGTCCTGAGTGTAGTTTTAGAACCAACTCCTTTGAACTTACTGGAGCAAAAACATCAACAACCAGGAAAAAGATGTGCAGTTGGGAGATTGACGTGTGACATGGCTGTGTGCGCCATTTTTGCAACCAGGGGCTACCCACATCCTCGCTGTTGAGGATGCACCTGCACACGTTTCTCTGATTAGTGCTTGTGTGTGTGTGTGTGTGTGTGTGTGAGTGTGTGTGTGTGTGTGTGTGTGTGTGTGTGTGTGTGTGTGCCCGTCATGTGCATCATCAAGCCAATCATCATGCCATGTGATGATGACGACCCAGTACTGTTTCATTTCCCTTCATCTCCGTGACAGGAGTTTATATGATCGCTCCACACTGTGAAAGGAGTGGCTTTGGATGGTGTCAGACTTCAAGAAGTCGATGAGAGTCATTTCTACGGAGACATTGTTCTTTGAGAGTCTATAGTCTCGCTGAAGGTGTGCGTGAGTGCCCAACGTCAACTTGCACCTGACACCATGGGGTAAGAGTGCCATGTGCTGTCATCTTCCTTCGTCATCTGTATCTCACTGTTATGTAACGTCTGAAAAATAGACATTGTTATTATTGAGAATGAACTGAAACTTGTACGCACACACATACACAAACACACACACACACACACACATACACATCTGAACTGTTGACAGTTGACAGAGACATAGTGTTGACAGACTCTTGAGCATGTCGACAGAGCTGGAGATTTCGAAATTGCTGTCCAACTGATGAAAAAGTGTGTTGCGTACCTGCTGTTAATGCTGGTTCAGCTTTATTGATAGATTGATGATTTCCGAGCTCACCGCACTTCAGCACAGTTCACAATAATGATCTGACACAGCTCAACGTCCTCTCACATGGCCCACTTTAGCGTGGCCACGACATAGTTTCATGTTCTGCTCTGTGTTTAAGAAACAGTGGGGAGGAAGGGAAGCTACACCGGCGTCTTTCGCGACTCGGCAGCCGCCACCAGAACAGGGATCCTCCGAGGCCCCCGCCTCAGGCCGACAAACCCCCCACGCCCGCCGCACCGACCCCCCGGCCCCCGGAGGTGGCCCCTAAACCAGCCGAGGCAGCCCAGAAGGCCCCAGAGGCAGCACCCAAACCGCCCGTAGTGGCCCCCAAACCAGTAGAGGCCCCCAAACCGAGCCTCCCTCCCCGACCCCTGAAGAGAGAGTTCCTGTGTGAGACCCACGGCAATGCCATCTTACAGGTACACTTTGAACTGCCTGCAGCACAAAGGCCCTATAAAACCAAAGTTGAGGATTTGTTTGGACACACCTTGTGTACACTTAAAAAAGGGGTTTTGGGGTGCTGTATAGAACCATGCATTTTTCAAGAGCCCTTAGGGGTTCCTTTGATGAATCCTTCAAAATGGTTCAAAGAACCATTTAGGGGTGCCATGTGAAGCATGCAATAGACCTTTTTTGGTTCTACAGTACAGTACTCATTACGGTATTTACACATTTTTTGGTTCTACAGTACAGTACTCATTACGGTATTTACACATAAAAATATGTGCAAAAACTGTAACCTGTGCAATACTAAATTGTGGAGCGTGGTCAAACTGATTTTGTCACTAATGCTCCATCTCATCGCATGCAGTTAGGACAACATGTAAGAGTTGAGTGAACAGGCAGACAAGTCCTTCTGCCTGAGCACTTCAACCAAAAAATCATTTTCATTTTGTGTTTTTTCTCTGGCAAGGGTTTGAACTCTTTCCGATGTGATGAGACGCTGTGTGATGTGACCCTGGTGCCAGGAGACAGCAGCAAGACCTTTCCTGTGCACAGAGCCATCATGGCCTCCGCCAGTGACTACTTCAAAGCCATGTTCACAGGTGGGAGCCCAAGGCCGTGTGTTCACACAGCTAGTACCACAAAGCTCTGTTGAACTCAGATAGTGACGGCTTCATAGCCAGGATGAATGAATACAAACTTCAAACGCTTTAAAAAAAGAAATAATCTAGTATATTTTAAGAGGAAGCTCGTCTAATGGTTTATCTTCATTATTCATTAATTCACTATTAATTATTAAATATTAATTTATTATATCCTATAATATGGCTCCCTAGAGAAAGCATTATATCAATGCAATGGGTTGATGTAGCTGTTAATTAATGATAGAATAATTCTCATAGTAATGTTTGTAGCTACTAACTACTAATTACAAACTTACTCGCTTAGAACATTCTCCCATGATCCTCGCTCATTCTTTTCCATGCTTTGCGCCTCGATTTTCCTTCCTGACCCCCCACCCCTAGGCGGAATGCGAGAGCAGGAGCTGAAGGAGATTAAGCTTCACGGTGTGAGCAGCGCGGGGCTGAAGAACATAATCGACTTCATCTACACGTCGCGACTGGACCTGAGTGTGGGCAGCCTGCAGGACACTCTGGAGGCGGCCAGCTTCCTACAGGTCCTACCCGTGCTGGACTTCTGCAACCAGCTGCTCAGCAGCGAGGTGAGTGGAGAGAGAGAGAGAGAGAGAGAGAGAGAGAGGGGGGGGGGGGGGGGGGGGTTCTGTTGGTGAGAGAACATGTGTTGAGGTGTTTGCCTTGCTGCAGGTCTTGCTAAAGCATAAAGTTAAAGCATAAAATAAAGCATGTACACACTTATGTTTGTTTCTATACCTTAGTCAGGACCTCCCATTATCCCCACACAACACCTTTTGACTGTTTTGTTGTTAGAGAGGACTTAAGGGGACTTACTGTATGTCCTATGACTGTTGGGGGACCACCACACTCACAGTCATGGCAGACACATTTCAGGATTTATTTATAATAATGAATACATTGTTGTGTGTAATACTGAGTGTTGTTGTTGTGTGTGTGTGTGTGTGTGTGTGTGTGTGTGTGTGTGTGTGTGTCTGTGTGTGTGTGTGTGTGTGTGTGTGTGTGTGTCTGTGTGTGTGTGTGTGTGTGTGTGTGTGTGTGTGTGTGTGTGTGTGTCTGTGTGTGTGTGTGTGTGTGTGTGTGTGTGTCTGTGTGTGTGTGTGTGTGTGTGTGTGTGTGTGTGTGTTTTGGCAGATCACCATTGAAAACTGCGTAGAGGTGGAGCGAATAGCCACAGACCTGCTCCTGGAGGATGTCCAGACCCACGTCGGCGACTTCGTGCGGGACAACTTCCGGGAGCTGGTGCAGAGCGGACACTTCCTGCAGCTCTCCGAGTCCAGCATGGCGCACGCGCTCGCCAGCGACGGCCTCAAGGGCCTCTCGGAGATGGAGCTGTACCGCGCGGCCCGCACCTGGATCGCCCACGACCCGCCCACCCGCCACCCGTCCGCCTACACCCTGCTGCGCCACATCCGCTTCCCCCTCATGAGCCCCTCCGAGCTGCTCCAGATCTCCCAGGAACAGGACCAGAGCGAGAGCACCGGCGCTGGGTCCGCCGCCGCGGCTAACGCTAATGCTAAAGCTAACGCTAATGCTAAAGCTGACGCGCCGCCGCGGGGGCCGCCGCTGATGCGCTCGGACACGGCGTGCGTCAACCTGCTCCTGGAGGCCAGCAACTACCAGATGCTGCCCTTCATGCAGCCGGTGCTGCAGACCGAGCGCACGCGCATCCGCTCCGACGCCGTGCGGCTGCTCGCGCTCGGCGGCGTCATGCGCCACCAGCTGGTGGTCAGCCGCGAGCTGCGCTTCTACGAGGAGCCCGAGGGCGCGAGGAGGGGGGAGGACGACGGAGCGGGGGGGAGGGGAGACGTCTGCGGCTTCGGTGAGGTGGCGGGAGGAGGAGGAGGAGGAGGAGGAGGAGGCGCGAGCGGAAGCTGGCGGGCGCTGCAGCCGATGGAGGTGCCGCGCTACCAGCACGGCGTGGCGCTGCTCGGGGGCTTCCTGTTCATCGTCGGGGGCCAGAGCACGTACGACACCAAGGGCAAGACGGCGGTGGACAGCGCCTACCGCTACGACCCGCGCTTCGACCGCTGGCTCCAGGTGGCCTCGCTCAACGAGAAGAGGACCTTCTTCCACCTGAGCGCGCTCAGCGGGAAACTGTACGCCGTCGGAGGCCGCAACGCCACCGGGGAGATCGGTGAGTAGCTATCAATGGCCGCGTTTCCCAGATTCGTTAAGAAGCTCTTAAGTGATAACTGATTCTTCTTCATAAGAATGTTCTTAGAGCGCTCCTAAGCAGTTCTTAGCACTTAAGAGCTTCTTAACGAATCTGGGAAACCCGGTGAATGTCAGTAAATATGTCAGTGAGTAAAATGTCAGTAAGTAACCAGGGCAGTTACAAATGTTGGGCTCCATGAAAGAATATAATACTGGAACTTTCCAACCGTCTAATAATGTTGTTCATTGTGTTCTGTGGGTGCCTCTTGACATCGCGTGGTGTCCTATCTTCAACCTTCCAATGACACCCTCACATAAACGTACAAGATTAAGAACAGCTGGCATTTTAAAACTGCCTAAACTGCTGAGTTTATGATGGATACTTTATTGATCCCCAAGGGGAAATTCAAGAACTCCTCTGAGTACACGTTCAGCAGTTGAATGAGGAACCCCATTAAAATTCATAAAATCCTTGCTAATGTCACTTTGATTCCCAGGTTCGGTGGAGTGCTACAGCCTCAACAAAAATGAGTGGACCTTTGTGCAGCCGATGGTTGAACCCCATTATGGCCATGCTGGAGCAGTCCACGCAGGTCTGATGTATGTCTCAGGTGAGTGATCTCGATACTAATCACTCATAATCACTCATCTGTCTCAATCTCCCTCAGATTGTTTATTGAGAGTTTTTACTTCATTTACTTGAACCCTAACCTTTACCCTAACCCTAACTTGCTATGATAAAAACTGAATGATACTTAATGACAGTGTTATGCCATAAATATTTATGACTTGTTTATAATGTTTCTGACATGTTCATGACAGTGCCATGTCACTCTTATGTCAGATACCCTCAAGTAAGTGTAACCCTTCATAGGTCAGTTTTAAGTCAGACAAACAAAGCTTGTTTTGTCGTTTTGTGTCTTAATCCTGTCTTCCCCACTGAACCAATTCTCAGTTCAGTAGTGTTCAAGGGAATTTGGTCCAAACAATGGCCCCATTCTAGAACATTCTCCTGGGTAACAACATGTAAGCATGCAACGACCTTTCTCAGATTGAGCCTTGTGACAAAATCTATGTGGTGACAGCGGTCAGTCAGTCAGGAAGGCCAAAGACGTGTTCACTCAAAATGGGTCACTGCAACTCATCTGTGGTTTTGAAAACAAGACACCCACATCTCAGGACTGTAAACTGAACTGGTTTGTGACTGCTACTGTAAGCCAAGCCAAGTCGAAAGAAACAAACAAGCAAAACCAGGCCTTTCGGAAAGAAGAACATTTAAACAATCCCCTTGCACTTTGTAGAAACATGTCTCTCAGACTTCAGACTCAAACTTGTCAGTGCCATCTTGTAATGTACTGTAGGCTACTGTAAATGTGGCAACCCCACTGACTTGAGAAGAAGCTCAGTTTGAACCACTGAGAGAAGCCTCGGCAGGATGCTTGTTGTCTCTCTGACAGAGCAGGCAGTTTTTCTCAGACCAGGTCAGCCACTTGTGCCATCTGGCCACATCCTTCCTGCTCACTGCTGTACAGGGACTCTCAGAGCGACTAGGGGCCCGGGGGGAGGAGTGAGGGAGGAGGGGGGAGGAGGGAGGAGGGGGGAGGAGGATCTGAGGCTACAGGGACCTGCAGGCTGCCCACAACACAGCCCACCTCCCCTGCATCACTTTTTCCGCCTCTCACTTCATATTTCAGAGAAAACGGTTACTTTGTCTGACCACTGTGGAAACACGATGTGGCCCACTTTCAGTACCTGGCCACTGGAAACGTTGTTTAGCTGGCCGCTGGAGTTATTTGAATAGCCTACCTCACCATTGGAAATGTTTATCTAAATGCCTGACCACTAGGAACGTGAATACTTGGCAGCTGCCATTGCAATACCATAATCACCGCAAAGGCTGAGCAAGAGCCAATAGGTGGCCACCGCTAGAGGCCTAGAACAATTTAATGACAACTTTATTCTTCATAACTCAAACCCATTGGACGTTATTCTAAATTCTGTGAATAAGCTTTCATACTATAAATATTATTAGGAGGATTGTTGTAGTTCAGTGGTATTCTTATTACGCTTTGACGTCAGTCTCACTTCTGCTTTTCGGTGATGTTATTTTTCTATTCTCGATTGAAGATTCTGATCTTGAAAACAGACACAGGGTATGTGAGATGCTTAGACTAAAATACAGTAACAGATTGTTCTAGGTGTTTTACAGATTACAGCCTAGTCTATTTCAGATGAAGATGCTACACTGTTAAAAATAAATGTAGAGAACAAATTTCAGTAAATCCCCACCTGGTAAACCACAATGTGTCTGCATGTAGCCTATTGAGAATGACTCACTTTTGAGAGCAAATGTTGTCAGTTTAACTGATGTTAATTAGTTGGCCACTTTACATTTCTGTTTATTGTATTAGTATGCAAACATTGTTTCTGCATGGTTAAATTAGGCATGATCTAACTGAACCCATAGCTCAAGATGATATGAACTAGTGAACTCATTTTCAATCATTCATATTGCCATAATAATATGCAGCAATGATTACAACATAGCTGTATTAACATGTAGCTGCATTTTCATGCAGTCATTGAAAAAAACCCAAATTAAACTCTGCACTCATTGGGTAGACCTAGCCAAACAGAGCAAAGAAATAGCTTACAATAGCTCATATTTCTCCTCCTTTGTTTTTTTTTTGTTTATATTCAATTCCGTTCGTTCATACCGATGCTATGAACAACTAGGGAAGGGTGTCGCAAACCCAACGAGCAAACAGAGACGAGCAAACAGAGACGAGCAAACAACCGAGGGAACAACATGTCGCACAAACACACTGTTTTACCTTGATGAAAGTGAAACCGGAGTTTTCCCACATATCCACTTTGGCCCAAGTTTTCAGAAATAATGGTGTGATAATCAGTGATAAAACCTCCGTTTTCGTGTAAATGCAAGGTCAAACTGCATGTAAATAGTATGGAATTGTAGCCATAGCGTTTCTATTGCAAACAAAATCAACCTAAAGCATGCTCAGATGATGTGATAGACAAGGCACTGTTGCTCATCTGTCTGTCATCGTATAAAGCCCGCCCTGACAATTTGATTGGTCTGAACAGCTCTGGGTCGAGCATAGTTGCGCCACTACGGAACAACGCCAGACTGAACTTCCCGACCTCAAATGTTGTGGGCAGGGCTAAGTTCGGATGGCACCCAGGCTACAAACAAACGTACCACTACACACACAACTTGTTTACTTGGATGTGTGGAGCACAAATTAACTCAATTCTTTCTCTTCCTCACCACTAGGGGGCATTACCAAGGACACCTTCCAGAAGGAGATGTGGTGCTACGACCCCGACTGTGACCTCTGGAGTCGGCGTGCGGACATGATGGACCTGCGGGGGCTGCACTGCATGTGCACGCTGGGCGACCGCCTCTACGTCATGGGCGGCAACCACTTCCGCGGCGCCAACGACTACGACGACGTGCTGGGCTGCGAGTACTACAGCCCGGCCAGCGACCAGTGGACCGCGGTGGCGGCCATGCCGCGGGGACAGAGCGACGTCGGCGTGGCCGTCTTCGAGGGCCGCATCTACGTGGTGGGGGGCTACTCGTGGAACAGCCGCTGCATGGTGGACATCGTGCAGCGCTACGACCCCGAGGGCGACGAATGGGACCACGCCTTCAACGTGCTGGAGCCGCTCGGGGGCATCCGGGCGTGCACCATGACCGTGCACCGGCCCCAGGGGCCCGCCGCCGAGGCCCAGATACAAGAGTGCCCTCTACTGGACACCAAGAACTGAGCGGGGGTGTGCGTGTGCGGGAGGGGTCAAGTGTCTGGGCCTGGGAAATATCAGCCATGGTTTCAGAGTGTAGAAGTTGAGATCTTTTGAAGGTGGACAATCACATTGACTGCTGTCATTCAAACTGTGGTGACACTTTTTTTTGGGGGGGGGGATAAAATGTCCCAAACCAGCAAATCTGAATCTGAAAGCCTATGGGCCTTTTTGTGTGAGTTCAAAGCTAATTTTCAGATTTGTACCAGTTGAAAACGGCAGTGCTGTACAATGCAAAGCCAGTGCAAATGATTTCTATTCATTCGAGAATCTTACCAAAGCGTCACACTGAACAAAGGTTGAGGCTGACAGACATTCTCAGCCCATACATGGGTGAAATGGGCGGCCATTTGGTTTCACATTGTGTTGTGCTCCTAAGTTGGAAGTCCAGTCAGCACGAAAACTGTCTGGGGAGGATGGCGTGGGTGTCTATCACAAATGCAGTCTGTATAATGTTGTTTTTTTATTGCTGGGAATGATCTTTGTTCTTAGTATCAGCCCAATTACGCTGATACGAGACAGAACATGTTATCTTTAGCCCTATACTGTACATTACCTGCACTCACTGTGGGTTTCACTTTTACCGTACTCATGCCCCTCGTAGGTGTCCTCTGTAAAAAACTGTAAGAAACTGTAAGAAACACAGTGAATTCATGTTTAGTCTCGTAGCGGTGTTACAGTCATATCACTACTGCAGCGTCTGTTCTCTGTTCTTCTGCAAGCGTGCTATTCGAAACGTGAAGTGAAACCTGCTCTTTGCCTTGGTTGACTCTGATCAAACTGTGATGGCCTAAAAATCGACAGATTGTTTTCTGTGATATAAGCTTGTTTATAGCCTTATGACAAGGACATTGATACTTAGTTTAACATGGTTTGTGTGTATTTTTCCAAAATGTTTGAAGTATTTTTTTATATTTTTGAAGACATTTGTTTGCACTGTTTGTATTTTTTAATAAAAGATCAAACAAATGTAGATGTGAAAACAAACATACACACACATACTGCGTTAGCCTGGCTCCGCATCCTACTTCCGTTCAATTTTCATTTCCCTTCAGTACGACGTCTGGGTCTGCAGGTTTTTTCAAGCCAAAAATGTGCAGGTCCAATCCAAAAGGGTCAAAGTGGCCATAATGAAATATGTACAAGAGTTTGGTAGGACCAGGCTAATACAGTGTATCTCTCGGTCAAAAATCTTATTTAAAGTTAGTGATTACAGAGTTAGAGACCTCATTTCTTTGCAGTTTGATATCTTACCCCCAACTTCCAACAACAAACCTGAAATTGTGAATCAATCAATATCTTTGTTTATTTGACTGAAACCTTTTCATAAATTTCTTTCTCATTCTTTCTTTCTTTCTTTCTTTCTTTCTTTCTCTCTCTCTCTCTCTCTCTTATTTCCCTTGAAGTGTGAGGAATCACTCACTGTCCTCCAGATTAGCTGTTAAAACAAGTCATGCGTCAAACAACTCTCTGTCAAGGTTTGCACATGCCAGCTCGATGCCAGTGATCTGTAGGCTCAAGGCTAAAGTGTGGAGCTAGTCTAAACAAGCTAGTCAAACTCATCTTCTCATGGGGCAGCTGAGCCACAGGACTCTAGAAGTCAACTGTACAAGATAATCTGATATGTATGAATATCAGATTATCTTGCATAGTACAATATTGTATATGGTGCCTGGTTAATGAATATTACTTTTACTGATTTATGTTAAAATGTTTGTTATAAAATTACATTGTTGCAAAAAATGTGAAAGGATGGATTTTAGTAAAGATGTGAGCCTGTTGTGCATGCAATCATTTCAGTTTTCATTTCACTCAGACTGGAATGGCCCGTTAAGGTTCAAAGGTACTGTGAAAGGAAATGTCTGTTTTAGTAGTAACAAAGCAAGCGGAATATACACTGAATTCAGCAGTGTTGGTTCGAATAGGCACCTCAAACTATAGCCATACAGCAGGCTATACACACACGGTAGCCTATAAGGTACCTCCTGGGCTCAACATGTAAATTATGCCTCTCATGTCCGCTTCACCTCCCACTCCTCCAACGCCACGTCTCACATGTTCTGCCCTTAATGATCCATTGATAACAATGCAATCAGAGGTGGAAAACTCCTAGTCCTACCACATGTCTGTACCAACCATTCATTCTAATTAGCACAACTCTTCAGCTAGGTAGAGCAGCTAATTGATGAGATCAGTGCTAAGTGCACAGAACCGATACATGATCAGACTTTTACTCACTAAAGCTGGAATTTTCCACCTCTGAAAGCAATTCAACAGTTTAGGCCTACAAAGTACTTTGTTCTCAGCACATAGTAGGAGGCAACATTATGCGGCAGTCATATCATGGAGATTTTATGTACACACAGAGTACGCTCCATTTAACAGAAGAAAAGAAGAAACAGTTCTCACTGTGTGTGGAGATAATAGGCTGATTGACTCATATGCCCAGTCAGGCAGACAATTTGTTTTCAGCAGACAATTTGTTTTCAGCAGTTCCTTCCAGTCCAGCGGTTTCGGGGCTGTCCTTGGCAGATGCCTTTGCATAAATACCCAACATCCTGTCTGCCCGTCAGTCCTGACGGAGATTTCCATGCCCTCAGGTGTCTTCTCATACCCAAGGAATTGCTTCAGACAGCACTAATAGGCTGCATTCAACCTAATTGAAGAGTCCAGTCTCAACAGGAGGTAGTCATCTTTCACAGTAGACAAGGACACGGTATCAAAAGGAGTCTTCTCTCGGAGTAGACCGTCCCGATAGGATACAATCCGTTTTCAAAGTGGACTTACTAGGATCCAGTCTCAAGAGGAGGCACACTGTTTTCAGAACAGACAAGAACATCTGCAGGGTTGTGTGTGTGTGTGTGTGTGTGAGGACAATAGACGGACATACAGCCATGTCGTTGTCAGGAGACGTGTGTGTGGTGACGGGAGCTTGCGGATTCCTGGGGCAGCACCTGGTGAAGCTACTCCTGGAGGAGGAGAAGCTGGCTGAGATCCGACTGCTGGACAGGAGCGTCCAACCGGAACTCATACAGGACCTGGAAGGTAAACTGCCTCTGTTCTGGGGGGTAGATTCTATTGTGAAAGCTCATAAACAATGCTCATATTTGTGTCCTGAAGACTGTGTGTTTGTTAGATGTGTTTAGATGTTCCTGTAAGTACATTTGTGTGTGTGTGTGTGTGTGTGTGTGTGTGTGTGTGTGTGTGTGTGTCTGTGTGCGTGCGTGCGTGCGTGCGTGCGTGTGAGTCATCATGAGTTACCTTGCTAGGACTCAAGATCTCATTTTAAAAATGAAAAAATATATATATATTTTTGAAACTTTGGTTTCAATGTGCATGCATATACATACTATAGCCTAGCTCCTTAAAAGTAGCTGGAGTAAGAGTGCTCATCTCCAACACTCCATCCTGATTTAAAGGACATGACCTCTTCCAAGTGCCCTTAATTTGGAGAGTTCATTCAGAACTTTCACATTCCTGATCTCTATCGATGGCTGAAAGGAGATTGGCTAGTTGCCGAGTGTGGCCTTAATGACTCATTCTGTCAACTGGCACACTAAGCCTGGCCACTCCCACAGGTGTTGGGAAATGGCATGAATCGGGGGTTTCGAGGCTTCAACTGGGTCACCAGCTGGAGGAAACACATTAGGTTATACCTGAATTAATGGTGTAGAACAGAAAAAAAACATGTGAAAATATGCTTTTCTATGAAGATGTCATTCAACAAAAGTTTCATGTTGATATATATAGCATGGTTGTTAGAAAGAGATGCTAATTTAGAGTGACTATACCAGTCCCAAAGTATACGGTTTATTCCTTAAGTTCCATAAGTGGTTAAGTGTACATTCTGAACAGAAGCTCCTGTGCGTCTCTCATCTCTTGACTCTGAGCCTTATTTGTATTCTGGCTATTTACAGCCTGCTGTTTTCCCTATAGGTCCGTGTCCAGCTTACATTTACATCTTGCTCCTCTAGGAAAGATACTACAACTGAACATACATTATGATCAATCTCACATGGACTGGATTAATAGATTGGATTATCTAGTTGATTAATGACTAACCAATGTGTGAATGCCTTCAGGTAAAAGGGGTGAGACGACAGTGAGCGTGTTTGAGGGAGACATCAGGGACGCTGATCTCCTGAGGAGAGCCTGTCGGGGCGCATCCATCGTTTTCCACACGGTCTCCCTCATCGACGTCATAGGAGCACTGAAGTACAGTGAACTCCACGGGGTCAATGTCAAAGGTACTGCAGCACAAGTGCCAGATATTTCCACAGGCAACATCTGGAAAGCTAGGGAATGCAATAACTGCCAGCACCAGACCACGAAATCACATGAAAACATGAAACTTGTTCTCTGAGCAATTTGTATCGCCAAGATATAAAGCAGTTTTTATGTTCATTTATTATTTTTTTAGTGCCAACTGTGTTTTTTTTATCCCACTAATTCTAGAGCACTTTTCTTTATGGCTACTTTTCAATACTGCGGAGAGCGTCATGGTTAGTCTTGTCAATCTCTCGTCTCAGGGACCCAGATGCTTCTGGAAGCGTGCGTCCAGGAGAACGTCTGCTCGCTCATCTACACGAGCAGCATCGAGGTGGCCGGCCCCAACCCCCGCGGCGACCCCGTGGTCAACGGCGACGAGGACACGCCGTACTCCGCCTGCCTGAGGTTCCCCTACAGCCGCACCAAGAAGGAGGCCGAGGACCTGTGCCTCCGCGCCCAGGGCGAGGTGCTCCGCAACGGGGGCCGCCTGGCCACCTGCGCCCTGCGGCCCATGTACATCTACGGCGCCGGCTGCCGCTTCACGCTGGGCCACATGCGCGACGGCATCCGCAACGGCCACGTGCTCCTGCGGGCGTCGCCGCGCCGCGCGCTCGTCAACCCCGTCTACGTGGGCAACGTGGCCGCCGCGCACCTCCAGGCCGCCCGGGCGCTCCGCGACCCGCGCACGAGGGCGGCGGTCGGCGGGAACGTGTACTACGTGGCGGACGACACGCCGCCGGTCAGCTACTCGGACTTCAACCACGCCGTGCTGGCGCCGCTGGGATTCGGGATCCAGGAGCGGCCGGCGCTCCCGTTCCCCGTGCTCTACGTCGTCTGCTTCCTGATGGAGATGCTGCAGACGGTCCTCCGCCCCTTCGTGCAGTTCGCTCCGCCCCTGAACAGGCAGCTGCTGACCATGCTGTACACGCCCTTCTCGTTCTCCTACCAGAAGGCCAAGAGGGATTTGGGGTACACACCCCGATATAGTTGGGAGGAGGCGCGCAAGACCACCACTGATTGGCTGGCCTTAATGCTGGCCAAGGAGAGAGCCCAAGTCAAAGCCAAATGATTTCTAGATGGTAGAAAGGAAATGAGGGAGTCTGAGTGGGTAGAAAACATTTTCTGATAGATTTCACTGAAAGGAGTTACCCTGGTAAAACCACACTCATTCGCTTTGTGAAGAGAGTCTGGCCTTTCATTATTGGGGATTGACGTTTCCAACTCTAGCATCAGGCCGGCGTAGACTTTGTGTTAACTTTGGTTAGGCCGGATCAATGATTTCAATCACATGATCAACCTATCACATTTCCTAACATTACTTCCTATTTTGCCTAAACTTAATAAATCGACAATAAACTGCATCAACAGTCCTCGGCAGTCCGGCTGTAGGCCTAGATATATTTACACATTCTTCTGACTGCAATTTTTATGTGTTGCTACTACCATTCACCACAGCCATTTCCTTTTTTGAAAAAAGTCGACCCCTCCCATCGCTGGTTGGGCTTGTCTCCCTGGTGTGTAAGGGGAACATATTGTCATATTGTCATATTGTCGTGAGCCAGGCTAGTAGTAAATCACTGAGATGGCCATGGCTGGAAAGGAGTGGACTGTAGGTTCTTCTCTAAACCTCAACATTCACTTGAAAACAAAGTGTAATTTTACAAAATGTGATTTTATTCTATGATTCTATTGTAAGACTTTTATTTTGAATGCTATTGAATATTATTTTAAGAGGATGTGTTGATAATAAACCAATTTGCAATAATTTACACATTTTGTCTAGACTTTTCATTCAACAAATTCTATAGCATCCCACTTGACTGACAGAAATATATGTTTTTGGAAGTGAAAGGGACCATAGTGATGATTTGCAATACAATTGTTCACACAATCTGTAAAGATAATTGTTTGTTGTCTTTAGTGTATGGTTGCATTTTATGGAAATTTATGCTACAGGAACACCACTACAACATCAACATCTTATCACCAAAATCTTTCGTTTCATTATTGCAGACTCCCTGTTGACTCTTGGTGACATCTTGTCTATACAACGAGGTCCAACGAGAACCACAAGGTTCTCGTTGGACGAGGACCTGAGGACCTGTACTAAAACACCTGTACTACCTGAGGACCTGTACTAAAACACCTGTACTAAAACACTGAAGTTTCTCCCATTTTCCATTGCCTTTATTTACAATAGCAAACAAAAAAGTACATTTCGGTGGCACTTCCCTGTACTGTACAAGGTTTGCTAGTTGGTTTTTCAGAACAACCAGCTTCAAAGACCTGCACTAAAGTACCCTTTGATTTTCTTTGGCCTTTTGGAAACATTACAGCCGAAAAGTACGTGTCAGTGGTTACTTTCCTGTTCTGTGTGAGGTAGGCAGCTTTGAAGTGGCCTCATACTTCAGATGTCTGACACGTCTGCTTCCTTTTGTTTTCAAATTTGTCATGAGCCATTACAGTCCTTCTTGCGAGTTTTGGCTCGCATAATCTCCTCTTAACCCAATTCCAATTACACAAATGCTCACAAATAATCCTTTCTCACAAACACACACACACACACACACACACACACAAATATAACTCTAATCATACAGTATGTCGCACCAATTGCTGCACCCATGATGCAGTTTCCGTACATTGGCCTATGGGACAGCTGTTCTAAGGGTCACTGGGACGAGAGCGGTACTGGGACAAAAGTCCAGCTGCTGAGAACAAACAAACAGTCTTTCAGAGCCAGTGAGCGCACAAGCAGCCAGCTGCATCAAGCAAAATGGCGCTCGCCTGTCTGTAGCTGTTTCCTAGCCACCACAGGGTCTGTCTCCGGGGAATGGGATGGATATGTGACTGTCTGACTGTCTCCTAAGGGTGGATATGTGAAGTTTTTTTCTTCTTCTTTTCACCAGAGGAAAGAGATGTTTTGTTAGGAGATGTTTTGAGTGAGATCTGTAGACCATACCTACCTTCATGTGGATGTTGCTTTCACTTGCAGTGCCAGGGATTGTGTAATTTTCTACTGCTTCCACTGACTGCAAAATCCAACGCTAAGGAGATTTTCTTTAGAGTGTTTCAGCCATTTTTTCTTGTTTTCCAAGAAGAGGACAGGAGGTGACATTTGCTGACTTCTGGACTATTACATTTTTATGGGGAAAGGAATGCCTCCAAAGACTAATATTTGTTAATTCAACATTTCTGTTATTCAGTCTAAAGTATTTTAATCAGTTTTATTTCTTTCTGAGAATGGCCTGGGAACACAACACATCTACAGCTTTTATTGGATTCCTGTTGGTCTGTGTCCTCTCGGTGAATGGTAAGTACCGACAGATAGCAACTTCAGACTGCCAGACATAATTATCTTAACTGCAAAAGCTGTAAACACATTTTCAGATAAGCTGACCAAATTTAGGAAGACTCTTACAGTTGTTACTGTAAAATGTGTCAGTGTGGGCAACAACTCGTGGTATGGTGTTAGCCGCCAGTCCCAAATAAAAGTGGAACAGTTAGGGCAGGAAAAGAGTTGAGGTTTATGGTAAATTCTTATTTGGCCCCTGCTAATAGATTAGCCCTCTTGTCTGGGAAGTGAACTACCCACGCAGGGCTGTGCACACAGTTACTGTATTTGTACGGTTCACCAAACTGCCTCTGACTGTGAGCAAGAGTCTACCCACCTCACACCTCACAGTCAGCAAGGATACTTTCTGCGAATTGGTCAAGCAACTATCCAAAGGGTGTTACTTACGCATTTCCTTTTTAGCAGTTGAGTAATAAATTACAGTTTAAGAGCATATGTGGACACATCATTATGCATCAAAACCTATTTTGTTACAAACTACAAATACTGGCTCATTAAATGTAACAAAATAAAACACAAAATACTGATGTGAAAAATGCATTTAATTAAATTACTTATTAAAGTAATTAGTCACTTAAAAATACAAAAACACCCACACAATAATCATGGTAAACCAACTTTTAAAAGGCATTTACAAGGCATATTGAAAACGTATCCCCAGAAGACAAAAATAGTATTTTCTGATTGGCAGGGGATTGTTGATTCTGTACATTGGGGCTCCTGAAGTGGATTTGGTTATAAAATGTAATCAGCGTCCCATATCAATGTAAAAGATGATTGCACTGACAACAAGGAGGCTTCACAGCACTGGAATCAACTCGAACAAAGCAAACCACCCAAAATCATGTTCTGTAACCAATGAAAGTAGTACAACAAATTGAACACGTTGGCCTCTTTTTACTGAACTGTATTTCCCTTTTTGTGTTATAAATACATGCATAATGCCTACATACAGTGCATCCAGGAAGTATTCAGAACCTTTCAGGTTTTCTACATTTTGTTCTACATTGGGTCCTTGGTTACCTGTCTGTCCAGGGCCCTTCGTCCTGGAAAACTCAGTTTGGCTGAGCGGCCAGATGGAATACTGTTGGTTGTTCCAAACTTTTCCATTTGAGAATGATGGAAGCTACTGTGCTCTTGGCCACTTTCAATGCTGCTGCAGTATTATTGTTTGTATCCTTCCCCAGATTTGTGTCTCCACACAACCCTGTCTCACAGGTCTATGGACAATTCTCTCGACCTCTTGGCTTGGTTTTCACTCTGACATACACTATCAACTGTGAGACCTTATATAAAGAGATGTCTGCCTCACCTAATAATTAAGGCAGAAGTGGACTCCAGTCAAGTTGTAAAAGCATCTCAAGGACCATTGATAGAAGTAGATGCACCAGAGCTCAATTGCAAGTGTCATAACAAAGAGTCTGAATACTTATGTAAACGAAATATGTCAGCCTTTTTTACAAATTCACAAAACACTCCAAATACTTGCTTTTTTGTGGTGTGCTGGAGTATTGAAAAAATATAATCCATTTTAAGATGAGTATGAAACATAAAAAAATGTGAAAAACTTGAAAGGGTCTGAATATTTTCACTGTACATGACTGGCAACATGGGGGATAAACAAAATAATATTCTGTAAGGTTTACATAAGATTTACAGAATTAGTTAACATGGTGGAGAAAACTCTTCAATGGGGAGGTCTTTGCCTCTGATCCTTCATTAATTCCGCATACCAGGACACCTCTGCGGATGTTATCCTTTACATAAATCCTCATGCCAAATCCATTTTGTTTTTGTAATACTATCCTGTAGTGAGAACGACCTTCAGCTAATAGGTACTTAAGGTCATGGGGTCACAGGTAGGATAAAATAGAAAAGACAGAAGTCTTTACATCCCATGTTGTCCTTACAGAAGAGTGACAAAGTTGACCATTTTGGCTCCCTCAACCAACTTTTCTGCTATTTTTTTTTTACAACTTCAGACATGTTCACAGGGGATTATAAAAGAGAAAGAGTTGGATCTAACACTACTGCGAGAAAAATGGGTTTACACTTCATGCTGTCACATGGACAGATCGCTATTTAGGTCAACTTGACAGCTGAATATAGGGAAATGCAAGGGATATCACCAAGCACCCTCCCTATTCTTATTCTTATTGTTGCCTAGGCAACAAGAAACAGCACAAACCAAGTGCAAAATCTTGGCCTTTGGATCCTGAATATGATAAGCATAGCCTACTATCATGATTATAGTACAGTATAATGCAAATGTTACCTTATTTGAGAAAACAGGTTTAGAGTATTTATAGTACTCATTTCAAGTATTTGAAATACTTAAAATAGGAAGGGACTGACCTGTGTCTCTCCCTCATCATCAGTCCACAGCAGGATACAGCATGCCATCTATATAGGCTGTTAACAATGGCACCTCCCAACACCGTTTACTTACCTTATAAAAGAATCACAAGAAGAACTAGAAATGCAATTCCAAGGAATTACCAGTGCATGAAAATGCAAAAAAATGTATATATGGCTACTAAGGTGTAGCTAGGGTAAACATGGTGGTTGCATAGTTTAAAGAGAGTTGATAGTGTTAAGGTAGACATTTTAAAGCTTAAACATTCCTGTTCTAACTTAACTAGTAATTTCTAACAGGTATTCTAAAATGTTAACTATGCTAACAATGCAAACCAGGTTGATAAGTTAACTTAGCTGATGATTTCTAGCAGTAATGCTAAAAATGCTAACTATGCTAACATTGCTAACTATGTTAACAATGCTAACCACATTGATTAGCTAACTTAGCTAATCATTTTAGCAGTTGTGCTAAAAATGCTAACTATGCTAACAATGCTAACTATGCTAACAATGCTAACCAGGTTGATTAGCTAACTTAGCTAATCATTTTTAGCAATTATGCTAACAATGCTAACCATGCTAACAATGCTAACTTGCTAGTGAGGACTTTTATTTTGAAACAGTAGTTGCTAGGGTATCCATGGTGCCCACTATCAGGAATAAAGAAGTTACTGTAGTATAATCATGTTGGTTGCTATGGAAACTGTCAAAAACGCTTAGTTTTAATGGTTGCTATGTTGGTTGCTAGGTACATGGAGGTTTCATTTAGTTGACTGGAGGCATAGTTGATGATAACTGACAGTTGGAATGGTTGAACAGTTAAATAGTTGAGTAGTTTCAGTGGTTAAATGATTTAATAGTGTATTATTGCAGTGAGGACTTTTATTTTGAAACAGTTGTGGAAAGAGGAAACAGTTAACAGGATATGTAGTCTTCACAGAGAGATTGTATGCTTAAAGCCTGAGAGAGAGAGGGCTGCTGCAGGTGGGGCTGGCCACCTGGCATAAGATTCTAATTGCTCAACGACCCGATTGTGATGTCATAGAGGCCAATGTTAAGTCTATGGGGAAATTTTGAATAGTTTTTATTTAATAGTTCAAAAAGTATAAAAGTTACAAAGTTGAAAAGTCATAGCAACCCGATCCATTAGAATACCTACGTTACAAAATTTGAATGAAGTTTCTAAGTTAAACGGTTGAAGAGAAATTGCGGTTAGAAAAAGTGGTAAGCGGAATAATAATAACTATAAGAAGCCTAGGAAGAACAGTACAGTGCATTTGCATGCACTGTAATTACTGTGCCAGTGAAAATGGCAATTTATTTCTTCACAGAGAGGAAAACAAAGTGCTCTTTGTTTAAGATTTCTGTACTCCATCAGTGCTAGCTTACCTCGGCGCTAATCCAGTCCCAAGCAAAATAACTTTAATGTGGGCCTACTTACATCAAATATTTTGTTGTGTCGTCAAAACAAATGAAAATTAAGCACCCTATTATGAAGAAAAATTGCTAATGATGAATGAAAAATAATAATCCTGCACAAGAAGAACTGCACTATTTTTATCAAGCTTCTGTTGTTGATATTTGTCCTCCCATCCAGCAGGTGGCACTGAAGCACCCAAACTTGAATGTGACGACCTAAACAACACCACCTGGCTGGATTACAGGCAGGGGAATTTGCAGGTGCAGTACCTGCTGCTCACGCGCAACAACACCGACTGCGCCAGCCTGTTTACGCTCGACTCGCTGAATGAAACGCACTCCACCACAAGCTTCAACACCTCCCTCCCCACCAAAGTCATCATTCATGGGTTCAGGTGAGAATGAGCAGGGAGCCGTCTGCCTGAGGCTTGCCTGAAAGCTGTGTGTGTGTGTGTGTGTGTGTGTGTGTGGTGTGTGTGTGTGTGTGTGTGTGTGTGTGTGTGTGTGGTGTGTGTGTGTGTGTGTGTGTGTGTGTGTGTGTGTGTGTGTGTGTGTGTGTGTGTGTGTGTGTGTGTGTGTGTGTGAGCGTGTGTGCGTGTGTGCGTGTGTGCGTGTGTGCGTGCGTGCGTGCGTGTGCGTGCGTGCGTGCGTGCGTGCGTGCGTGAGTGTGTGTCAGTGCAGAGTGGGGTGTTTGAGAATAGTGTGACACACACAGAGACATTAATTCTCTGTTAGGGGGTTTCAGGTCTTGTTTGTGTTCTGTGTCTCCTCTTTCAGGTTCCGGGCACATTTGCATAACCTTGCTCTCGTCAGTGCTTTTCTTTTGAGTTATTTGTGTCCAAGTTAACCAATCTCTCCATCTTTTTCCATGTCTGTTCCTCCTCTCTCTTTTTTCTCTCTCGTTCTTTCTATACCTCTCCCCTCTCCTCTTTCTTCCTTTCTCTCTGTCTGTTTTCTCTCTCCTTCACTCCCCACCCTTTTTATCTCTGCCTTTCTCTGTCTCACGCCCCCTCTTTGCCCTTTCTCCCTCTTCTCTCTCTCTTCTCTTCTCTCTCTCTCTCTCTCTCTCTCTCTCTCTCTCTCTCTCTCTCTCTCTCTCTCTCTCTCTCTCTCTCTCTCTCTCTCTCTCTCTCTCTCTCTCTCTCTCTCTCTCTCTCTCTCTCTCTCTCAGGGCCCTGGGCAGTAAGCCATCCTGGGTGAGTTCCCTGGCGCAGGCCTTGCTCAGGGTTGAGGATGCGAATGTTCTGGTGGTGGACTGGATTGACAGCGCGTCCTTTGCCTACAACCGGGTCGTGGAGAGCTACAAGGATGTTGCCATCGAGATCTCAGTTCTGATCAACCATCTCAAAGTAAGACCATTACCCGCTCTGATAATAAAAACATGGAACATAATAGAATTCAAGATACAAGATATTATTCGGAAATGTCTCTGCAGTATACTTGCTATAGTTGTTTTGATGGTTGTTCTGCATGTTTGTTGTTTGTTTAACGTGTTTGTTGTTTTGTGTGCTTGTCCCGTTCTCTAAGAACCACGGGAGCACGCTGGAGTCCTTCCACTTCATCGGCGTGAGTCTTGGAGCCCACGTGGCAGGATTTGTAGGAACGCTGTTTGATGGAAAACTGGGGAGAATTACAGGTATCCACAATTATAGACTATCTGTATTTATAAAGTTACTGTATGCCCAGGATGTTATTTTATTGGTGTGATAATTGTCTTCTGAGATTTTGACTCTCATCTGTCATTGTAAATCAGAATCAGAGTTGCCTTTGTTGGTGAGGTTTGCGTAAACAAACAAGGAATTTGATTCCGGTTCTTTGCTCTCAAAGTACAGCACTCAAACAAATAAGAACAGAACAGAACACTATAGCAAATTCATCACTGTTCAAATGCAGTATACTGAGTCAATCCACACATTTGCATTTAATATGGTGTATAGGATCATGTCTCAAGTTCTACACTGACCAGAAGTTGTTGGTTTGAGCTGGTGCCTGGAACTGTCACCAGCTTTACTCAGGCATCCCGACAACATTCTGAGTAGCAACAACATGGAGAGATCGCAGATAAAGGCTGTGTCCAATTGTCAAGGGTGCACGCTGGATAGTACCGTGCTTTCCAGCGTCTCACTTAGCTTGCTCCTCAGTATGCGTCCCTACAGTACATTTGGACAGCACAAACTAGTTGGCGTCACCTGACGGGGAGGGGTGTGTGTTGCTTGACGATTTGCATGACCTGTGGAGCTTGACCTGCGCTGCGCAATGGATTATGGGATATCTGAGGCCAAAAAAGATGCATCGATGCACGCTTGGAAATCACGCCAAACGAAGTACCCATCTAGTGAGAGCGCTTGACTTTTCGGACAGTCTATTCTGACGTAACTTCCGGAAAATGCACACTGCCCAGCGTGTGTACTTATGATTCAGACACAGCCATGGTCTGCTGAATCCCTCAGACGTCTTTTTTCATCAAATAAAAATATGAAACACAGTATAATGCATGAGAATATCCTTGCTTAAATTGTCGAATTTACCTTGCGCAATGAAAATGAAATGTTTTACAACAGTTCACACTACGTTGTTATGTCAGTCCAGATTTTTGACACTATCAGCACTTTATGGGAACTGATGTCATGGCCTTGCTAATCGCTAATGATGTGCGTAAGATGGCGCGCTGAAATGAAGATTTATTTTTGGTGCAAATCACCCATCACTTATCGGCCTCCAACTGTGACACATTAGCCTTGTGACAGACTGGCTGTGTGCCTGTGTGGCCATGCCAAGCTGCCCACTCATTACCATTGACTGAGTGGAGACCTTTGGCCTTCACTGGTCCGAACAGGCCGCTGAGTGTCCGAAACAAGGACAAACACTCATCCAGACAATGAGGGCCACTACAGATCAAAAGACTCACATACACACACACAGGCCCTCTTCAGCCCTGTATGTGAGTTGTTTATGTGTGTGTGTGCATGGGGCGTTGAGTAGTGGGTGGGTGTGTTTGGATGAGTAAGCGTGTGTGCGTGTGTGTGTGTGTGTGTGTGTGTGTGTGTGTGTGTGTGTGTGTGTGTGAATGAGGCTTTCGAAAAGAGAGCAAACAACAGCTGTATATTGACAACTTGGAGAGGGGGTACAGGCTGCGGGGGAGTACAAGGAGGCGAGACCTACCAAAACAACCGTATTGCTTCTTCCCCCATGCCAGACTGCCCTCGCCACACACAAGTGGCTCAGATGCCTTGCCAAGTTATTGTTCCCTTATAAAATACGCCAGCACTGAACAGCACAGAATAACAACCGAATAACAATTAACATTCTGTTTACAGTCTGCCAATTTGTGACCCAAAAGATCATAAAAAAAGCCCTCCTATAGAAATACTATACATTTATTGTACATATAAATGATATGCTGTATGTACTAATATACATGTTTCTGTAGAGCGATACAAGCCAATAAGTGCCCTGTTCCCACTGCATCTCTGATAGGTCTGGACCCAGCTGGGCCTCTGTTTAAAGGGAAGGATGTGTACGACCGACTAGACCCCTCAGATGCCCTGTTTGTTGAAGCCATCCACACAGACTCGGACTGTAAGAAAAACTAACCAGTTTCATCCACATCTTAACTGCATCAACTGCATCTAAATGCTCAAGTTTGTTGTAAATCTTAACATATGCCACTGCTTCATTAGTTCCAGTTCATTGCCTTGTTTTTGGCAAAAATCAATCTTTAGTCAGTCATTAATTATGTTGTTTTATAACTAACTACTGATACTTATAATGAGTTTGAAGCGTGTTTATTAACACAGTAACACCTAACGTCTGATGAACTGAAATTGCACCCACGTGGTAGATTTCGGAATCTCCATCCCAGTTGGGCATGTTGACTTCTTCCTAAATGGGGGTATGGACCAGACAGGATGTGCTCGCTCAAGGTTCAAATCAAGTAAGTGCGATACACAGTCGTTTACTGTTTCACTGTATAGCTGTGTAAGTGTAGACTAGTGCAGTTTGGAATGTGGCATTCTGTGCCTAAATTCTCAGGACTGAGTTTTTAATCATTTGAACTGAATAGAAATTCAACTTCCTGACTTCTGGAATTGTTATTCTTTTGTTTTACAGTGGAAGTCTCAAATTCATTCGTGGTATAAATGATAACTCAACTGATTCTTAGTTCTTACCTTCTTGTCTGCCTGAGAAAACATGTACGTTGTCAGTTCTTATTTATTTCCCAGTGTATGGCTATGTGATCTGTGACCACATGAGGGCGCTACATGTCTACATCAGCGCACTGAATGGCTCATGCGCCCTCGTGGGCTTCCCCTGCTCCACTTATGACAACTTCCTACTAGGAAACTGCTTTGATTGCCAGAGCACTTTTGGCGGGACCTGTCCACGAATTGGTAATGAAATTCTTTGAGGATTAAAAAAAAATGTTGTCTTGAATACTGTTATATATTCGTTTGTTAGAACTGTAAACTCTGTGAAAATAGGCTGGGCTGTAAAACAAGTAGGTCAGTATATGGACATTATAAATTATGGACAAAAAACTTTCCAGATTAGGCCCCTTATCCACACACTCATCAACACCATTAGTAAGCCCCTGGCCATCTGGGCATGCTCACCACCACCCTCCCGTCATTGATTTAGATCTATGTGGTCTAATAATTCATTTGCAGAAGTAATTTAATTTCTTACAGCAGAGTAGGCTATAGTATAGAGGAGTGGATGGTCAGGACAATCTATTGTAGACCCCATATGCCAATTACGCAGGAGTGAGATGCTAATTAGGGTATTAAGCACAATTTAACACCCTCTCATCCAGTATTGTCTTACACAGTCATCACATACATAATACATACTCTCACTCTAATAAAGTAAATGAGCAAAACCTCACCTCAGACTCCGCTCAAGGTCCTTTTTCCATTCCTCCCATGTCTGAGAGTGGTCCGTAGTCAAGTGTGTGGACCAGAGTCAGTCAGTCTGGCCTGCTAGCTGCTTATCTGTGAGGGTGGAGATACAGTGTCAAACTGATAGGGTTTCTCAGCCTAATGCGCCCCAAAGGCCTTTGATCTCTGTGTGCATTATGTGTATTTGTCTGTGCACATACATTTGTGTGAGTAGGCTATGTTTGGATGCGTGTGTGTGTGCGTGTGTGTGTGCGTGTGTGTGTGTGTGTGTGTGGGCTTCACTCTGCAGGCTTGCAGGAGAACAGTGGACTGACCGTACACCCTCTCCCCAATCAGCAGAAGGTCTATCTCCTGACCACCTCTTCTCCTCCATTCTGTGGTGTGTACCTGTGTGTGTGTGTGTGTGTGTGTGTGTGTCTGTGTCTGTGTCTGTGTCTGTGTCTGTGTCTGTGTCTGTGTCTGTGTGTGTGTGTGTGTGTGTGTGTGTGTGTGTGTGTGTGTGTATGTGTACCTGTGTGTGTGTGTGTGTGTGTCTGTATGTATGTGTGTGTGTGTGTGTGTGTGTGTGTGTGTGTTCTCAACGTCTGAGTAACATTAATCCCCCATTGATCTCTCGCCACATCACTTCTCACAGTGATTGACAGCTCAATCCCCTGTTGGTAAATTGGGTCGTTCTTAGGGCATCTGCTAAGGTGGGGAACCTAGTGTTGCTAATATATAATATACCAATAGTATTGCCAATATACAGTAGCACTAGTATTGCTAATATACAATAGCACTAGTATTGCTAATATACAATAGCATAGTATTACTAACATTCACTGTCATTGTTCAGAAAAAGCAAGTAAGTGTGTAGCACCTGGCACTGAGGAAACCACATTCACCTTATATTTTTAGCATCTCTAAATTAAGATATTCTTTTTTTTCCAACAAATGTTTTCAATCCCAGCTATTCGACTTTTGACAACCAGAAAAATAAAAAAAAATGTGCATCCTGTTTTACGTTATCACTTTCCTTCTGCATTTCGCTGATACGGATTTATAGATTTAACGAGGGAAATAGTGAGGGACAGTTTTGTTTGATCTGACTCCCACCTGCTCCCCCTGTCTGGGCCGTAGCGCATCACATCCTGGTGGAGGTGGAGGTGTCTCCGCTGAGCAAAAGTGCCGAGCTGCAGGTGGCCCTGAGGACCGTCGGAGGACCTGAGACGATAAACTCCTTCAAGCTGTGAGTTTGGGGTCACCATCATCATCATCGTATAACCCCTTACTGGCAGGCTGTGCCAGGCACATAATTGAAGTGTTTCATTCAAGCAGTGTAGAAATAAAAAAAGAAATGGTTATTAAACCAGAAGATTGGTTATTTATTTATTTTTCAAATTATACACACTGTCTGGTGTAGCCAGTTGATTATAGTGGAAGCTTATGTGGCAGACGTTTTGTGAATTGAATGCTTCTGTTACGTGTACTGTAGCCTGCCTGTCTGCTGGCAAATATGAGGTATGGTAAATGGGTGTAAATTCACTGAGGTCTCGGTCAAATTAAATATTTCTAAAAGCTCCTGAATTCCTTATATATGTGTGTATGTGTGTGTGTGTGTGTGTGTGTGTGTTGTTGCGCCGAAACGGTCTATAACTGTGAAACTGTTTGCACCGGGGATGTGTTTCAGCCACACTAAGGAGAATGCGTACAGGCGTTTGTTTGGCCACCCGGAGGTCCTGTGCCGAGTGGACTCCATCATGCTGAAGAGCACGGGCGCACGCTTCATCAGACAGGGGGACATGCACGTGGTGTCTGTGTGCATCTCCGAGTTCCCCTTCAAAAGGTGGGTAGTACATAGTGAAGTACACACACACACACACACACACACACACACACACACACACATACACACACACACACTCATACTGATCCACCACTTGTCTTGTCCTGTTTCTTCTAGGGACAGAAAACCACTGTGTGTAACGAACATCAACTTGGACAGATTTGTGTCATGGACGCATGAGTTTGTACAAGTGTGTGAGAGTTAGTGAGCCACAAAGACACCTCACACAGTAGTGTTAGAAACACCCAATGACAGACTCACATAGACACACACATTATTCATAAGAATATATACACGCACAGAGTAGTGGTATAAACACTAAAATGCACACTCACTCAGGAACACACACACACACACTCAAACACACTCACACATACAAACACTTGCTGGAGCGTTTGCAACTCACAAACTCGGGTATTATTCACTGATCATTGCCTTAACACTGGGAATTTAAAAAAAAGTCTTTGTCTGCAAATAGCACCCGGCATTGCTTTGAACTTCGCCAATTTACAAGGAAAAGCTGGGTCATACGCTACATGCACTCATTATGCAATCCTCAAAGCAGAGCTACAAAGAGGAAAACACACTCACCCACATACACAGAGGCACACACACACACACACACACACACACACACACACACACACATAAACAGAGAGACAGAGAGACAGACTCTCTCTGTGACAGGGTGTTCCGAGTTTTGCCCACAAGATTTCATTTCTCCTCACAGACAAGGAGCTGCCATTGATGTCATTCATTTTTACAACAAATTAGGGTAGCATGCCACTAATGCTAACTCAACCAAATCCTCTTCTTCTGCTTCAGCATACAGTATATTTCAATGTGCATTTTTTTTTAGAGATTCCATCATGCTTTGTTATTATGTATTCATCATCGTTGGAAGTGGACAATGAAGAGCATGACAAAACAGTTTGGTCATTTCTGTAAATGTTTTAATATTTGAATGCAGAAGGCTTGATGTTGGAGGCTCAGAATTTGTATCTTTAAAAAGAGCTTCATTGAGACATCGGTTTGGCCCCAAGGGGAAAAAATACATTTTTACATCGTCTCCATAATAGACAGAACTGTCATTTTGGAAGAAGAAAAACAAAAAAAACACACTTTTCCACATTTAGTCATAAACTCTGCATTTTACGTGCTACGTTATGATGTCTGTTGTTCAGACTATTTGAACATCCTGAATTGCCAACAGGCATTAACTGTCACATTCGGAATTGTGGAAGTCCAGACCGTAGCAAAAACATGTGTTTACTTAGTGGTTCACAGTCCTTTAATTCTATCATTTGTTTAGACACAACTTACATCAAGCAAACCCTTCCCATTCCCTATGTCATTCAAGCATAAAACGTGTGAACTTTGTAATGTGGAATCATCATATGCATATTAACACAACATCTAAAGACAAAAGAGAAAACTCAACAAACAAAATGTCTAAGTGACATGAGAAAGACAGAGTGAAAGTATGTGTCTGTGTCTTTTAATTGTCATCATCAGAATAAATCCTGTACCGTGGCTTTGTGATTCTTTCATAGACATTGTCTTTAGGTTTGGCACCCAAGGTTCCCTCTCAGGGAGTAGTGAGGAAAAAGAACCGGGAAAAATAAAACAAGTTAAAGGAACAGTCCACAATTCCAATGAAAGTTTGTAGCCTACATTTTTGAGCTCAGCAGCCAATCAAATTTCACCTTCTACCTTATGTTGATTGGCTGGAATGGTACAATCTCAGCCACTCCAGTTTCTTTCTGGACAGTGTATAGACACCAGTTGTTTGTTTGTTTTTATAGCACAAATAACAAACATCTGGAGGATTATGAGGTGTGACTGTGAATCTTCTGTAGTTTACAAACAGTGTTTTAGATTAGAATTGTGGACTGTAACTTTGCAAAAGCGAGACAGAAATGGGGGAAAAGCATTGAATGACAGACAGAAAAGAATACTGGAGCAGAACATAAGGCCCTGTGTTAAAATGTGTCTTGGCTAATCAGATCAAAAGTGGACAACTGAAACCCATCATGTATTTACACATGTGTCCATGACTAGGTGTTAGGCTGTCCTCTTGAGATCTGATCGCCCAAGACCCATTTTAAAACCGAGTGTAAAAAGAGGCTACGTCACTCAGGCGAAGGCAAATAGAGAGACAGAGTATGACCACCCGAGGGCATTGTGTGGAACTTAGGACCCCCCCCCCACCCCCGCCCGGGCCATGGTACGGTCCATGTGCTGGGTGAAACCACTGTCACAGCTTGGGGGTGTCAGTGGGTGCCAGGGGAGCCCGACCCCTCTGGTAGCGCTGCGGTGGGCCTGCAGAAGTGTCTCCCTCTGTGGGGAAAACAGAAGGTCGGACTCAGAAACACACAGTTTATAAAAAGGAAGCTACACATACGGCTGTTAATGCAACAGGCACACTGTCCAAACCATTTCAGAAGTCAGCTAGTTCCATACAGAGTCATGTTATTGCAGGCACCAAGGCCATAGGAGACTGTTTGACATTTCGGGGACAACCCAAATTCATTATTATGAGAAGGGCATGCATAACATATATGGTAATGGTATTCGGAGCATGAGCACGGAGACATATACAAATGTAAGACGGCACTCGTATATAAACATAAACAAAAAAGAGAGAAGAGACGAGAGTCGTGTGGAGGTCTGGTGCCATGTTCTGGCTGGCAGCAGGTGAGATATTGCCCCATTTGACCCATATCTATCAGAACTCTCATTCCACTGCAAACCGCATCTGAAGGTCAGCACAGAGTCTAATGACAGAGGAACCCTCCTCGCTGCAGCTGTCGTGGCATCAGACACTCACACCGTGCACACACACACACACACACACACACACTTATAGGCTTACACTCATACACATCACTAACCTCTCAACAACCCAACCTCTCTCTGCAATCCAGCCATTCGAAACATGACTCCCCTCCTTTTCCCAGCATGCTCTCACACACATTTACCGATAGACACACACACACACACACACCATGGACAAGGGCATGTTTCAGGGGGCTGTTTTGCTAGGCTGGATTAATGCTCTGCTTCCCAGGATGTTCCCTGTGCTTCCAGACCTTTAATCCAGCCACAAACAGGCACAAACACCCACACCAGCAACTGGACAAACACACACACACGGTTCTAAACACACTTAAGCAACTGCACAAACACAATCACACACTCAAAATAAATATTACTGAATTGAAACTTACACTCTTACCACACATATATAGAAATATATAAATACGCAAAACATAAATAATAAGTCCTGAGCTGAAATCAACACCCATACCCCTCTCACTCTCACTCACACACCCTCATTCACTAAAGCCCATTTGTCTACCTACCCAACCTATCTATAATGAAAGTCATTTTGTGATAATCTTTATCATTTAGCACAAAACTTTATTTCGAATTTTATATCTAGGAACTAGTCCTCATGTTTTTGAAGCCGCACACACACACATACACCACAGAAGGACATTTACCAAACACACTTCGTACATATATGACGATATTTAATAGAAAATGTCCATGAGCGACTTGAATATTGAGATAAGAAAACTCTGCCTTGGACTCATTACATTAAAAATGCCAAACAAGTCTTTCCACATGTGTCTTTTACAGCCATGTTATACAATGTGTGTGAACAAAAACCAAATGGGTCGGGATGATAACACAGCAGCTCAGAAACGACAGCATCCACACCCACAACACAACACACCACACCTCCCTCTCTCTGTTAGTCCTGTGGGTGCCAGAAAGGTGTTAAATTAGTAAGGATGTGCCACGTCAAACAAGCACCCCTTTCGCCCGATGCCATCCCCTGCCCCACCATCGAAAAAGAAACACCCCACACCTGCACCTCACTACATGTCCTACACACTCCAACCCCCCCCCCCCACCACCACCACCCCCCAACGCCCGCACATGAGTACTTACATGAGCCCTAAGAAGTGGCCTCGTGTGTTAGATCCAGCAACCTCTCCCTCAAAAAGAACATAAAAAAAACGAAAAAACAAAAAAAAACTCCCTCTACTTCAAATAATCCCTTTCACTCCCATAATCCATTAGCGAGCCAGCAATGTCAGCGAAGTCCTCCAGGACCAGGCTGGTGGAGTCCTCACCGGAGGGCAGCTCCGTGTCCGACGGGCAGGACTGCTGCCGTGCGGACGGGCCCAGCGCCGGCGCCCTTTCGCCTCGTGCCGGGGCGCCGCTCTCCGACTTGGGCCTCTGGGTGTCTGGCAAGGGGTCCACGGTCACTATGGCCTGGTCGCCATGGCTGCCGACGGCCGGCGGGGCCGAGCTGGTGCTGCCGCCGCCGCCCTCGCTGGACTGGGTGGAGGGGGCGAGGACGTGGTAGAGGCTGGGCAGGCGGATGTCGAGGCGCACGCCGCTCTTGGCGAAGAGCTTGTCGTTGAGCGAGTAGAGCTTGTCGGCGATGTCGTTGCCCAGCATGACCGAGAAGAGGCGCGCAACGTAGCGCTCCCGCGACAGCAGCAGGTACAGGCGCCGCCGGCGCCACGAGATGTAGCGGCAGTCCTCCTCCGCCGTCAAGGTCACCTGGGGTCAAAGAGGGCAGTGGAGGTCATGGGTCTCAAGCATGTCAGATCAGACTACAAAGGCATAAAGGATAATAGGAATATAAGAATTACACCAAACACTACAGTATATGCACATCAATTAAAGTTGAAAATGAAAGGACTGTGTGAAAGAGTAAAGAGAAAACGTAGAGTATACTACTGGCAGTTCTAGGGTTAATGCTTAGAACACTGGCCATAAAAAGAGACACTTGGCTATCTCAGTGTCGTGAACCAGATCTGTGTACCTGAAGAATTTCATTATGTAACAAGAATGGCGTGACACAATTTAATATGGAAAATTACCTCTCAGTCTTTTTTTCACTCAGATGAGGAGTGCTAAAAAATGATGATTGAACATGTTTGGAATGATGTTCAACTTTAAAGTGACCGAAGAGTGTTTGGCTGTTTTCATGAAGCCTAGACCGATGTAAGCCTGGATCAGACTAAAAGCAGGCTCATTATTCAATAGGTACCTGAAAGTTCCCCTCCTCAGTCGGCCTCAGTGACTCCCACTCGGGCGAGTCCAGAAACTGATGAGGGAAGATGTAGTGCAGGAATTGACCTTCTAGAGACACGCGGATCCTGAGGACACACAAGGGAGAGTAGACAGAGAGGAGAGTAACAAATTACCTCCACAATAATAGAGTTACCCATGCGTAGGAATCGCATTAGTGCTTCTACACAAATGATGGTGATCCATCCCAGTACAAAGACATCTGAAAGGCATGTATAACTTGCTAACTATACATTTATTATCTCTGTCTAATAGATAGAACACCAAAATGTAGTGTATAAGATAGTATACAGAAACTATAGAAACTATACCATATATACACACTATGCCCTATTATATATATTGTTAACATAGTAAATAAAAGTGTACCACTGAAACTCTTTGGTGTTTTAAACTAAACGTTTTAAAATGAAAACAGATAGAGTGGGCGTATCCTCAGGCCTCCTGAAACTGCTGATAATAAGATGACTGTGCCCTGTGCCCACACAAGAGCAACACAATGTCAGATATAATCCTATGCCATATGGCAGTCTAATCAGTGGATAATACCCTGGTGTATCTGAATATTCATAGAGAGGCCTTCTGGCTTGCTAACTTCAGGAGGAAACTGCTATGAGCCGTAAAAGTAATTGGCATGAGCAGCCAGTCATAGTAGGTTAATGCCACATTAGCTCCTGAGAATACAGCCGTATGTGTTTTCTGTAACCCAGTGGAATCTCTCTGAAGACCCTCTGGCATTCTTTCCACTCCCGCAGTGTGGGAAACACAATGGCTGATGGGAAACTCACATCCAGGGAACAGTGGAAATTCATTTTGTTTGAAACACATCCCATTTATTATTCCCAGTGACAAATAAAGGCCTGGAAGAATGTCCTGAGGGCTTTTGGAAAAACATTATCTTGGCAATAAACCATGCAGTACAGTAAGTTTGAGTGAGCAATCAAATACTTTTGATTGCATGCACAATCATTTTTCACTGATCTTAATCATAGACTGAATTGTAAATTACCGTGAAATCTCTTTTCACATGCCAAATAAACCGCCCTCACAGGTCACACGAAGTAAACTTTTATGAGTTCAACCCCGTAGTTACCCGCTTATCTCATCGTGCCAACTCGACTGCAAACTCCTCAGCCAAATGCCCTGACACCAGAGAGGCAGTCCTACTCTGCAAGGGGAGTTGGGAAAGGCAGCTCATAGGCACGCTCACTGACTGGTTTACAACCTGCGACTGCATGGATGTATTTCAACCTGCCATATCCTGTTTCCATTGGCCTGCTGGGAGTCCCTCTGAAGTTTTGCTTTTCAATGGCGCCATTTTAGATTTGGCTAATGACATACAAAACATGTCACTCAGAATATGTTTAAATAGGAGTGCACTCCCTTTATTTGAGATGAGCAGAATCTAGGACATTTCTGTGCATCTCTTACCAATTTTACAGCCATTATAAAGTGGGCAATGAGGTATGTTAAAGGTATATTTGACTAGATTGAAATGGTGCACAGCACACACACACACACACACAAACAAACATCACAAAATGCATGAATGCAAACCTTTGACCTTTATTATCTGACTGCATAAATGCTCAATCTCTCTGAAACCCCTTTTCAATAAAAAACAAACAAACAAAAAAAAACACCCCACTGGTCACTCACCTCCCCGTGAGCAGGAAGGAGAGCTGGTCGATGGGCGTCTTGCCCTCCACGGCGTACGTCTCCTCGGCGGCCAGCGCCAGCACCTTGCTCTCGCAGGCGGCCGTGATCTCCTTGAACACCTGCACGGGCACGCCCAGCGGCGCGTACACGGCCTGGTAGAGCGTCGCCAGCTCCCCGTCGCGCAGGCCGTCGCGCAGCAGCCGCACCACCAGGTGGACGATCTGGCAGAGGCACGCCGCCACCAGCAGGACGTTCCACACGAACACGTCCAGGCCGCAGACGGTCAGGAAGCCCCAGAGGGAGAGGCAGACGTGCGCCGGCACCAGCAGGCTGAAGATGTAGAGGGCGCCGTACGCCGTGCTGCCCCCCATGTAGCCCAGGATGAGCACCGTGTTGCCCAGCTGGTAGAGGGCGCCCTCCGTGTTGTTGGTGAAGCCGGTGCATGGCTCGGCGTTGAGCACCGAGCCGAGACCGGTGGAGTTGTCCCAGCTCATGTCTCTGTGTGTGTGTCGGTGGGTGTGTTTGTTTGTGTTTTTGTGTTTGTCCACGCTTTAGTTTACTCTGGTGATCACTCTCAGATATCCAAAGTAGATATAAAGCTGATATACAATAAAAAGCTGTCAAGCTGTCAGCAGACCAAAAGACTTTGTCCTCCGAATTCTTCAGTCGATTCTTCAGTGAAACATCTCCGACATGTCAGCAATGTCGACAGATCGTTCCCATTGGTTCTGTTCTGACTTCCTGTTCATTTACAGCGCTCATTTATTCCCACGACAACTCCTTGTCGAATTTCCCCAAGCAGAAAATCCCCCTTTGACAAGTCGCCGCGACGCACTGGAATCGTCTTCATACTAGGCGTCCTTCCATCTCTTTCCCACACCCTCCTGCACTCTCGCCGATACCTCACCCACAAACCTCCTGCTCCCCTCTTCACACAAAGTGAAGTGAGTGGTCTTGGTCACTGAGAGAGGGAAAGGTATGATAGAGGGGGAAAGAGAGCAGAGCGACAGAGAGGGAGAGAGGGAAAGACGGAGGGAGAGAGAGAGAGAGAGGGGGGGGGCCTACAAGGATAACCATGTTTGGAATTGAAACCTAAGGAGAAGAGAGCCACCGACAGAAAGCAGACCACTTACTTAACATAACAGCATAGAGACCATGATAACAGGGTGGCAGGGAGCAACGGAGCAGACCACAACCTCCAGGAAAAGTCGCACCACCTCTTGGCAAGGCTGCCTCTCGGCAAGAGTTTTTCTACAGCAACAACGGACACTTTGGTTCAAGTCAACAACGCCACAATGTGCTCGGCAACGCAGCGCTGGGGTAGAGGAGGTGGTTGTAGGAGGGGGGTGAGGGGACATATTTGAGATACTAAAATAGATGGAATTACAGGGGAGGTCGCATTTCACAGATGACTGCCACGCACTGTAACCCCAGCCAAAAGCGCATCAACCGTACCTCCAGACAAACCACATTTTCTCATACCTGGCATGGGGAGAGAGGCATGCCATAGCTATAAAATCCTGCATAAAATCTTAATTTTTCCACTCACACGGAACACCTCGCATTAAAACATGGAGTCTAATGTCCCATCACCATCTTGAACTGGTGTTAAAGAGTGCCCCCTGCAGAATCCCTTTGAACTAGCCTTGACAGTGGTATGCATAGGACAACAAGTTTAGACAGTTTGTCATCATTGCATGACTAGAGTTCTCAGAATTGACCACTTATGGGTTGTGGTGCACACTGAAATAGTGATTAAAAGCCATTTAAAATGGACGTCTAAAAGGACAAGCTGGGGGTTTTTTTTCAGTCAAGGCAAGGACAATCAGATAACTTTAATCTTAGAAAACACTATTTATTCCTGACAGTTAATACAAAATGTTGTAATGGAGTTCCACCATCAATCCCACACACGTAAACCCTAAAATGAGACTTTAAGAGATACTCATCAGTTAGCACTTAATCTAGCCAAACGGTCGGTCAAACACACAGTCGAACAGAGTGTGTGTGTGTGTGTGGGTGTCAAGGCTGATTGAGTAGCCAGTGACTCACATGGCTATCCTGTGTGTACAGTCACAGTGCAGGCACCTCCCACTGAGGATAAGCAGTAAAGGTTACTCTGCAGAGCCCTCCGGTGCAGCATCTCAGCCATACAAGGCACTGAGCCAGAGAGAGAGAGAGAGAGAGAGAGACAGAGAGAGAGAGAGAGAGAGAGAAAGAGCCAGAGAGAGAGACATGCACACATAAAGAGCTAGAACTCACCCTTGCTAAAGCCTCAGATTTACACTGCCCTGGAAATACAGAACCATGGAATGTCAGTTTTGCACTTTACTTTAATTATCTAAATTAAAACACCACTATGGCACTCTAGCTCAGACTTCACGGTGTGGTGAAATCAATCTGAATTTCTTGGAAGGTTTAAAACCCTAAGGCTGACCTACAAGCAGTTTTAGCAGAACGCATGCCTGCATAAAGAACTGCAGCACCTAACTGTGAAAAGAACTTTGATAAAAGTTAAGTGTCGGCTAGTTGTGCTCAGCCTATTTTCGGCATGAGCACATAACTCAAGAGGTGCAGCTGTCATCATCCCACACAGGAAAGAGCAACTGAAAAAAAAATAAAAACACCTTTGAACCAGGAAGTACTACACTATTGACCAGGAAGTTGTTTGTCCCTCTATTGCTTCAGGCTGGATCAACTGAATCCAGTGTATTGGGGTGAAAATGCCTGGTTTACTGAAAACATAAAAGTAAAAAAACAGCCATTTTATACAGCCATACTTATTATATAAGATTCCTTACAGAAAAGTTGCCTGTGTTGGAACAAACAGGAAAACACCAACACAAATCTTGCATAGGAATTTTTATTTCACATTTTTCTAAAGTACATCTTCACAATTTCTCAGCACATTAAGACAAAAAAGTTAACGGTGCAGCAATCTCTTCCCTCGACGATAACATAAATAAAACCTAGAGGAATATCCCTGGTCCTCCTCCAAGCAGCACACCAGCCATCATTACACACTGAAAAGAGAAAGGGAACATATACCACACCTGTGACCAAATGTAAGCATTTTCAGCCGTATGAACCATCTTCATCAAATTGTACCGTTGACATCTTGTTTTTTTTTAATAACAAACGTGACTACTGCAGGTTTAAAAGTTAAAATTGTATAAATGGTTCTGACAGGGTAGAGCTGCTATGGACAGCTCAGCACAGCACATTCTGAAAGTGTCGCCATTTAACCCCACCCACCTCGGTACTCTATTGTGTTAAACCGCACACGCAGGCAGCATCCTTACAAATGAGTTCAGCTGTGTGCACAGCACCAGATCAGATTAAAAAAGAATTAAATAAATACATTAATAGACATCCATCGCATCATTTCAGCATCCCCTCATGATTACAAACATCAACTTGGTGGCTACATTAAGAACAACTCAGAGAGGATAGTTCAACTCACCTGCCTCTAAAGTGTTGAAGTAATCAAATCTTGAATCCAAGTGCCCTCATGCATTCCTTGTGAGCCTCGATGAGACCTGAGCAACTTTCTTCTCCCTTCTCAATGATGCTGAAATAATCAAAGATGTAGTTCATTCAATAAAGCAAACAACTCTGCCCCACAATCCTAAAAGACGATCCTCATCAGTATCAACTGAACTGAGCTTTGATGTTTGTGTATTTGATATCCTTACCATGCATCCCTTGCTTGTTTGGTCTCTGGACACGCACAGCATGGTTTCAGTGGTTTCTTCTCTGCTCCCTCAATGGCAGGTGTTGGTTCGCTAACGCTAGCGGCAGAGACGGTCGACATACCGAGACGAGGGCAAACTGCAGAAAGTTAAATACACGAATTGAATGCACTGCACATTGACATTTTAACAGGAACATCACGGTGATGCAAGCTAGGGATGTTTGACATTACAATGTTTGTGCATCTCTTCCGCAAGATGGAACGTTACCGTTAGTTGCGTAACGCTTAGTTAGCTAGACAGTCAGTCTTCATAAACCGTATAACTATTAACATGTAAGAGGTTGTATAGTTATGCAATACTTATATGTAGGCTACCCAACTGGCAGCTAAATCCATTGATGCAGTTGGATATGCTAACGTTAGCATTAAAGCTAGCTAAACGTTATAGGACGTAAATTGTGCTAGCCAAATACGAAGACATGGATCAAGTTCACCGACTTCCTACAAAAGAACTGTATTCGTGAACTTACTCGGTTAACAAGCAGCTGCTGAAATCTTGAAAGCTGGTGATATATCTTGTGCTTACACGAATCCTGATGAACTACAGCCCTCTAACCATGTGTGTCCTTCCTTGCACAACATAAAAAATGTCTGGTCTGACATAATCCATGACAACTGAATGCTGGGTAATGTAGATTTTAGTCGCGACAACGAGCAGGGGGGGGGGGGGGGGGGGGGGACAGCGTCAGAAAGAAGTCCCACTAGCTGTAACAGGTGATTTCACTAATTAGGCCTAATTATTGCTGAGTTTAGCTAATAAGAATCAGCTGGTTTTACAGAATGGTTGGAATAAATAATGTGGTTCGATATCTGCCTTATATACTCAAACAAGGTCATATTCATATGCGTCGGCGTTTTATCTTTTTTAGGACTATTATTAATGAATTCAATAAATAAATAATATGTGTTCTCTTGTCCAGCATATACAGACCTCATGGGTCACTTTTCAAGTTGTCCAGAAGACCTTCTGGATAGGTAACCAGGCCCTAAAACTTCTCTGTTAGCAGATTGTCTTCATGATCATTAGATCATCACGGCTCATCATCTTGCTACAACAGCAACACCTGCTGGTCAATCTATATGAAACAACTGAAAACAAGCAGAATTTTGTGTGGTACTGATGATTTGTGATGAGGTGATAAAACTCATTATGTAAGACAACTGGTATTACCAACTAACCCCATGCATTTCTATGGAGGATTTTTGGAGTGCTGTGTCTCCTCATTTAGAAAGTCTCTGGCTAGCCTACTTTAATTGTGATAAGTAGAAAGATGAAGGAAGACAGTCAAATTAAACCGTTGTCCTTCATGGAAAAATACTTCAGTCTGGTCCCCACAACTAAATTCCGGAACAGTTATTGATGTTAAGTGCAACCAGAGCCATAGAAAGAGAGAGTTGCGACACTCTCTGATGTTGCCGCCACACGATCAAAAGTTCCAAAAAACCTGTGCTTAATGGCTGAATTCTGTTGTTCATTGAAACAAAAAACCCAAAACATTTATTTATAATTTCTTGCCAATGTTGATATGGTATTATTTGTATTGTTTTTAGTCACTTCATTTTTGTGCTATTTTTTGTTCTGTTTATATGTAAAGCACTTTGAAACTATGTTTAGAAAAGCGCTCTATAAATAAAGATTATTATTATTATTATTATTAGAGTTTGAAGCAACAGGAACTCTGGTGAGCGTGAGAGATAAGATTCTAGAACCTTCATTTGGATGACGCAGATGGATACACAGGTCCCCCAGCTAGCCTGCGGGAAGAAACAGATGCTAAACATGGGTTACCATTAATTTTAGCTTCTACATCTAGCTATAAACAGTGAAACAGTGGTAGCCAAGTTAAGTTGTAAAGCAATAAATAACCCCTTACCTTTTATCACGAGTTTCTGTGATGGAGACGGATGAAAAACTGAGTTCAACGGTCTCTCGCCGACGTGCTAATGCTACAACTGAAAATGCTGGCGATGACATTAAAGTTGACATTGAAGATAAACATTCCAGCCGCTTTCATCGGGTCAAATCTCATCTGTTTGAACTACTTCTTCCGAAGTACAACAAACAGTCTTCGTTCATGTTTGGAAGCGAACTTGCTTTTAAGTTGGAATGTGAACGTCAACGGCAAGCAGGGGCATGGGTAATACATCCTCTCAGTTCAGTAAGGTGAGTTCAAATAACATTAGCTAGCTGCAAACTGTTTTATGCTAGCATAGCTGCTAGTAAACTAACTTTATGTTTGCTAAAGAAATTATCTAACATCATCTGAAGTTACTTGAGATCTATCTAACATTATCTACTAGATCATTGTTAACGAGATAGACTCGAAAAAAAAAATCATCTTGCAACTTTTGAAATATCATGAAAGGTTAGATTAAAGTTACTCAAATGCTGTCTAAACAGGGTTAGCAGCTAGTTCTAGCTGCTACCAAGAGCAAAACATTAAGTCTTCAATGTACCTAATCTAACATTTTTCAAGACTCCATAAAACAACGTAACGTATTGTGATTACTTTGTACTTTTTAATCTATTTTGCAGGCACAATTATGTCCTGGTCATGGTCATATTGACTTTTTTGAACCTTATGTCAATTCCATTGGAAATAGCCTATTCTGAGGAGGCTGCTGGAGTGGCTCGGACATTTTGGAAAGTGTTCAATGTGTTTTCTGACTCTCTGTTTCTTCTGGATGTTATCCTGAACTTTAGAATGGGTATTCTCTCAGATAGCGATGAGGTATGAATGGTATGACTCATATTGTATTTGTATGGTATAGTAAAATGTGGAAGTAGGCATTTCTGTATTTTTGTGGTCCTTGTATACCTTCTCTAGGGAAATGCTCAATTACCCTTTGTTCTTCCATTGTAAGAATTTCTTTTTTTTTTTTTTTTTTAATTCACTAACCCTTTTTTATCCACTATTCCTATAGACCCCTTTACGGTTCCCAGAATGTGAGCATGTCGGGGTCAGAAAGCTTTCCATCCCATTTGAATTGTGTGTGTGTGAATGAACTGAAACAAGGAAACGTCAAGGGAAATTACTTTTTTTGCATGTATACACGCTGGGCTTGTCAACCAGATATAGACTCCTCAATATTTGTAAACATCCAGAGGTTAGGTAGCCTGGGTATTCTCATCCTGCCTTGCGCGGTGATTTCATTCACCTGTCAGGTAGTTTCTCAGTTCTGGAAACTACCGCCCTAATTTTTTGCCTGAGATAGGGGACCAATTACAGAACAGGGGGGGAAGCAAGACCATGATGAGCTATGCACAGACGCATTTGATAGACATCCGTGGCACCCAATGAACGGATTTGGGCATTTTTTTCAAATACGAGACAATTAAAGTCTGGTTGCCAGACCACGTCTCATGGTCTGGCAACCAGAGTGTCAGGTCAGAAAATGTCAGGTCATGGCAACACTCCCATGGAAGTGGTAGGCACTAGCCAGGCTAGAGGTTAGGCTGGGTGTGCACACAGCATGGGGTCAGAAAATTTGAGCAGCTAATAGACCTGCATGTTGCGCCGTCAAGGTATGTACTGTCATTGTCACCCAAGGGCCGCGAACCGTACCTTAATAAATTAGTATTAGCTTGATTGTTTGCCTGATCCTGAGCTGATAATAGAATGGATAGACGACATTAGCAAGAAGCCAAAGATTCATTAGCACGACATATACAGTACAACTATCGGGTTGACAGGCCCAGTCTCTATACACGCAAAAATAGGTGCATAAGTAGTCATTTTTCTTGACATTTCAGTCAATTCACATACACACAATTCAATGGGATAGAAAGTTTTCTGACTCCGACATGCGCACACCTTTTCTGTGACGTGAAGGGGTCTATATGTCGGACTAATGACTCTGGCCATTTGTCAATGCTGTCTACCCATTCTACCCATACCCCATCAGCTCAAAATCAGGCAGACAATCCGTCCACACGACACTCCACACGATCCCGGCATTTTAGGAGGCTGTAACGTTTTTTTTTATTATTATTATTATTTTAATGTAGGTTTTTTTTTTTTTTTTTTTTTTTAACCGCTCATCAGCTTTGGACAGCAAATCCGGCATTTTCGATGACGACATAGCCCCACCCCTCAACCCAGCTGCTGCACCCGACCTGACCAGAGCCAGTTTGTGGAGAGCTGGTTCCCTCCCTATTAAAGGAATAGTTCGGAATTTTAGACATAGGACCTTATTTCCAACTTGGTCGGGGTGATATAGGTCGGTGAAGACCATTTTCAGTGAATTTCTGCCCTTCCTTGAGTTGCAGCGTTCATCTCGTGCTAACCTAGGTGCCGAGATAACGCAAGTCAACGGTAACATCCAGCCTGCCACTGAAAACACTCCACAGAACACCAGAAACAAATAAATGATATCGTCAGACTACCAATGCACATGCCTGTGTTGATAGAACAATGTTAGAAATAAAACTAACCTTCCATCGCATTCGCATTGCAATAGCCTACTTTGTTCCCTGTATAGCAGTGGCGGATTGATATTGAGAAACTAGTCCCTCAAAATGTAATAAATCATTGAGTTGCAAGGTTAGTTTTATTTCTAAAATTATTCTATCTACACGGACACGTATATCGATAGTCCGACGTTTTAATTGACTTGTCTCGGGTGTGCGGTTGAGTGAGTAAGACTGTTATTGATGTCAGACTGATGTTACCGTAGAAATGCGTTAGCTAAGAACCAGCGTTAGCAAAGGGGGACGCTGCAACTGAAGGAAGGGGTTAAACGTGATAAAAACGGTCTCCACCGACCTATATCACCTCGGTAAAGTTGGAAATGAGGTCCTATGTCCAAAATTCCGAACTATTCCTTTAAATCCATTGTACCTGCAATCTGTTGCAGTTCCGCTAGGGGCGATCGCGAGTAAGTTCAAAAACAAATGGAGCTAGACAGCTGAATGTGTCTCTTTCACCTGATTGTCATTCAAAAATCAAAGATTTGATTGTAGTTTTTGATAGCTCAATATGGATTATACTGTAGATCGAAAGTTGAAGGAACGAGTAATTATGGCCTTTCAATTTCGTATAGGTTGGGTTGTTGTTTCCTATAACACGCTAGCATTCTGCTAAAGAATGACGTCATCGACACGTTTGAAAGTTTTTTTTTAGAACAAAGTGACTTTAACAATATAATACTCAGCAGTGTGTATTTTCTTTGTGCACTTATTCGCGAGCGCCCTCACGTGGTTTCAGAAGAGGAACTGCAACCAGTTCAGAAACCCAAAGTTTCCCGATAGTCGAGGTTCTCCCATTAGACATTTTCTGACCTGACACTCTGCTTGTCAGAATAAACCAAATCATGTGTTTGCCTTATTAAAATGTTTTACTTTTCCCCATCATGAATTCTGTGCATGCGCCATGCGGCCTTTTGTGTCCAAGTTAGAAGCACACCGTTAGGTTGACTTATATAGCTTACTACAACTGCGTTATGACTTAACGCATGACAATTTTATCTATTGTAACTTGCCCTATACCAGACCTAATGCAAGATGTAAAAGCATTTCCACGTATATAGCTGTAGAATGTTTGTCTTTTCATAGAGAATTAATGTGAGCGCATCTGCACCGTCACGGCACCATCCACTGGCCTGGCATGTGCATTACAGCGCTTTCTGTCGCTTTCACCGCTTTTTTTTTTTTACCGGTGTTGTTAAAGGTGTGAAAGTGGTCCGAAAAAATACACCCGTTGGTTTCGTGTAGATGTGGCCTAATTTATTAAGATACGGTTTGCGGCCCTTGGGTATCCATGACCTTACCATGATACTTTGAAAGCTCAACATGCCGGTCTATTAGCTGCGCCATTTTTCTGACCCCATGCTGCGCGCACACCCAACCCAGACTCTCGATGATTACAGACATTGAAGGGGTCTATTCATACTTTGCACGTGACGTCACAACTGCTGGCTGGCGGGCAAGGACATCATTCTCCATCTTGCCAGGTCGTCGCCAGTTTTACAATGCGAAAGTCGGTGTGAAAACGATATGCCAGATAGTTGCTGTGTGATTGCACAAAAAGCTGGGATTACGTTTTTTTTTTTTTTTTACCGTATTTATCAATCTGTCATTCGCTGGCTGGTATATGCAGATGAGGACTTCATCACACGACAGAACAGATGACTTTGTGTATAGCTAGCTACAAACATGCAAACGTAAGGCACTTTTGTCAACGTTTCTTGCCCGCCAGTAGTCACGTGACTGCAAAGTATGAATTGTCAGCTAAAGAAACAACTCAAGGCATCTTACTTAGGACAAATAGTTGCACTTAACAGTATTTGTTCACATATTGTTGTGCAATGTGGACAGTGTATTCATAAACAATTTATTGGCCTTCTTTTTCAGATAGCAATCATTGATGTAAAGATTATTGCCAAGGATTATTTGAGGACTTGGTTTATTCCAGATGCACTAGCTTCATTCCCTGTTGACTTCATCATTGCCATTGCAGTAAATTGACTCATTACTATCTTCAAATTATGTCTGAAATGTCAAAGTATTGGTTGAATTGTGACAGAAAATGCCACCTCTCTTAGGACACCTGGCACGACAAGAGCACAACATCACTTCAAGGTGCCAAAATTATGCGGATTCTTATGTTTGCAAGAATTCTTAGCATGGTTCGTCTCCTTCGTGTGTCCCGGCTAGTGAGATTCTTCGGTGAGTTAGAACAGGTACGTATTTGGAACCCTCCTGTATTTAAAGGTAGAGGCCGCAATTCTGGCAAAGGGCTGCTGATATTAGAGCTCAACAGTGAATCAAATGAAACCCCTCCCTTCTCTGCTCCAGAAACATTGTGCTGATTGGCTAGAATCATTTATGGTTGGGTCTGAACCACAATATTTGTTTCCAAAGTGTAGGCTAGGTAAGAATTGCGGACTCCACCTTTAAATTCCACAAACTTTAGTTTCCATTGTGGTGCATTCTTTCAGATTTTTTCTCTGTTTCCATCTACAGGGCCCATCAGTATGGTATTACTTTTCATGTCTTACTCTCTTTCCTTTTCTCAGATGTCTAATGCAAATCTGGAAGGTGTCCGTATCTTCTTCCGAGTCATTGGTTTATTCATGATGATGTTTATCCTGTGCCACTGGAATGGTTGCATTCAGTACTTTGTGCCTTTGCTGGGAAACTTCCCACCAGACTGCTGGGTTAAACGCGAAGACCTCATGGTAGATTTTTACTATGCCATATTCACTGTTGCATGGTTGACAATATTTTATGGTACGAAAGCAAGGAACTTCAAGGTGCATGCTGACTTTTTGGGACTTCATTAACCGTATCCCCCAGAGTTAGCTAAGTTGATACCCTTCTCATCTCCATGTGTGTAGCTTCTCAGTCTGAGGCACCCACCGCTAGCTTAGCACAGGTCTCTTGAAGTGGCTGGTTACAATAGTCTACACATCCCAATAGTGACAAAAGAACTCCATCATTTTCCTATTTACATAATGTCATGTGTTAAGAATTACAACGTGCACAAATAACAATGTCAAATGAGACACAGCTGTTTTGTAAGCATATACAGTGCTCGGCATAAGTGAATACACCCATGCAAAAGTTGACTTAAAAGACAAGTTAAAGATTATCTTTTGGAAATTGATGCACCATACCTAGAGATTGGAATGGGTTTTTTTTTTCAGTTAGCCTGTTAGCTGGTTTCATGCTCATTGAGCTCAATGCAAATCAAATCAGCTAGTAGGCAACTGAAAAAAAAAAAAAAAAACATCATACCAATCTCTATGTGATGTTGGGCCAAGGGAACTTTATCAGGATGCATAGGATCCTGGATCCATGAAATAACTGGCCTTTACAAATAAAAATCTGCCTGCCTCTTTGGGAATTCAACATAAGGATGTACTCACATTAGAGCGTGGATCGGGCCGATTTTTTCTGTCCACGACCGACCCGAGCCCGACAGTGCAGTGATCGAATCCGACCCGAACCCGACAGGCATTAAGATATTTGTGTCCGAGTTCGACCGGGCCCGACACAGTTCAAATCACATTATTTTCATAGGCATACTAATGACACGTGGATATTGCTTGTGTGGAAAGTCCGATTGTATCAATCAATTGAAAGGCATTCGGAAACGTCGGCACAGATAAGCGGAGCCATGAGCGCACACACACGGAGCAAGAAGTGCTCGTTAGAACAAGAGGCCACCGGGCACAGTTATGTAGGCTATGTGTACATGCTATGACTTTCCTCTCTCATTTTTGATGGTCTTAAACTCTCCAGAGGCTAACTTCTGTTTGCAATCTTCCATCTTAGCACAGCTCACAACTGCACTTAGGCTACTGTACGTGTTTCGTTGTCGCATGCAATAGAAAAATCTCACGCACAGGAGGAAATATGTTATGCTGTTGATCAGGAATCAGGATAATCAGGATAATCTATTACAAACCTATCACAAAAACGAACATCAAGTGAAATAAGTTGTTTTTCATTTTACATTTCAAATGTCTTATCGCACTGATGTGTCCGGGTCCGACCCGAGCCCGAACATAAGTTGTAAATATTTGTCCGACTCCGATCGAACCCATCGGGCTTCGGTCGGGTTTCCATGCTCTAACTCACATATGCTCCCGGTATTTTAAGGAACAACATTTATTTATTCACGATACATTATTACACCAGAGCTTTTCATGTGCTGCCTGCAGATCACCCCGCCCAAGTAGCAGTGCTTCGCCTGAATGTGAACACGGTTAATAAGCTAAAGTCCCAAAAAGTCAGCGTGTTCCTTTAATGTTGGGTATGGATGGATGATAGACTTTTTTTTTTCATCCTGCAGAATGCCACGTCAACAGAAAAGTACACTTTTGGAATCTTTAGAGCCCTCTCTCACATGATTGGGATATCCTATGGCTCTGAGGACCCTCCAACTAGTAGGTTCATCACCAAAATCACTACAGCAGTCAAATCTTTGTTTTCCATAATGTTTCAATATACTGCCAATGATGCATTGCTAGAAGGTTACTTTTTGGAGCCTTTGAATACAATATACGTGTGTGTATGTCGGTGCATATATAAATACACACACACATACACACACAGCTCTGGAAACAAATAAGAGACCACTGTATATTTTTCTGATGCCATCCTATGGTTGCTGAGTGACATTCAAATTAATTGATGATCAAATTCAAATATTAAGAGACCACTGCAAGTTTGAAGTAGCTGTAAATTGTAAATTTCAGTAACTGTAGGATGACATCAGAAAAAGTGTGCAGTGGTCTCTTACTTTTTGCCCAGAGCTGTATATGTATGATGTTTGTCCCATTGTTTTAGACGAGCTGGAGCTGTGGATAGTCATGACCAGCATGGTATCTGGGGCACTGATGTACACTATTATGGTTGCTAATGCCGCCGCCATGATGTCCAATGTGGATGCACCCTCCAAAGTCTACAAAAACAAGGTAGTGATTTTTAAATTATTATTATCATTTTACAATGATCCAGAAGTGCGTTCTCTTTCCCCTCCCCTATTAAACATCTTTTTCACCCTCTGCCTAAAAACTCTGAAGTGCAGCAGCAATCGTAAGAGCTACTGTATATTTTCCACATATACTTATTGTATATTTTCTGTGTGAATATCATGACTTAAAACCAGACTGCTTCTCAAATCTCAAAATTGAGGTTGAGAGTGGGTCTGGAAAGCTTCAATGACTTCCAGGGGCATAACCAGCATTGAGATTAAATGTACAGTAAACTGATGCATTATACTCTTACCAAATCACTTCAGAAGAGCAGCAATCACATCTTTCTTGTGAGCAAAAGTTTTAAATGCAGTTGTTTTCTCAATTCCCAACAAAATACATGTCCATATCTGTTTAACCTTGTCACCATCAGCGCAGCCATTGGTTTTGTTGAATGCACTGATCTTCATTTTTTAAGTAAACCCGGCCCCATGGCGGAGAAGTGTGTTTTTAGTGATTTGGAAACGGACTGACCTGCAGAGCAAATTGAGATTTGCTAACAGGTTTGTCTGAGTTCGCCCAGGCTACATGATGTTACTTGAATGCCACGGCATACATAAAACGATGTTTTTCAGCTGAATCATCTGGATGACTACATGGCGTACAGGAAACTACCAAGAGAACTACGTAAACGCATGCATGACTACTACCAAGCACGCTATGGCGGCAAGTGGTTTGATGAGAGGGAAATTCTCGGTTTGCTCTCCAAATCTTTAAGACAGGTACCAGGAAAACTTTCACTTTTTTTTTCTGTGTATTATTATTATTATTATTATTATTATTATTGCCTTTGTAGTATCAGTATGTAGTAATAGTAGTAGCAGTACCGTGATTTCCCGACTATTAACCTTTATAAAATTATTGATTTTGCAAAATCTCTTCAGCTATGAGGTTAATACAGGGGGGCAGTTAATATGGTGTTAATATGGTTTTGTTTCTTTTAACTTGTATAAAACACTGTCCTGCGGCTTATACACAATGCGGCTTATATGCGGGAAATTACTGTAGTGGTTTAGGACAAAAAAACGATGGCTATTATATTGTGGGAGCTTAGTTAGTGACATTTTAAGAAAGTCAACCTCAAAAAGATAGCCCAGCGTTTGCCCTGCACGCGTGTTGATCCATAGACCAGTCCGCTTGGACTACAAACCATTACTATGTCATGTACGCCTGTCGTCACTATGTTCTCGTCTATCTCCCTTCTCGTTTGCTGCAGGAGATTCTGAACGTCCTGTGCGCCAGTATGCTGGAGAGCACGCCCATGTTCCAGGACCGCGACTCCAGCTTCATCAACGCCATCCTGCTGCAGCTACGCTACGAGGTGTTCCTGGAGGGGGATGTCATCGTGCGTCAGAACGCCCCGGGCGACCGCATGTTCTTCATCGAACACGGCCAGGTCCTCGTGGCCACTGACACCTTCAGGATCGAGCTGTGCGACGGAAACTACTTCGGCGGTGGGTCCCGCAACTATTTAACTCTTTAGCCATTCCGAATTACAGTTTCCTCTGCCCACAACTGTTTCAAAATAAAAGTCCTCACACAATAATTCTCTATTAAATAGCTCAACTATTTGAACTACTCAACTGTTTAACTTCTTGCTCATTCCAACTGTTAATTGTCATCAACTATGACTCCCCTCAACCTTTTCTCTACTTCACCTCTATCTTTGTCTCAATTTTCATGCACTCGTAATTCCCTGGAACTGCTTTCTCTAGTTTCAGTTGAGCTTTAAAAGTCACAAATTTGACAAAGTCTATGTCCTTATCTCACAATTTAGTGGTGTTGTTATGGCGACTCTTTCTTATGGCATTCCCCTTGTCTCTCTCTCTTACTTCGGTGGCTTGGTGCGCTCCTCCTGACAGAGATCTGCCTGTTGACCAGAGGAAAGCGTGTGGCCTCGGTCACTGCTTTGTCCACTTGCCACCTTTTCTCCCTCTCCGTGGACAGTTTCAACAAGGTGCTGGAGTGCTTCCCAGAGGTCCACAAGGATATCATGAGCACAGCGTTGGCCAGACAGGAAGACCTTAAGAGTAAGTATTTTTGCCCAGCAGGCTAGTTACTCTGAGGAGGATGGTTAAAATGAAGCCAAGGTCTGATGCAATATTCTTACATTTCTGTGCTCATTGATTTGCTTAATGTCTTCAGTCTTTTGTATGGAAGAGTGTTTTTAAAAAAATAATAATAATAATAATAATAATAATCATAAATTTTATTTATGAAGCACCGTTCAAGGTTATTTGAAAACCCAAGGTCACTTATATATACTAGTTTCACAGAGCAGCTGTGAATTAAATGTGTGAGTGTGTGTGTGTGTGTGTGTGTGTGTGTGTGTGTGTGTTTGTTAGACGCTGAGCGTGAATGCAAGGAGTTGAGATGTGAGACTGTGGAGAGCGCTACCACTTCAGGTTTAAACGACCAGGAGGAGGAGCTGAAAGGACCTACCCTTGAAGACTTAGAGTATGAACTGGATGAAATATTGAATGGAACCTTATAGATGGAAGCATAGTTTTAGTCTAGCGAATTTTTGGCTTAAGGTAATGAAATATTTTGATTGGCTTATTAAATGTTGATCTAATACAATTAAAGAATATTGAATGTCATAGACTGATACTCTTTTTTTCCCAGTGTAACTATTTACAGAGCCTTAGGCCATCATTGGAGAACACCATTAAGCTGATATACCTTATTACCATCTTTACCGTACTGGGCAGGGAGGAATGTTTGGAAGTTTCCACGAGTGGTTCACATGGTTAAGGGGTTCTCAGTATTCCTGATGCCCCCTTGGTTGGCATGTCTTTGACGGCTATAAATTCTTTTTGCGGCACGGTTGATTGTTTTCAACACTATCCTGCTGTAGTTAAATAGGAATATTTTTTTAACGAATTCATGCATGCTTTTGAGCAGGGAGACGAGTCATCTCAGTGCGGAGGGGTGCCAGGATCTTGATGGAAAACCTTGGCTGTCGCAGTTGGCCTGTGTTTAAATGTATCTGCAGCAGAGCATCTCTCTTGGCAATAGCTGCCAAAATGCTAATCCAGCCAAAAAACATCACTTACTGGAGCTTTAAAACTTAATATTATGTACAGATAGTGACTGAGTATTTAGTGCGACTGTGTGACCCTCTTGACATCACTACAGCAACATTCAACGGCACACATGACCACAGAGGCTGGTAACACAACTGGTATCACTCATTGAAAACATCAATTATTCATTGCATTCAAGTCGCCCTTTATTTCACTCTATTGGTTTTTGGCGGCCATACAAAAGTAGCCCAGCGTATCATGCGCCTATGGCTGTGGCTCATATGATATGGCTTCATTCAGGCTACATATCCCTCATTTCTCACCTGACTACCTCTCTCTCTCTCTCTGTCTTATTCTCTCCCTCTCTCTCTGTCTTATTCTCTCCCTCTCGCTCTCTCTCTCTCTTTGTCTCTTTCTTTCTCTGTCTTATTCTCTCTCTCTCTCTTTGTCTTATTCTCTCTCTCTTTGTTTCTCTCTCTCTCTGTCTTATTCTCTCTCTCTGTTTCTTTCCCTGCCTGTCTCTCATTAGCATTGACCCCTAATCTCTCTCGTTATTAATTAATGCAGCAGTTATTCCCGTTACCCCAGACCTCATCGGCCGGCAGCCGAGCGAGCACGCACGCGGCACACGACCCGGAGCCAGCTGACTGGTTCAGATGACTATAATTGTGATACTGAAAACCGGCCGGCGAGCGAGCGAGCGAGCGAGCGAGCGAGCGTCGTCTCTGGCGGGGGCCAGGTGAGGCCGCCGCGCCTCCCGTCTCCTCCCCTCCTGCTGCCGCTGCCGGCCGCTTCGGGAGTCATCTGCGCGTGCAGCGAGGGCTCGCTGAATAGTTGATGAGCGTGACAGAAAGATAGAAGGAGACAGAACGGAAAGTCTGGCAGGCGGCCGCCTCGGTCTGAGTCGCGCACTTGCACTCGCTCGCTCACTCGCGTGCTCCGCTCCTCATCTCTGCCTCCCCTTCCCCCTCTCACTCCTCCTCCTCCTCCTCCTCCTCCTCCTTCTCCTTCTCCTTCTCCTTCTCTCCCCCTGCTGCCGCCGCCCTCAGCATCCGTTCGGAGGGGGGACAGGGCCCTGGGAAGTGTGATGGAAAATTACCCCCCTGAGTATTAAACAGAGGAGGAAGACTCAGCACAAAAAAAGGAAGTCGCCTGTCTCCCATCCTCTTCCTTTCCTTTCCGCTCCGCTCCTCTCCTCCAGCATCCTCTCCCCACCCCGTCCTAAAAAAAGAGAGAGAAGAAAAGAGAGGTGGGGGGGAGAGAGTTGGCAGAGGAAGCTCAGTGGAAAAAGATGCTCAGGATAGTGAGGTGACTAAATCTGCTGCTGCTGCTGCTGCTGCTGCTCCTGTTTCTTTTCTGCTGCTGCTGCTGTTTGCTGCCAGGTGAGTAAAAGATGGAGGTGCCCAGGACCCCGACCAGAAGACGCTCCATAGCGACCGCGGGCGGGTGGAGGAACCTGCTCCTGCCCCAGCAGAACCGGCAGTCACTTTATGTGTACGGCAGCGAGTTAGCCGTGGAGGAGGCTTGCGCGAAACAGAAGGAGAGTGGGATACTCGTCATCCACCCTTTCAGCCCCATACGGTAAAGTGGCCCACGCACTCACTCACTCACTCACTCATTGTCCTGTGTCGTCTTCACTGTGTGTGGATGGGGAGGGAGCTGGTTTGTGTGGCTGCTGCGACTTTTGGGTCAGCGTGTTATTAACTTGCCAGACAGACACTTAATGAAGAGACATTGTTAGTATCTGTAAGGCAGACACTTCAATGAAGAGAAATTGTATTGCCAGTGGATGTTAACAATGTGAAGAGGATGCAAGCTGAGGGAGGGAGAAACAGCCCCCAGTGAATGTAAACACTGAGAAATATTAAATGATGTTCAATTGTTATGTTACACTAAGTAATAGCTTGTTAACACAATCTCAGCACTGTTGTAAGTACTAGTAGAAGCAGCAGTCACAGTATTAAAGTTGCAGTAGTGGCTTTGTGGTAATTGTGTTTTAATGTACCCACTTAACCATCAGGAGTTATTATATCATGTGCATGGTGGCTATTACCTTTCTGAACCTGGTTGGGATCCCCATGGAGATTGCCTTCCTGGACGGTGGGAGTGGCGTAGGCTGGGAGGGGTTCAATGTGTTTTCAGACACGCTCTTCTTGATTGACGTCGCCCTGAACTTCAGGACGGGTATCATTACTGATGACAGTGAGGTAAGGCTATTCGTTTCAGCCAGGCGGTGTTTACAAGCCCGGCTGAAATGACCCTGACAAGCGTGTAAGGCTTTCAGTCAACACCCGTGGCACAACCTTTGACTGACAGCTTTTAATGACCGTTGTGCTATGAATGTGTTGTGTTTTTTTGGCCGGCCTGGTGTGTGTCTCTAAAGACACCAAATGCAGTAGTGTGACTCAATTAATCAGTATTTTTTATTTACATGCCCTTTTGAATGTGTAATTGATAATAGTGATTTATTATTATTAATAACTTGATATACAGTAGTATCATTATTAATTATCTTGTTATTATTATTATTATTATTGGTATTATTATTAATATTGATATTATGATTAATAATAACAATAATAATAACACTAATGATAATAATAAAATGATAATAAGCGTTTGTTGTTTTGCGGTGGTGGTTGTAGTGGTTAACAGTATGTCTTGTAAAAGCTATTCATTTATGATTAATAACCCACTGCACTGCATTTGTCACCTACAGGCTGCTGTTCTTGACTTGAAGAAGATTCGTATTAATTATTTAAAGAGTTGGTTCATACCTGATTTGATTGCTGCATTCCCAGTTGGCTACATATTGCTCATTGCGGTAATTGCGCTCAATCTTCTCCATATTTTCCTCTAATGAGCTTAGTGGTTAGTGTGCGCATGTAAGTGCAAGGCTGTGCTTGGTCTGCTCTCTTAGGACTTGACTTACAGCAGTGACCCCAACGCTACCAAGACGACCAGAATGGTGAGGATCCTGATGTTTGTAAGGATACTGAGTCTGGTACGACTTCTACGGGTATCCAGGCTGGTCCGGTTCTTTAATGAGGTGGAGAAGGTGAGCAAGCTCTATACATCGCATCTCTAGAGTTGTATCTTAAACTCAAGCACTGGGCCTTCCAATGCATGTTTTACAATGTAATAGCTTAGTATTAACAATCTAAGAAACATACCGTACTGAAAATGATATACAGCATACCAAGATATTTTGCATTGTTCATAAACTACATGAGGTTCAATGGTCAAATATTTCATCATAACTTCCCCCTCCCCCCAAACACACACACACACACACAGACACACACGTACGGTATGTGCACATGTACAGTATGTGCTTTATTCGTCTCTCCCAAGGTGTCCAATGCAAACCTTGAGGTGGTGCGCCTGGTATTCCGAGTGCTGTCCCTCTTAATGACCATATTCCTCCTGTGCCACTGGAATGGCTGCATCCAGTACTTTGTGCCCATGCTGGAGGACTTTCCAGCGGACTGCTGGGTGAGGAGAGAGAACCTCATGGTAAGATTCTAAATTAGTAGCAATGGCAACGGAATTTGTGTAGAGTGGAAGTGCAGATCTAGAAGTTATTCTATAGTTTTCAGTTCCTGGAATGAAGTGCTTGAGTTTGCAAACCCCCATAAAATGGGTCATTGATCAATATCCTTTAAACTTATTTCCAAATAAGAAAAAACGATCATTAATCACTAGTCACTAATGCTTCATTAGTGTTGCACATAGTGTGTGACCAGCAGTTTCCCTGACTCTTATTATAACTCATGTAATAAATAGCACACAAGCCAAATTGGACTTGGGCTATTCGAAACCAGGAATAGAAAACAAGATATGCTTTGTCAGGATATGTGATGACATCGGATCATGGCAGAAGTATATTCTCATTGTATTTTATTTTCTATACCATATCATGTAACCTCTATAAAAAGAAAGTGCTGACTGGTGCCCTCTTTCTCAGAACGCCTCGGTGGCTGAGAAATACTCCTTTGGCGTCTTCCGGGCCCTTTCTCACATGACCGCCGTCTCGTACGGATCCTCCGAGAGCCCCACAAGCAAGGCGTCCACTTTAACTAAGCATCACATTAGTGCCGCACGCTGCCTTTTGCCTTTTGTTTTTGTCCTGCAAGACTGACTCACACTTACACTCATGTGCCTTTCTCTCCTAGATGAGACAGAGATGTGGATTGTCATTATCAGTATGGTGTCGGGGGCCTTGATGTATACATTGTTGGTGGCTAACGCTGCGGCCATGATGTCCAACGTTGACATAACAGCAAAGGCATACAAGAGCAAGGTATCGTACTATAAGCCACTGAGCTGAGGAGGGGAGGGAAAAAGATAATTTTTTTGCAAGTGTTTGCAAGCATCCGGTAAGAAAGAGAGTGAAAAAAAAACACAGATCTTAAGCTGAGTGATGCAGGTGTTGAAGAATGCAGCTGGTCTGCTCACAGGTGCATCTTCCCACAGATGAATCATCTCGACGACTACATGACCTTCATGAAGCTCCCCAAGGAGTTGCGCACCCGCATCAGCAGCTACTACCAGGCCCGCTACGGGGGGAAATGGTTTGATGAAAAGGACATATTAAATTGGGTGTCTGAGTCTCTGAAAGAGGTACGGTGTGGCCATGCTTTTCACTGATGATTGTTTTGGTTGGGTGGTTTGGTATGGTTAGAATTTCTGTGAGTTGCTTTTTTTCCTGGTGATTTTGGTCATTGATGGTCATTTTCATGTTTTTTTTTCCATTTAAACTTTTATATTCACACTGAATTTGTCAAATCTCTCATTTTCAATGGTTTTTCTTTTCCATTTTTTTTATTATTATTTTTTTGATTTTGGAACATTGTATTGGTGTTCACTTTGCTACTTTATCTTCACCCTCTTTATGAAAGGAAATTCTGACCATCATGTGTGACGGGCTGCTCAGAAAGGTGCCGATATTCCGGAACTGTGACAAAAGCTTCATCTCCTCGATCCTGCCTCACCTGCAGCATGAGGTCTTCCAGGAGGGCGACGTCATCGTCCAGCAGAACGGGCCAGGTGACCGCATGTTCCTGATCGAGCACGGCCAGGTCCTGGTGGAGAGTCTGGAGAAGGAGCTCTGCGATGGAGACCACTTCGGAGGTCAGGTGGTCTGGGCCCATAAGCTCTTTTTTTTCAGTGTTGTTGTAATTCTCATTTTTGTGTGTTGTGAGCGGTCAGTTTGCTGTGTTTGATTGTTTGTTGTCCAAAACTCCTGGAAGTTTTCTCAGTTAAATTAATCTCAGATTTTTTGAGCTGAACAACTATTGATTGACTACACAGAGCATGTGATATGCCTCCATATTTCACACACAGTGATTTTTTCATTCAACTACTTGCCTTCATTAGGTGGAAGTGTTTACTGAGATGAGACTGTATTAGACTAAATGAAAGTTAGAGGATTATCTCTGAAATGACTGACTGCTCTGTCTTGAGTGTGATTGTCAGTGTTTCACTGAGGCACTGACGTGCTCTGTCTGTGCTGTGTGTGCCCCTACAGAGATGTGCCTCCTTAACCAGGGCAATCGCTTGTCTACTGTCCGAGCCCTGACTGTGTGCCAGCTCTTCTCTCTGTCTGTGACTAGCTTTCACGAGGTGCTGCAAAGATTCCCGGACGTTAGGAAGGAGGTGGAGAAGATGTCTGACAACACCAACACAAGCTTTGTGTGACACAAATACTGAAGAGACAAAAATGTTCCTTTCTTTTATACACCAAACATGTAGTTTGTTTTCCCCCAATACATTGATAAGTCAAAGAAGATTCTCAAAGAAGGATTTGAATCAGTGTAAAATTCTATGAAAGTTAAGTAAGAGCAACTACATTTTTAATGACCCCACAGACTCGATTTTAGTAATTTAATATTTTATTTGTATTTTTCGAGTTACATCAAATAATCATCGGGAAAGAAATCAATCATTTATTTTGTTAGAGTGCCCCAAAAACCGTGAAAGATTTAAACTTACTGTACTGCGCAGGTCTATTTTGGTCTATTTTACCGTTTAGCAGGCATATTTGACACAGACGTGCGCTGCTCACCCCACTCACCCCAACCCTGGATGAACCGGTCACGCGAATCTCACACACTCACACACACGCAAGCACGCACGTACGCCGCTCCTCAGCCGAACACACACACGGTGCCCGAGGCCAGCCTGTGCTTGTATTCGTACAGGTAGTAGGAGGCCTGGGGGAAGTTGCACTTCATCTCCATCTTGCCGGGCACCACGTGGACGGCCACGCCGGCTCCCAGGCCCTCGCGCAGCTTGCGGAGCATGCGGGAGGCCAGGTAGAGGCGCGCCTTCTCCGGCTCCTCCTCCAGAGTGGCGTAGACCTCCGGCGGCGGGTTGGGGATCTTCCACTCCAGGTCCACGATCAGCTGGTGGATGCGGGCCTTGTCCAGGGAGACCGGCGTGTCCCGATAGCAGGCCACCACGTGCGGGCACGGCGGCGACGGACCTCCGCCGGGGCGGATCGACAAGAAGTTGTTGGGTGGTGGTGCCACGGTCGGGGCTGTGTTGGGCTCCTTCTTCTCCCCACCTCCATCCACCTCTCCCTCCCCTGTTTCGGCCGTCTCCTGAGGGGGAGCCTCCCCGGCCGCCGCGGCCGCCGTCTGGTCCTCGTTCCAGGCCCCCGAGGCCGGGTGCACCATCACAGCCCAGCGCAGCCAGTCGTAGTTGCGCTCCAGTTTCTTGAGGATGCCCTCGGCCTGCTCCTCCGGCGGCTTGCCGTCGCACACGGCCTCCTGCACCTGTCGCCGGATGTCCTCCTCGGCCTGCTTCAGGAAGTAGCCCGAGCAGCGCCCTCCGGTGGTCTTCATCTTGCGGTACAGCGCGCCCATACGGTCGGACCAGGTCTTCATGAGCAGCGCCTGGTCTCGGCCCGCCAACGAAGCCTGGGTGAAGAGGCAGAGGAGCCCTGTGCCCAGGACAAAGTTCACCTGTAGCACACAAAGCAATAGAGGCATACTGTAAGTGTGTTTAAGTGTTGCCACATTAACAATTCATTGTCATCAGTCAGACTTCAGGTGAATAATTCAGAGCTCAAGATTTTCACGCGTGCTGTATTCTCTCCTGCAAATTTTACCCTGGGGTACAGCATTTCCATGGAAAGAGAGAGTGAGGTTTTGTTTTCTTACTGCCAGTTCTCTACAGTTCAAGAGATCACTTGGTATGGTCAGCTGGTAATCATGATGTTCATGAACTAATAATCAGTCATTAGTCAGTGTCAATCTCACTAGAGGCCCAACAGTATAATGGTACCATAATAATTGTGCTACACTATTATGTTAATGGAACTTTAATGGAACTAGATGACAATGCTGAACACACATATGCTGATGCAATAGTTACCAAAGTACAGAAATACTGAAATATATCAACTTTTGTAATTCCTTGTTGGGTGAACTGTAGTAGAACAAAACATTTTTCATCAACATTAATATATACTGTATGTGTTAACCTTGAATATGCTGTATATATCTTGAAAATATCACATTCATCATCTGTGAATTGATTAGGAATAGCTACAGTATGTTTTTGGTTTGGTTAGGTTTTGTTAAGTTGGATAGACCAAAGCTGCAGAAAGGTGTCAGAGGCCATCTATTCCTGAGGCAGTGACAGTTTTTCTTAGCAGCCTTTGATTATTTTGTTGTTTTTTGAAAATATCTGAAAGCTAAAAAAAACTGCCTCAAAAGAGAGGAGACTATGCACAAATGTTGTGTCTCTCCATTGAATCCAGTCCCCTTTATATCGCCGAACAAGTACTCTTAAAAGAGTGACGTTTTTATGTCAGCTGACATTGCACATTGATGTTTGTTTTTGATAAGTCTACCAAAGTTAAAGAAGTACTTACTACCTCCCAAGGTCAGGCCCCACTTTCCTCTGGTGTCCATAGACAGAGTTTAGATTATGGATGAATGAATAGAAATACTGTATTTATACTTACTGTATACAATGCTCTTCCAGTGATATTTGGTCATATTTAGACTAAACAAATCACACATTTCTTGCCGTCAAAAATTTCAATCACTTTCATGGCAGATTGAACAGAACACTACACTTTAACCAACTTTACTTCAGGTTATTTCTTTTGTTTTCTTTTAGAATAGAATATGATATAGTTTATTCTTCCCTGATTTTTTTATATGTATCATTTGAATTGGTTAGATATTGTATTGTTTTTACATATCTAAATTTCCATTAAAGAATATCTCTATCTCTCATCCAGCCTTGTGTTAGAACTATTTTGTGTAATTAAATGTATTTTAATTCATCAGTAAGTAACTATGCCAAACGAGACAGTACCCCTTCGCTGCCATTTAGTTTGACCTGTTTGACCTCACTGACCTTGACGCAGAACTCCCTCATCTCCCAGCGTTTGGGTTGGCGGCGCTGGACCAGCTCCTCCAGTATCGTGGGCTGGTCTGTCAGCGCTGAGATGCCCATCATTCGGCTGTAGAGTGCAGTCAGCTGCCTTTCCAACTGATGCTCCCTGACATACTCCAGAAACACCTCCTTCTCACGCTTGGCGAAGTCCGGCTGGGCCCTGATCGCAGTCCCCAGCTGGTTGTAAACCACTACGAGGTCGTCCTCCAGGCGGTGGATCTCCACGTCAGTGATCAGGCCAGGTCCGAAGGAGCTCAGCTCCTGGTCTATGTGGTCCAGGTTCTTCTTCACCAGGTCTGTGTCCTCTGGTGTGGCACTGCCGCCTAGGTAGGAGCAGATACCCTCAACAAGAACTTTCATGGTCTGCATGTAGCCAACCGGTTCCAGGACTTTACCGAACAGTGCCATGGTGAAGAAGAGTTGATATCCTTCCTAAATAGCAGAGAAGACACAATTTATTACAACCATTACAGAGTTTACAGTATTTTTCATTTGAGACCCTCTCTGCGTACTTTGTTTGTGTTTTAATATACCTTCCATTATAGTAAATTATGTTAAATATGTGTGACATGTTAATTTATTTTATATGTTTAATAATTTTGCTACCAAATAAGACTCACCTAGCAGAGAAAAGAGTGGAGTGTGGCTTCAGTCTGACCTTCACTGAGCTGCTCTGCTCACTATTTATATACCCCAACAAAATCTGATAAGCTTTTTTTTTTCAGGAATTAACCTACAAGCTTGAAATGACTTAAATGAATGCTAGGTTAGCTAAGGACAATGTTGTGTTGAAGAGATAAAATCAAAGAAAACCCTTTATGAGAGTGTTATTTCATGTCATAGTTTATTCATCATAATGTTAAGAGTTAACATAGTTGAGTCATTTATATGTTTGGTTCATACAAAATAAAACCTAAATTGTCCTGAAAGTGTACAATTCCCATTTTTTACAGGAGAGTGTGTATTATTTCCACATTATACTCCAGAACCAGTGGTGGCAGTAGCTTCATAGATCTTAACAGCAGCTGCCAGACTGGAGCAAAGAAATGATGTGACGTACAGTGACGTACTTCCGCATACTTCCGGAAGCGCGGAAATTTGAAAAACATCGGTACTGTGTTTTAGGTAAACAATAATTATTATGGATATGTCTTATTTCTTGAGTTTGATTCATTATAGTTATATTGCAAGGTTGTTGATACATTTATGTAGGGTGTTACTTAACGTGAGTTGTTATTGTTATTGTAGGGTAACTAACTTGACGTGTATAACATTAACGTTAGCACGTCAAAGAAACGTTTATTATGAGTATATCATCATTGTAGACAAGGTAGCTATTTAGATTGTGTTCTGTATTTATCCATTATTTTTTGCGTCCGACAGAATGGAGCAGCGGGTGAAGTTTTTCGCTAAGCTGCGACATTTAGTGGGACATTTGGAGAAAGACACGGCACATCTCCAAGAGATAACTGAGAGTCAGAACCACGGTGAGTAGTTCACTGCGTCCGTCATCTGTAAATTACCAGGGGGGTATTTGAAGTACGCGATAGTGACAAACCTGGGTAAGTTAACTCAAAGTAAATGGTAAAGGTCCTAATAAGAGCCGTTTGGCTTCATTCTGCTAACAAAACAATGCCACGCGACTCTTGTTGTAGGAGGTTTACCACTTACTTTGAGTACCCAGGTTTGTCACTAAACCACGTATTTGTAATAACCCTCAGAAGGTATCGTAACTGCTACTGCCATAAAAACTCTTCACCTCTTCTTGACGAAATTGCATGCATTATTATTTCATTTTGTTTAGATGACACCTCTGAGGGAGCTTGCCTGGCAACTTTGCATGAGCTGCAATCAGATGTCAGAGGGTTTAAGGTATGGTATTGGTTATCTTTTTCACTTTTTCATGTATTTATTTAGCAGATGATTTCATCCAAATGGAATAACACTCAAGCAAGGTGGCCTTAGCTGGCAATAATTACCACAACAAGAAAAGCAATATAATACAGAGGAAACCTTTTTAGTTTAATATGTCTCCCTTTCTATTTGTGGCTCTTCACTTCACTGTGCTTATAATATGCCTATATCTGTTTGATGTGTAGTCACAGATACAGCAGGAACTTGTTAAAAGCAAAGACGAGAGGGAGGAAGGGGTGAACTTCATACAGACATGGTCAGAAAAGAGACAACAAGTGAAAGAAGCCCTTGACTTACTGAGCAGCCACCTGGAGCAATATGGCTACAAACCCAGACAGCCAACGCAGAAACCTCCAGGTAAAACAGACCAAAGCTATTGGCATGAACGAGGACATGCACTTTAGTGTGCGTTTGAAAATACCAATTCTTCATATTGAAAATATTTCAGGAAATTGTGTTCCATGTCCTCTTATTTGAATAGCTTTAGTCTTTTAACTACTTCTACTTTGAACTACTTCTATGTTGTATGACGACATCTTCTTGTGTTACCTGACCACCACGTCTGTCATGCTTTTTCCACTTCTTTTCTTATTTGCTCTTTCTTTGTCATCATTCCAGTTGCAGGGTCTGAGTGCGGCGAATCCGAATCTCAGTCTGAGGCAGGAGAAGAGGAGGAGGAGGAGTTGGAGCAGGAGACTGGCGAGGAAGATCAAGACGCAGAGGAAGAAGATGAAGATGAGCATCCAGAACAACACAAAGACCTGGACCAGCTCACTCCAGAGAGGTTAGCCCCCTCCCTGTTCTCGGTCATGTGCACCCCGAAGCTCACCGACTTCGGCCTGTCGGAACTGCACCTGCAGAACATGTTGAAAAACTACGGTGTGGCCCAGGACCCGACCCCGATGGCCCCAAAGGGGCTTCTGTCGCCCCTCTCAGCGCCCGTACAGCCACCGGTGCCCAAGACGCCCAAGTGCTTCCTCAAACTGGACGAGGATGCACCCACCCCACAGCTGGAGGACTTTGGTATCTCGGAGTACACCATGCGCCTCAACAATGACTTCACCATGGACCTCCTCCGTAAGCCGCCAAAGGCTTCCAGGTAGTCAGCTTGGCACAGTTTTGTCACCGTTATACCCTGCTTTGCAATTTGTAAGCTGAAAAGAAACAGTTTGGGGATAAAATAGACCACAGGTTTGACTATACCTAATGAGTAGACACAGTATATGTAATAATGATATGATATGATGATATACTCATAAGTATCTATTTGAAGAAGAGTGTGTTTTTTTGCAAACCTTTAGCAAACAGTCCTCTGGACCAGTGGAAACGATTCCCCAGTTGGCGCCATCTAGCCTTGTCTTCAGTGGTAAATATCACTTTTCTCATAGCGACTCCTCTCCATTTGAAATGTTTGTATAACCCTGTTCATAAAGTGTACTCATAAAGTGTCTACAAATACTTTGAGTAACATATTGTAGGAGTTACCTTTTTAGTTCACTTTCAAATACGGGGTAGCCTTAAGGGGTACCCAGTTAAGCTAAAATGGATTAAAAGGGTCATACCTAAAAGGGGCACACAACTGCAATGAAACATGTGGTGCAATACTGGGGGTTCTGGGCACACATTGGCAGTGTCAGGGATTACATTCGCTGTATTGTAAATCAGTGTAGCATGAAAAATGAGTTTGTCAGTCTTGTTTGAAGGTAAAGAAGTACATTGTGATAGCAGGAGAGGTTAAGCAGATGGGTTAGCATTCACTATCCTGTAAATCACAGGTTTGAATCTCAGCTGCCACTGTCATTGCAAGGCATTGAACCCTGAGTTGCTCCAGGGAGACTGTCTCTAAAATGATTTAACATGAATAAGTTCAGTTGTTAAAGGGATATTCCGCCATTTTTGGAAATACGCTCATTTTCCACCTCCCCTCGAGCAAAACAATCGATATTTACCTTGTTCCCGTTCATCCAGCCATTCTGTGAGTCTGGCGATACAACTTTTAGCTTCACCTTAGCATAGATCATTAAATCGGATTAGACCATTAGCTTCTCGCCTGCTAGCTTCATGTTTAAAAGTGACTAAGATTTCTGGTAATTTTCCCATTTAAAACGTGTCTCCTCTCAAGTTAGAAAGTGCAATAAGACCAACTGAAAATGAAACCTGGCGTTTTTCTAGGCTGATTTGACATGGAACTACACTCCCATCTGGCGTAATAATCAAGGCAACTTGCAAACGTACCATAGGCGCAGTGATATCGTACGCAGCATCTGAAAATAGTCCCCATAGACAACAAGCAGTAGTAGTGCCAGTAGTTTGCAAGTTGCCTTGATTATTACAAGATTAAGATTGGCATATAATTTCTCTTCAATCTTCAATCTTAATTTTAATCTGCCCAGAGTACATGGACACCCCTGTAACACCCGAAATCCGGACACCAGGATTCAGGATCATGAAGAAGGCTCCACCGCATACCCCTGCCCAGAGTTGCCACAACAACCCGGATTCCCCCCCAAGCCAGTCCAATGATCTTATCTCTCCTGAACTTCCCACGTTCGAGACACCTTACGTCCGCAAACTCCTAAGTGTTCAAAAGGTGAGTACGTTGAAGTTAGAAGTGATCATTTTGTTCTTTTAGTATTAAGCTTGTGGTATTAACATCAAACATGCCAGCTGAAGGAGCGATGTCTTTTAGGGCATGTGGGATTTAGGCTTAAAAAATGACTCCCATTAAGCAAACAATGCCTTAGAGAGAATGATTGACTGGTGTTTACATTGTGTGTCCAAATATGCTGAAATGGAAAATGCCAGCACTCACCGTCTCTCCTCCCTCACACCTGCCTCTTTGATCATCTCAGGACATTAAATCTGATGAGCCGGCCTCACAGAAGCCAGGACTGAGCAGCGCTTTCGAGCGCGCTCCCGCCCTGAACGGTCCGCGCAGCTCCACGTCGGAGGACATTCCTGAGATGCCGGTCAAGCCATGTGATGCGGAGCTGCAGCGAACGCCCGAGATGCCGAGCCTGCAGTCCATCCTGGGACGCACGCTACAAAGCGTAAGGCTTGATTAGTACATCCTGCAGTGGTGTGTGTAGGAGTGCACAATGAAGGGGCATGTTTCGGCAAGCTAGAGAACATGGGGCACGGCACAGACACAGATACAGACATGACAGTCAGTTGACCTGGTTTTGTTCTCGACAAAACAAGTCATGAATGCCTTTCGGGTTGGGTAAGTGGCTTAATTGTACCGGCTCACATTTTTTCGTTTGGCGGCAAGATGCTTCGTAAGTGTGTGGTTGCATCCATTTCATGGTAGAGTGGGTTGGCAATAATCTAAAAAAAATAATATAAATAAAAAATGGTAGATTCAGATTGTGGGTAAACTGTGGGTGGGTATGCCATTTACCTTTCTTCTCTCATGCCTCTCTCTTTATCTATCCATACAGATAAATGTAGAGGCCCGTAGCTTGTCTATAGTGGGCATGGCAGGAGAACCAGCGCCAGGTCCTAAGGAACCGCCCGCTCCCGCTTTGGATCTTCAGGAGAACTACACCCAGGAGTGGAACCTGTCGAGCCCACGGGTCAGGAGGGAGTTTGAGTCAGAACCACGCACCCCAGAGATGCCAGACATGAGCTCCATCACCCAGGACATCTTCAAAGTGAGTCTGTGGAGGGTTTGTTTAAATAATGACTTCTATTGTATGGTAAAAAAAAAACATCAAGGGCATGATCCGTATTGCGTAATCTTTTTATTACATTTTTTCCTTCTTGGATCCTTTGGCTGACTAGCAATGTATGCCCGGGCGTTTAGAGCAATGTGAATGTACAATGTATTTGTGCATCCTTCTCCGCCACGTCTGACCCCCAGTGTGTCTGTGCTCTCCCCTCCCCTCTTGCTTCTGAAGCTGGTGTCTCAGTGCAACACTGAGATGAAGTCAGCCGCCATCCAGCCGCCGCTCAAAGCAGGGCTGCAGGCCACAGCAACCGGGAAGGAGAACAAGCCAGCCATCCAGTGAGTCTTGCACATCTCCCCGAGGGGGGAACATATTTAATTGGTCTCAGAAAAGCAATCTATTCTGGATCCAATTGGTGAAAGCAGTTCAATGTGTCACGCGAGAGCTATGCAAGGCCATGACTGTTCAGAACTCTCAACGTGTGAGTCACAGACAGGAGCTCAGTTCTCTCCTGCGCTGGATCTCCATAGTCTTTGAAGGACGGTAGGGTCTTTGCCAGCCTCAGGTGTAGCGGCTTCATCTCTGCCCTTCTCCCCTGTTCTCCCGCAGACTTCAGAGCCTGGCGCTGGTGACGGAGAAGGAGTTCCTGGGCCTGGCCAGCTACCTCAGAAAGATCCCCCTCGGGCGCCTGAACGAGGCCATCCAGGAGATTAACACAGCTCTGCACCAGCGGCAGAACGGTGGGTGTGATGAGAGCGTGACAAGAGTTCGTTTCTAGGGAGTGAGGTCTAACTTTGTTTTTAATGAGCCTTGATAAACCATAAATAAACCATATTAGAATAGTTTCTAGTAGGGGACTACAAGTCGTCTGGCATTGGGGTCAGACTGTGGTCAGTGTCGGCTGAAAGTTTAGTTAGTCATTTGTCGTTTTCTCTTTGATAATGACAATCTTTACCTCTCCCTTCTTAAGGTGTCTCTCAACATTCTAATTGTTCATAACTGTTTCTCAGATTTGTAACTGTTCCTAATTTCATTTAGAAGACATCCCTACATGAGTGGTCCTCAGAAATGTATTTTCATGTCCGCTTACCCTGTACCACAGGTTCATATTCGGACCCAATGCAGTTCCTGATGGACGAGCTTAGGAGCATCACAGGCATCGGGGTGAAGGCACCCATGTTCCTGCTGTGCCTGACGCAGCTGAAGAGGGTCGAGCACATCCAGGGAGCTGGAAATAACGCCATGTACAAGCTGCTTCCTACAAACACATGAATGCCGCCATGCTCCGCCCAACTGCTCACTTGGAAAGGCTTCGTTCAGCCTCTCAAAAGATCATTTCAGTGCTGTTAGTTTGACTGACACTCATTCAAGGCAGGTTGTTTAACAGCCTATGTGTATATACCACATACTGTGTTTTGGTTGTATGCTTCATTACAATTTCCACCCTGTGTATAGTGTATGTACATATTTTCTGTTTTATATGTGTCTCAGCCCAAAACAAGGGGCTGTATGTTGTAGTTTCAAGAAATTCACTTGCTCTTTTCCTTGTGGACGAGAGTTTTGTTTGTTTTGTCTAGTCGATCTTCAGTGGCAGGCAGCTGTTCCCAATGAACTTTGAATGAACTAATGCCTTTCTCTCCTTTATGCCCTTGTGTTGATTATTCTAACAGGAGATAAAAGCAAAACAGGGAACAATTTACAATGGCCTTACACACATTTTTCTAATGTATATACCAGTAATAAACTTCAATAAATTACACTATAATGTGGTCCTCTTGTATGCTTCAGATACTATTATGAAATGCTTACTGTGATCACTGTTGTGAAACACGTATCTTCAAAGCCAGTTAAATCAGTTATAATGGCCAGAGCGAGTGCATGTGTTTTCCAGTGAAGTAGCCAAAATATTAAATTGATTACTGTAATTTCTACTAGCTATTAGCTATTAGCTGCAGCTTATACGTTGAGTACTTAGTACAGGAGGGGCGGTTAATATGTTGTTTATTTTAACTTGCATAAAACACTGTCCTGCGGCTTATATGCAGGAAATGATTGTAGTGACTGGCATTAGTAAGAAGAGTGTAAAGGTGCTCAGTAGTATTCTTTTCTATACCTGCATTAGTGATCTGAATTTACACTGATGTGGAGAAAGGAAATTATGCATACAGTGGGTATAGTAAGTATTCACACCCATGCTAAAGTTGACTAAAAAGAGGAATATAAAATCATCTTTTGAGAATTGATTGTAATGCCTTAATTCAAAAAATGAGTAAAAATAAAACCGTTGAGGACACTAATTTTCTTTGTGATTGAAGAATGTATCGTAAATAGATAAATGTTCTTCCTTAAATACAGGTTGCATAAGTATTCAACCCCTATGTTAAATTCCCATAGGAGCAGGAGGATTTTTTATATGTTTTTATTTTTAAAGGCCAGCTATTTCATGGATCCAGGATATTATGCATCCTGATAAAGTTCCCTTCGGCCTTTGGAATTAAAATAGCCCCACATCATCACATACCCTTCACCATAGCTAGAGATTGGCATGGTGCTTTTTACAGTTAGCCAATTAGCCTGTTTGATGCTCATTGAGCTCAATGCAAATCAAACAGGCTAATAGGCTAACTGGAAAAAGCACCATGCCAATCTCTATCTATGGTGAAGGGTATGTGATGATGTGGGGCTATTTTAATTTCAAAGGCCAAGGGAACTTTATCAGGATGCATAATATCCTGGATCCATGAAATAGCTGGCCTTTAAAAATAAAAACATATAAAAAATCATCCTGCTCCTATGGGAATTTAACATAGGGGTTGAATACTTATGCAACCTGTATTTAAGGAAGAACATTTATCTATTTACGATACATTCTTCAATCACAAAGAAAATTAGTGTCCTTAGCGGTTTGATTTTTACTCATTTTTTGAATTAAGGCATTACAATCAATTCTCAAAAGATGATTTTATATTCCTCTTTTTAGTCAACTTTAGCATGGGTGTGAATACTTACTATACCCACTGTATACACACACACACACACACAATCTTGATTATGGATGGAAAAAAAGTTTATTTAACATCAAAAGAATCTATAAGAGAAAGTAATACTAGCTCCACTCTGATCTCAAAGTCATCTTTGTATAAAATCCACAAGAGAAATTAAAAGCATAGCAAAAGGAAAACAAAAAAAGAAAAATCCACCGCCAAACCATTAATGGGCTCATGGGTTGACACGTCTTGTAGGATCCCTTCCGCATGAGGTCTTCTCCTCGGACCCAGGGGATCAGTAAGGCCTCATGCGGCCAGGCACAGCTGGCGTCCTATTGGGTGGCGTTATGGCGATGTCCAGGTAGTCTCCTATTTGAAAGCGCTGGGACTGCAGTGTCATGGAGTCGTCTGCTCCTTTTCGGCCCGATATGGTGCTTCCTATATCTTTAACCCTACATTGGAAAACAGACAGGCGAATGTGTGAACTTGGGCAACTTCAATGTTCAGTTATATTTAATAATTTACATACATCCATTAATATTTGTTGTCTAAAAGGCAGAGCACAATGCTAGACACAGGGCTTAAAGCAACGACAATGTCTGTGCCTGAAGTTATCAGACATTCAGGAGGACGTCATATTTACTCTAGTCTAATGGCCTACTTTCAGATCTTCAACGTGCCGCCTCATGCCTGAATTCAGGCACAGTGCCTGAACACTTTAAGCCCTGTAGACATTATTGTATTTAGTTACTTTCAACAAAAATCGTTTAGACATAGTTTACCTATAGCCTTGCCGTTTCGGATCTGGATACACAATAGCAAAACCAAAGTGAGTGCCTTTTTTTCGAGCATCAGGGTAGACCTCCTTCACTAAACTCGTCAGTTCTTTTAGGGTGGCATCCATCCTGCATATTGGGGAGGGGGGTCAAATATGGCATAATATAATTGCAATGCAGTTATATCCATTTCTCTCATAGTCAGGATCAATCAAAATGATTTCTCTGAACAAAATTGCCAATTTACATTATGCAAATAAATAATTTAATTTGAATATCAGACAAGTATGGTTAAATATGCTTACAAAAGGAACATAGAGTATTTTACCATGTATAGATCTGTAGTTCACTTGAGGGGACATTTCCACGGGCAAACTCGTCTATTCTATGATGCCTGCCATTGTTGGTTGTGAACACTCGCAGAAGAAGTGGGCAGGTCTGTCCAAACGAACGAATGACAAAGCATAATGTTCCAACAATCTCTCCCAAGCATAAACAAAAGCAGATACATAACACTTGGCCATCACAGTTGCTCAATGCCACCTATTTTATCCCTTAATAATAAGTATACGTATCTACAATAGTTCGATGGCATACTTCTGTATTGTTACTAACCTACCTCTATAATATCGTTAACCTGTTTTTGAAAATGTACTGCTTTTCTGCAATTAGTCATTCAACGACTAGTCATGAGAAGCTTAAGTGTATGTTTTTTGAAGTGTTCTGTAATGTTAAACCAACTCTACCTGTTAGCAATTCAAGCTACATTAGCTTGATTGGAAAATTAGGCTAACTGTCTCCGGCTACTCAACTCATTGTTAAACTAACTTGTGCATGCATCAAATTGAGATTGTTATTTGAACCGTAAAGTAAAGCATGTGCATCATTATTTCTGATACACAACAACTCCGAAACAGCATTAAGTTTCAAAGCAAACAGGCCGACGCAAAGCAGTGTGGCTAGTTAGCACATTGGCGTGAGAGACCGAACACTTCGCAATCAAATGCTGAAAAACATAGTGCGAATTACCTTTTCCCTATCGACGGGTTTCTCGGGTTCTTTCTTTATTTCTTCTTGTGTAACTCTGGATTCCACAGCCATTTCTAATTACAAATATTCACAACAAACACTAGCGTTATTGATTAGCAGGCTGCAGCAAGGGAACCTGTTGAGTGTGTCGCGTACAGATGTCGTCAGAAGAAGGCTGGAAAGGCCGAGTTCTTGACCAATCACAGTCGTGAAAAAGAATACTCGAGACGACGAACAGCCATTAAAATGACGACCGAACCATTAGCGTTTCCTGTGCAGTGTACTCTTGCCGCCATTTTGGGAGTCAGGGTATGAGAAAGCGAGTTTAAATCACCACGGGTCCACACATTTTGTGGTCCCAATATGGTTCACACGTGCGTGGTGGCTGGTTGTCGGAATCGGAGAACACCCGGGACCACTCTATCCTTTTATCGGTTTCCTCGTGACCCAGAAAGGAAACAGCGTTGGATAGCTGCTGTGAATAGAAAGGGATGGGTGCCAAACGACGGGAGTAGGCTGTGTAGTACCCACTTCATCTCAGGTATGTCTAGGAGTGACCGCTAGATAATCCAGGATTCTCCATCATACAATCATTTTAGCACGAATAATTTGTTCATAAACGATCAGATGCTATTTTTGAAACTTTTTTCTTTTAAAAATCTGATGTTTCTTTTCTGTTGACTGCTGATAGTAATTGCATTGTCAGTCAATCTCCACCAGGTGGGTTTGTTTGCACTTGGAAACTTTTACCTCTTTAAAAAGACCACCTACTATGAGGCATCTAAAGGTGAAATCCTCTCTATTCTTTTTTTTCTCTCAGGTAAACAGGTGAAGAATCCCCGGTCACCGGATTATGTTCCCTCAGTTTTCACCACTGCAGCCTCCTTGTCCGAGACCATGAAAGAAGCCGGCACGTTTGAACTGTCAGACAAACAGGAGGCGCAGGTGGAAGCAGCCAATGCCTTGCTCTTCCTCCAGTGCCAAGGCAGGTTTACGGGGGAGATGGTCCAGAACCAAGGGCAGGATCAGGACCCTGAGGAGCCTGAGACCACATCTTCGTCCACGAGCAGCGATGACGAGGACGAAGATGAAGACGACAGTGATGAGATGGGCCAGATGAGTGACTGCAAAGGCAAAGCCGAGAAGCTGTGTAGAAGTGCCTCAACTCGGTTCATTGACTACGAAGCCAGCCTGAAAGCCCTGAGGAGGGAGAACCGGGCCCTGCGGGAGTCTGTGGAGAAGATGTCCCTCACTGAGGCGTCGCTCCGGAACGATCCGGAGAAGGTATGCTTCTACACGGGGCTTCCGAACTACTTTGTCTTCGAGACGGTCATGTGGCTGCTGGCCCCACACATGAAGGGGGACAAGAACTCCAAGCTCTCCAAGTTCCAGCAGCTGCTCCTGACGCTCATGAGGCTCCGGTTAGACCTGCGGAACCAGGACTTGGCCTACCGCTTCGGTGTGAAGGTTGCCACGGTGACCCGCACGGTCCACAGGATCATCAACATAATGTCCGCCACCCTTGTGCCCACCGCTGTCTTCTGGCCCTCCCGGGTGGAACTGAGGAAGAACCTTCCGGCAGCTCTGAAGGCCACGCATCCGGACTGTGCTGTGATCATTGACTGCTTCAGGGTTTCCTTGGAGAGGCCGATCGACTCTGAGCTGAACCAGCAGATCCCCACCACTGCAGATGGGAGGATACTCTACACCCCTCGGGCGTCTGGGGCTAACGAGCTCAAGTACCTCATTGGTGTCGCCCCACAGGGAGTGGTTACATTTGTGTCGCGAGGGTCGCCCGGCAACGTGAGCGACAAGTGCCTGGCAGAAGGGTGTGGCTTCCTCTGCAAGCTCCTCCCAGGGGACGTGGTGCTGGCTGATCACGACCTGGACATCGCAGAGTCGGTGGCGGCACGTGGCGCACAGCTGAAAGTCACCGGCTCCAGCGGCGTCATCCACGGTGAGGGTTTTCCAGAGATGAGCCGTGCTCCGTGGACCGCCAACAACACCATCACACCAGAGAGACTCAGTGTCCACAGACACGTGGAGAAGGTCATCTCCATGGTGAAGAAGAGGTACGCCATCCTCACGGGTCCAGTGGAGAGCCCATTCACCGCTGTTGACCGAGCCTCCAGCATGACCACGTTTGACAAGATAGTGCAGGTGGCCTGTGCCTTAAACAACCTGTGCATCTCGGCAGCTCCTCTTGAGTAACCACTCACCCGCACTCTTAACAACCCTTCATCGCAAGGGCTTTTGCTATTTGCAGGTACTTCCTGCAATCAAAGAGAGGAACTTCTGTATTATAATTTTTTTTTGTCCTCACATTTTTTTTTTTTTTGAACATACATGTATTTCTGCTTACATGTTTCATACTCATTGGGGTTTATGGATATGTGTTAATGCACTTAAAGGACCAGTCTACCTACCCAGTTGTGGTTCAGTATGAGACAAATATGGAATGTGTGTGTGTGCTGTACTGCAGTCAGTCGGTCGGTCATAGTAGCTTTTCTGTAGCAGTGCCAAGGGCAGTGGCACAGCTCTGGGAACTGAAATTTGTACACTTTTTGGTTGGATGGGGACATTCCATGCATTCTTCACATTCGAACTGGCAGATTCCGCATGCTGAATAACAAGAGACCTCCACACAGCTCTCTGGGCCAAAGGTCCCCATGTCTGTGAGGTCCAGACATGATGAAGATAACGTTCATGTTGAGTATGATTACCGTAATGTTAGTCTCGATATCAGCTGTACTCAGGTGCTAGTGCCTTAGCCTCTGTAATGCTGACGCAAAGGTTATTATCAAAAAAGGTTCATGTCTTTGAAAAGATAATGTATCTTTCTATATATTTTTGCATCAATAACGAGATCATTCGTTCTCTATGTCTTTGACATAACCATAGATATTGCGCAATTGTTTTTGCAAAAAGCTTCTGCTGTTTCTTGAAACAAGGTGTTTATTACTGTTATTTCCATTTTTTTAGACATCAAAACAATATGTTATGGTACTGATTAAAGTAATTGAGTACTTAATCACTTTACATGTAAACACTCTGTGTGTGTGTGAGAGAGCGAGAGCGTGAGCAAGAGTGTGTGAAGTATGTGTGAGTGTTATGTGCATGTTATGACATTTTGTTCATGTATGTTTGTGCATGTTTGTCAAACATGGTTTATATTTTGTTAATGATACAACTGACAGCTGTCAACACTTTATATTTTTGTTAACACTATGACTTTCAACTGTTCATACCTTTAAAGAAAAAAAGTTAAACAACACATCTATCTTGCACTTTTTTTTCTTTTTCAATATACTTGTGCCAGACGTACTGTACATCTTGTATTATCTTCATAAGGTTCTTGATTCCAACATCATCTTTGTTTGAAAGGTGATTGACTGTATGCATATTTGTCCATAAAATGTCCTCCACCCACTACTTGACTGTTTTTTATGCTCATTTGTCAAACGAACCTTATATGAAACCATACATCAGTCAGAAAAAATAAAGTCTCTATTGTAGAAAAGAAAGCTAATAATATTGCAACACCACATCTTATTGCTGCTATCACTTTGCATCTGAAAACATCAGAAAGTGAGAGTTAAGCCTACACTGACAAGATTTGGGAAAGATAGTTGAACAATTGTAGTCAATTTGAGTAATGCTTGAATGAGGGGCATTAGTTAAAAGACTTAAATCTTTCAAGAATCTTTCCTAAATCTTGTCAGCGTGTGGTAGGCTTCAAGATAACTGAGAAAAGAATCAGTGACTTTCAGGAAAGCTGTGGTGGAGTGACACAGCCTCACAGGAAACCTGGAAAAACTGCTGGACACTGGGATGAAATAAATGGGTCAACAGCACAAGCCTTAAGAATGTAAGCAAGAAAAGACAGTTGTTTAAGTAGGCAACCTGGGTTTCCATGGAATGAGTCAAAGATGACTAGTGCCTCATACAGAAGCTCATGGTTGGGCCTATATGAGCAACCTTCCCTCCTCATATCCTCCCTATTATTTTCAACTCCCAGATATTCCAAAGGTTGAGAGGAAATTCTTCTTCCCTTCATTTATGGATGACCATGGCAGAAACAATTTTGTAAAATTTTGGCTGCAGTGATTGAAATAGATCTAGATTATAAGAAGTCTCCTTTTTAGTTTTGTATTCAATACTTTACTTTAGCAGAAAAACAGAAATATGTATGCCCCCGTATAAATTGCACCCTATATACTGCTTTCTTGTATAGATGAATGACTTAGCTAATATAAAGTTTTATTATTGAATACGGTTGTAAATGTAGGAAGCCCCGCCTAGGGTATGTGCGGTGCTGACGTGCATTGGTAGCACACGTGACACCTTTGGAATGTTAACAATGCAGTAAGTGTCCAACTTTGTACTGCATTCTGATTCTGCCGAGAGTGGGGAGAAAATGGAGTCTTCTTATGCTATTCCCTATGAAATCTCCGTAACGGATGAAAACGGGATTTAAATTACTCTGCCGTGGGTTTATAATCACGTAGAAATCAAGGCAGGTCGGAGTCTATGGGTTGTTGAAACTTTTCTTGGATTTATATTCTTCTTCCACTTCCCTCACATGGTGAGTAACACACCGCCTTCTCTGCCAAACCACATAATCTACAACAAAATATATCGCAAACCAACGGTTTAAGATACGCACCGACACAATTGCCTTTGGAAAAGCATACCAAACTAAGTAAAACTCTTCGATTGCTTCTAACAACGCGACAGGGGCTGAGCAACAGTGGGCTGATAGAACTCTAAATTCTCCCTACATTGGAATGTCGGACTGCGCTAGTGGAGCTACGTTCCTCTCACCCCAACCGAATGCTCTCCTAACTTCCAAGCTGCGATCGAACAGGCCTCTAAACTCACTTTTCGCTGACACTAACCCTGCAGTAATGTAACGACACTAAATCTTTTAAACAATAATCTTAGAGGATTAGGTCAGTACTTGCAGGGATTGAGAAAAATGCCCTCGCGTAAAGGTATATCCTGTATACCTAAAGAGTTTTTTTTCCTTTTCACGTCGTCCAAAACGCATTTATGGAATCTTTGTAATTAGGCTATCTCAAGTGAAAAATGCAACGCATCATTGTTAATGAAGTTAAAGATGTAACTAGTTGATTGCGAATAGGCTACCTTTTGGCTGGAATGTTGTGGATTTTTCGAATGAACACGTAAGCTAAATAGTTACTGTAAAAGGAGTAGGCAGACATTCCGTAATGCTCCCTGAATTAAGCAAACAGCAGTCGTCATTTTGGAATAAATATGAGCCCTGTATGTTATCATCGTTTCGAAAAGTTTACAGTTAGTTGAGTTACATTTGTCTTCCCCATGTTGTGGGTGTCATTTCGTTACAGATTGATTATTTTAGGGATAATTCAACAGAATTGTGTAATCCAACAGAGAAACGCGAGGTAAAACTGAAGTTTAACCGACTTCATGTAGGCTATTCTTGCATTTGTCTCTTGTCGACGTTTATTCGCTGTCATGCTGGAACTGATATGCTACCATGTGGTCCCAGGTGTTTAACCTGCCATGTTTTCGCCAGGTAGAATTAGAATGCGCTATCGCATAGTGGTTTCTGTTTAGGGTGCACTTTCTGTCTTTTTGATCACGATTGGCATACCCTGATCAAACCAGAGCCTTTAAAACGCCCTTCTTTTTGTGTGGATGATCGTATAGCCTATTGATCAGTATACCTGCAGTTTGTTGATAAGGAAACGTGATGGTCGAAACCATGCATCTAGGGCTATGCAGCATGGCAAATCATTTAATGACTTTGCTTTCATATCATTGTTATGCCATAAACTCTGGATTTGCAATTCCTGTGGAAAACATTAAATTTGATCAGGTTGGCGTTCATTTGTATAGGCTTTATAATTATTTTCTCTGTTGTTTTTGTTTTATTTTATCATACAGGGTTTTTTTTTACTGTGATTACTTGTGTTCATGGTATCATGATAAATGTGAAAGTTTTCTGCTGAACCTGACTGAAATGTAATGCTTTACTTTGTTTTTGTGCCAGTATGCTCAGGGGATGATGTCAAGCATAGTAGATGGACTTGGCCCAATGTCCACCATTATCAATGTGGAGGTCAGACACTGTGTGAAAGGCTAGGTTCAGTACAGGATGTTGCACTGAATCTCCAAGGCGACTAGTGTCTGTTTGTGAGGAAATGTCCATATGGTCAGAGGAGATGTGAGTTTTCTTTTTAATGGTTTATTTTGGTCTTTGCCACCTTGTGATGCAAGAGACATACCGTGAGCTTTCTTGTCATTACTTGTGGAATGGAATGCTCTCTGCTTTCTGGACCCGGAGCTGGAAACATCACAAGAATGGGAGCTTAGGCAAAAAGATCCGCGAGATTGGGCAACAACTCTCGCTGCAGAGCAAGGCACCACCATTCCAAAAAAAAGGCGGAAAAAAAACAAAAATATTTTCCCCAGAAAATTCTCTTGAGTGCACACAAACACTGACGTGTAACATTTTTTGGGGCCCACCCACTACCCAAACTAAAAAAAGTTAGGAACTCTGAAATTAAGTAAGGTATAGAACTCCAGCAAGCAGTTTAGCTAAATGTGTGTTTAGAATTTTAAAGCCCTTTTGTTCTTTCACAAGGACTAGTCTACAGACCACAGTTGACAGCAAAGGTGTCATCATCACACATCAAATGGTGTCATCAGTCATCAAATGACATTTAATGTATTTCCTTAGTTGTGAATATTGTACCACTGTGATTGTATTTCTCTGCAATTATGAATGAGAGAGATAGAGAGAGAGAAAGCGAGAGAGAGAGAGAGAATTCGGAAACAACTCGCCTGGCTCTGTAGCCTGCAGTTATGTCTGCGTGTTTCTGAGAAGTGAGCCGACTCATTGTCTGTTTTTTAAATAAAGAATTATAGGACCAAAAGTGTAGGTCATCAGGCATTATAGCCATATAACGATAGTGTGAGCTCGGGCCTGTAGGACGGACAGCTCTCACACGAGCCTGGCTCCCTCACGTCACCGGGCCATGTGCCTGGTCTGCAGGCCACCGGACTGGGGCGAGTAGCACGGGCGCGCTGGAATGCGGGCAATGTTCTTCGAGGTAGACCAGTGAGGAGGTGCTAATGGCCAGTGCTGTTCGGGGCATTTCGTGGAGAGTGGCGATGCCTGGCCGGTTGACCGTGTGCAGTGTGGCCCGCCGTGTGGACTACACCCCAACTCGAGTTGGCCGCTTTTCTTCCTGACGTTTTTTTTCGTCTGAATACAGCAGCCAAACCGCGCTGTGGTTTGCAGGTGCCAGTTTGCTGAAGGCTCGGCAGGTTCGGGCTTGGTTTGGCGACCTGACTGGGAGACTTCTGGGATGAACTTGGTTGCTGCCTCAAAAGGGGTGGGGATTGTGGGTTTTAGCCTACATGTCAAAATACATGTCACATAATAACATTGCATTGCCAGACACATGCACACACAAATGCCCTTTTCAGTCAGTCAGTTTGCTGACCTATGATACCCTATAGAGGCTACCGGGAATCTGTCTATGGATCACAGTGTCTCAGTGAAGTGATTTGGATGGTGCGCTGTAGTTTTGTGTTGTTCTTTTTTTAGTTGTTCAAGGTCAAAGTCAACTTTGTTATCCCAAAAAGGGAAATTGAGGTTGTTAAGGTGAAGAGATACACACATTAAAGCATATAGATGAGATGTTAAACTGGTCTTGTAAAAACATCCCAGCACATCTTCCCATAAACGACTAGGACTAGTGACCCCAGTGATTCGGCCACAGTTGCCCTGAATGGTTCCTTCTCCATCAAGCCTCAGAGTGATCAGTACAACCAGACAGCTAGTGTGTGGAGAGTGAACTAGCCCACAATGGCTACTGTGCCACAGCATCATCTAAGTGGATGCAAATCCTTGATGGGCTATGAGGTGATTGATGATGATGTGCCATTTTGTGACGGATGGGTGAAATTAGCTTTGGTTGCCTGGAAAAGGACAGGAAGTGGGATCATTTGATGAATTAGTAGACTGATTGGTCAGTTGGTTGTTCTAGTCATTCTTTTTTTGTTCATTCATCACATTCATCAATTCATATGAAACTCATGTACTAATTTGTCTATTTTTCCCCCATAGGCAAAGATGTGCACCAGGCTGGCATGGAGCAAGGCCGTCCTTCTGACCCCCCACAAGACCTGGGACGAGGGGGAACGTGACCCGTAAACTGGGGTCGTGGCGATGGCATCCGAGTAGCTTAGCTTAGCGTAGGTTTAGCGTAGCATTTAGACTAGTGTTTTTTTTTAGGACCACAGAACTTGCCAGGATAGGCATCAACAGAGAGTGAGCCATCAGGACTTGAGCTCCAATCTTCTTCGCAGATCTATCCCACCACTGTGTGTGTGAATGTGTTATCTATTTAGGTCAGACAGTTCAAAAGCCCAGCTGAGAGAGACGGTGCTTGTGTGTGTGTGTTTGGGATTTGCAGAGGTATTTTATGAAGGTATGTGCCTGGATGTGTTTGTGTGTGGCGAATATGTTTGTGAGGTGTGCGGGTGAGTAAGGAAAAAGTGTGTGTGTGTGTGTGTGTGTTTGTTTGCTTTGCGAGGCGAACGTGTTCTCACTTGACTCGCAAGAGCATCCACACTGGTGGCACTCTCGCCGATCGGGCTAGATCAGGCTAGCACTTCTAGCGACTTCTAGCAACTTCTACCACCACATCCAAAGACTATGAGGCCCAAGACCTTCCCTGCGGCGCCGTACGTGGGCAACACGCGGCAGCGCCTGCAGGAGATCAAGGAGGGCCTGAAGCAGCCGGCCAAGCTGGTCAGCCAGGCGCTGCACGGGGGCAGCTCGCGGGGCGAGGGGGGCCGCGGGGCCGACTGCAAGGGGGGCAAGGACAGCAAGGACCCCGGGGGCAGGCAGCAGCAGATGCGGCCGCCGCAGAAGTTCAACAACTACCAGAACGCGCTGCGCGAGATCCGCAAGTCCCTCATGCCCTTCGCCAACGAGTCCGGCACCGGCACCGGCGGCGGCCACCCCGGCGGGGACGTCAACCGGCAGATGCTGCAGGATCTAGTCAACGCAGGCTGTGACCAGGTGTGTGTGTGTGTGTGTGTGTGAGTGTGTGTGTGTCTGTGTATCTATCTATCTGTGTGTGTGTGTTTGTTTGTTTGTTTGTTTGTTTGTTTGTTTGTGTGTATCTGTGTTTGTGCATGTGTGTCTATGTCTGTGAGTGTGCGTGTGTGTGTGTGTGTGTCTTTGTGCTATTGCAGTTTGTGAATCAGATGAGCGTGAGTGTGATTGTCTGAGTCGGAGTGTGTTTGTGTTGGTAGTTGAGTCCTTTATCCTACTTCAGTCTTCCAACTATCAGATTGTGCAATATTACCGTTTAACCTTTACACAAAATCACACTGCACTTCCAGAGAAATGATTTGCTGTTATGTAAAAAATGTCCTTGAGGTTCATGTGTTAAGTTTCACACGTATATATGTTTTGCATATTTAAGCTCGTTTTTAAATCAACAATGGTCTGGTATGAAGACGTTGGTATTTCTAGCAGTTCCGGTTATGCTTGGGGGAAATACTCTCAGTGAGTTAAAGTATGGAGGAACATGACTTGTTTGTCTGTGCATTCCCAGGCAGTGTTAGCTGTGATATTATCTGTTGTTCTACAGGTGTTGAGAATGTATGTGAGAAAGGCATGCAGTGACCATTGAGGAGAGGTGTAGGACGAGGACAAGGACTCGTAGGAAAGACACCCGGGGCGCAATGTTCATGCTCCGTCTTTGCCAAGGCTTATAGCAGTTGCATAATACCAGAAGGAAAAGGGAGTAGGAACAACAGGGCTGGATCTTCTGAAATGTCAACACTTTTACAAGAAATACATTTTTCTAAAAAAACATAGGAGATTGTTTAAAGTATTATTATATTATTATTGTGAGGAATTATGCCCTGGAACCAGAGGAAAGGCGACGGGAAAACGTTTCCGACATTCTGACATTCTGGTGCCAAGATTGCCAAACATGCTTACCTTTCACCTCGAGTAAGGGAAGAAAGCATAACAACCGCAAAGCCAGAAAAGAATAAGGAACTGTATGCTCTGACACGGGTATCGAGTGGCCCAGGAGCCTGGGGCAGGGACTCCTCACAAATCGAGAACCATGATACTTTGTCCACAATAAATAATGTGATGGGGGGGTTGGACAATACTCGATAGGGGTGGGATCTCTATGGCTATATACACTGTATATAACTGTCGTCATTATTACAGTGCATGAAAATGCACTGTACTGTTCTTCCAAGGCTTCTTCTTCTTCTTATTATTCCGCTGATCAAATTCATTTTTTCTATTCAGCTTGAACCGTTTAACTTAGAAACTTCATTCAAACGTCGCAACGTAGGTCTTAAATAGGGGAAGGCTGCTAAGTATTTTTCAACTTTGTAACTTTTATACTTTTTAAACTATAAATTAAAAACTATTAAAAATTTCCCCATAGACTTAACATTGGCCTCTATGACATCACAGTCGGGTCGTTAAGCAATTAGAATCTTATGCCAGGTGGCCAGCCCCACCTGCAGCAGCCCTCTCTCTCTCAGGCTTTAAGCATACAACTCTCTGTGAAGACTACATATCCTGTTAACCTGTTTCGTCTTTCCACAACCGTTTCAAAATAAAAGTCCTCACTGCAATAATACACTATTAAATCATTTAACCATTGAAACTACTCAACTATTTAACTGTTCAACCATTCCAACTGTCAGTTATCATCAACTATGCCTCCAGTCAACTACATGAGACCTCCATGTACCTGGCAACCAACATAGCAACCATCAAAATTAAGCGTTTATGACCGTTTCCATAGCAACCAACATGATTTTACTACAGTAACTTCTTTATTCCTGATAGTGGCAGCCATGGATACCCTATCAACAAATGTTTCAAAATAAAAGTCCTCAGTAGCAAGTTAGCTAGTTAGCATGGTTAGCATAGTTAGCATCATTAGCATTTTTAGCATAGCTGCTAGAAATGATTAGCTAAGTTAGCTAATCAACCTAGTTAGCATTGCTAACATAGTTAGCATTGTTAGCATTGTTAGCATTTTTAGCATAACTGCTAGAAATGATTAGCTAAGTTAGCTAATCAACCTGGTTGGCATTGTTAGCATAGTTGACATTGTTAACGTAGTTAGCATTTTTAACATAACTGCTAGAAATGATTAGCTAAGTTAGCTAATCAACCTGGTTAGCATAGTTAGCATTGTTAGCATAGTTAGCATTTTTAGCATAACTGATAGAAATCATTAGCTAGGTTAGCTAATCAACCTGGTTAACATTGCTAGCATAGTTAGCATTGTTAGCATAGTTAACATTTTTAACATTTTTGTTAGAAATCATTAGTTAAGTTAGCTGATCAACCTGGTTAGCATTGTTAACATAGTTAGCATTGTTAAAATTTTTACCATAACTGTTAGAAATCATTAGCTTAGTAAACCAATCAACCTGGTTATCATTGTTAACATTTTAACATACCTTTTAGAAATCATTAGTTAAGTTACAACTGGAATGTTTAACCTTTAAACTGTCTACCTTCACACATTAACTCTCTTTAAACTATGCAACCACCATGTTTACCCTAGCTACACCTTAGTAACCATATCTACATTATCTATCTATATATTTTTGCATTTTCATGCACTGGTAATTCCTTGGAATTGCATTTCTAGTTGTGTATTGTAGCTCTTTCCCACACATTTCCCACTCCCGAAGTCACAAGTTTGCTTTGGGGATTATTATGTTATAGACTGTAGAATATCTACTTCAAAACGGCCAAGAGTTATGAAAAATATTCCTTCTCTCTTTCCACATCGTCATCTGTCTTTAAAAAGAGGTGGACTTGGAGTGGGCCATTCATAACCAGCCAGAATATTGTTTCCTTCTAGTGCTTTCTGAAGTGTTTCGGATTTACATCTATAATGCCTATTTATATGATCTGCGAAAGTCCCTGTATTTCCTCAGGCAGTCTCAACTGTCACAGGTCTCAGGTCAGTTGTCCCGACTGTGGTTGTCGTTCCTGTAAATGTGAGTTGCTGGCCCGAGGACAGCCTTGTGACAGGACTCGGTATCCCAGGAATGCCGCGCTCAAGCCCATGCACAACACCGCCGAGCAATTCAACGTGGCGCGCAGGAATTGCGAGGCCTCGCCTGAAAGGGGGGAGAAGAGAGAAAGAAAGACAGATAGAAAGAAAGAGAGATTGAGGGAGAGAAAGGGGGAGAAAGAAAGGAAATTGCCTGAAAATGGACAGAAAATTGTCAGAAAATCTTCCTATAGTTACGTTGATATTGGAATGCCAGTGAAAAGTAGTAGATTACAAATACAATCTCTACTGGGGCAATCATTTTACCCTGGGGTGTGGGGGTTGACACAGTTTCCAGCCATTTTTTTTACCCACAAATATTGAAAACATTTGCTGCAAGTTAACTGTGGAATAGTAGAACAGATTTCAAGGCTTTCTCTGAGACGGGTCTCTAGCACTCCAGCCAGCGTGCACTCGTCACCATGTGGTGGGCCTGCAGCAACAGCTGGAGTGGAATGCAGCCTGCTGAGAGCCAGTGCAGTGGCCACCAACAAGCCTTGCTTAGCTTAGCTTAGCGTAGCCTAGCCTAGCTGGGCCTGGACCTGGTCAGTGTGCAAACAGGAAGTGTCCATTGAATGTGTGCTGGGTGGACCAGTTCCTTCAGCTGCCGTGACTTGTGGCTGTCAGGGAGAATATAGCCACTTTGTCTGGCTCTGTCCATCGGACAAGACAGTTTGGAGTCTCTCTCTCTCTCTCTCTCTCTCTCATGCAGTCGCCTGTTGTCTCCTTTCTTTACATGTATCCGCCGGCAGTTGTGTTCTTTGTGATTCAATCTCTTGGATGAATCTGTCTTTGTTGTGGTTATTTCAGACTATCCTCTTCCTCACAGTATTAATTCTATGTTTTGAGCTTATTATTATGCGTTTTGCTTATTGTTGTTACTTTTTTGAGAGTTATTGTTCTCTGTAGTGATTTAACCGCTTTTAGTTATTGATTGAAGACTAAAGTCATGTATTAATAAAGTAGCTGTTATGAAGTAATAGAATATAATTTGACAATATCATAGAGTACTACTTTGAAATGGAGGTCCTAGATTCATCCAAATCATACTCTCTGGAGTTCAAATACATCATACAGCCTACATACCATCACTGGCCTATATGCCGCTGTGGTTCTGGTATTTGGATTTTTTTTTCCCCGAAGGCACTGATGGGATCCAATCCTCTCTCTACCTCTACCTCTCTCTTCCCCTCTTTCTTCCCCTCTTTCTCTACATATCTCTCTCAGTCTCTCTCGTTCTTTCCTCTCTTGTCCTCATGTCTGTTTCCACTGACACACACTGAATGTCCCCTTATTTGCTGTCTCTCGCTTTATTCTTATTCTCTTCTGTGTGGCGTTACATTTGTGCTTCAGTTATGAGCGCAGAGTGGAGCAATATTGAGCGCAGAAACATATTTTGAGCAAGCACACAAATTATATTTTGAGGAAAAATTAAACGCCACACTTCTCTCCATTTCTTTTCTCTTTTTTTCTCTACTCATTCCGAGAATGTAATGGCTGCCTCTCTCTCTCTCTCTCTCTCTCTCTCTCTCTCTCTCCCTCTCTCTCTCTCTCTCTCTCTTTTTCTCTTTCTCTCTCTCTCTCTCTCTCTCTCTCTCTTTTTTTCTCTCTCTCTCCCTCTCTCTCTCTCTCTCTCTCTCTCTCTCTCTCTCTCTCTGGCCTCGATCCTTATCATAGCTCTCCACTGGGCAAATCCCACAGCGATGCAGCAGCACGTTACATAATCATCTTAAAGGAGGAAATGTTTTGGTGGGGGACCAAGGGAGGGGGGGGGTGGTGAAGAGGAAGAGGAGGGCTCTTTTTTTGTGGGGGGGGGGGGGTGAAAGACCATAATGAGATGAAGAGTTCCCTAATAGTGTATGTATCCATTGGATCGGTTAAAATGTTGTCTTCTGTGCAGGGTTTTGATGGAGATGTAGTTTGTTATGAAATGTTGGTAATTACGGAATTGGAATTCCTTAGCAGTTGTAAGTCGTGTGTGTGTGTGTGTGTGTGTGTGTGTGTGTATAAAATGCTTATGTCTGGGTTGTATCCTTGTACAGAATGTTTGTGTCTGTTCATTGTCTGAGCATCAGTGTCTGTGACTATGTGTGAGCAAGAGATGGATAAATAGAGAGAGAGAGAGAGGGGGGGTGATTGTCTTGTTGCAATGATGACTTCATGCCAGAGAATGAGGAAGAAATGAAAGATAGACGGGAACTGAACATACAGCCCCTACAGATGTCTCTCTCTCTCTCTCTCTCTCTCTCTCTCTCTCTCTCTCTCTCTCTCTCTCTCTCTCTCTCTCTCTCTCTCTCTCTCTCTCTCTCTCTCTCTCTCTCTCTCTCTCTCTCTCTCTCTCTCTCTCTCTCTCTCTTTCCTCTCCTCCTGCATGTCCATTCTCACATAACTCACTGAATGTCCTCCAGATGGCTTTCATTTCCAGACGCCTTGTTGGAATGTGTTTCAGAATTGGGTCAAAGTGAAGCACTAATGTAAAAAAGCAATCTTTTGCCGCTGCTCCGGCTCAACAGAGCCTCTTAATAGTTACACAAAAACAAACCAACAAACAAACACTGGCGTGACATAAGTTGCTACTCAGATGAGGTCTTGTTGAATGTGTGTGTGTGTGTGTGAAGGAGAGAGGGAGTGTTTCCTCGCGCCCCGTAGGAATGTATGTGACTGTGTTTTTCCCGTGTGTGTGTGTGTGTGTGTGTGTCTGTGTGTGTGTGTGTACTCTCACCACAGTCAGAAATGAGTGTGATTATGTGTTTGGTTGTACTCTGGGGCTTGCGGCAGCCACCATTATGACAAGGGTGCAAATGTGAAGTCAGATATTTTTGGGCAGAAGCCACAGAGGAGCTGGAAGATGGACGGAGAGGAATCAAAATAAAAACAAATCGTAGGCAAGATGGGACATGACTCTGGTGGAAGAAAGTGTGTGTGTGTGTGTGTGTGTGTGTGTGTGTGTGTGTGTGTGTGTGTGTGTGTGTGTGTGTGTGTGTGTGTGTGTGTGTGTGTGTGTGTGTGTGTGTGTGTGTGTGTGTGTGTGTGTGAGAGAGACTGTGTGTCAGTGTCATGGGCAGGGTGAGGGGGAGATGAACTGATTACCAAATAGCTGGAATTCTTACTTCCTGGCTAGTGGAATGTCCTGAACATCTGTCGCCATGACAGTGTAGGTCAGGGCTAGAACTGTGTGTAGGGTCAGAACGTAGACACCCTCCCTGTGTTCGTGTTTGTGTGTGTGTGAGAGAGTTGAAAGTCTGTGTTACCTGTAGTGTAGTGAATCAGAATGAGTTTGTTTTTGTCTGTGAGTTTGAATCTTTGTGAATTATTTTCCCAATACGTATGTTTGTAAGTGAGTTAGCTCACACATATAGTGTGTATGTGTGTGTGTGTGTGTGTGTGTGTGTGTGTGTGTGTGTGTGTCTGTGGTTATGTGTGATTCCATAACTTGTCTTAGGAGACCCACGGACACACCCCCTTGGTGCAGGGCCGTGTTGGAATGTAGCACAAAAACCCTGAGTCTTGCAGAACAATGACCATAAACAGACACTGTGTGTTTACATTTTATTTCCTGTATGTGTGTGTGTGTGTGTGTGTGTGTGTGTGTGTGTGTCAGGGCCCAGGGGTGGGTGTGTGTTCTGTGTGGGCACCACTTTTTTACTTTTTTTTTTTTGTTCATATGCATATTTCCGTCCCATTGTCTGTGTGTGTGTGTGTGTGTGTGTGTGTGTGTGAGTGAGAGAGAGAGAGAGGGAGAGAGAGAATGTGAGTGTATATGTTGGAGGAGGGGGGCACCACTTCTCCTGTGTCCTTCCCCCATTGTTTGTGTGTGTGTGTGTGTGTGTGTTTGTGTGTACATGTGTGGGCACCATTTCTTGTGATTTTTCCTCATGGGTGGCCGTCCCCCCTTTGTCCTTAAGAGAATGCCATTCGTGTAGCAGGTCTGCCAGTGCTGCCCCATGTCCCATGTTCTCTCTCTTAGAACCCATAGAAATTTTATTTGGCTCGGGCGGTCAGTGGAACCTGTGTGAGCCGTGTGTGTGCGCCCACCGTTGCCATGGAGCCCTCTTTTAAAACGCACTTGTGTTTCCCCCTCGTCTTTGCCCGTTGCCAGCTGGCCCACAAAGTCGTAGAGGAACCAATTGGGCACAGACTTGAATCCCGCTGTTAGGCATTTCTTCTTGTGTGCTCCTAAGCCTCTCTGTCAAGTATGCTGCATTTCAGCAACTTCCACTCATAATTAGGTCATGTGTGGTGAATACAATATGGGAGAAAAAGAGATTTCATGTCGTTTTTATTTTTTTTCCTCCCCCTCCCCTGTATGGAATAGCTGCTGCAGTTCCACTTCTGCCCACCAGGGGCAGTGTGAGACAGAGGGCTCGCTGTGTCTTGGGCTGAGGTTTGGGCTGAATGTCTTTAGAATGAGCTCATATGCCATTCAGGGGGATTTCCTCATATAGGTGTGGGTCGCTGTGCTGTGAGAGTGGGGTGCGTTTATTTGGCGGGTGGGGATGGGCCGGGTCACGGGATGGTGGTGCGAAGGCTTGTTTTTATTTAGTCCACTGGTGTAGCCAGAGTGGGAGCTTGTGAGTACTTTTCATTTAGACTGCTCATGGAGCCTTCTCACAGGCTGTTGATGTGCCCTAGAGTTTGGCTCCTTCTGTAGAAATCTTTACTGGAGACGATGCTGCTAATCACAATACCAGACATTCTGTCCATAGTACAAGAATGACATGACATTATAAAGCCCAAAAAGGCACAGATTATTCCGTCTTTATCTATTACTGTAGTTGTCATTATTATGTCCTAAAGGGTACTATTGAAATGGTGTGTGTTATCTCCTAAACATGTTTTCTTAACAGTCACATACTGACTCGTAGGCTAGCGCGGGTCCAGGGAGATGGTATGTGTTGGTCACACGTCAAGAGCTACTGGGTAGTTTCTCAGAGGGATTAAGTGCAGCTCAGGACTAAATTTACACCAAGACTAAAACAAGACGTGTGTGTGTGTGTGCGTGTGTGTGTGTGTGTGTGTGTGTGTGTGTGTGTGTGTGTGTGTGTGTGTGTGTGTGTGTGTGTGTGTGTTTGTGTGTGTGTGTTTGTGTGTGTGTGCTATAGAGCTTGAGTGTTGTGACATCAGAGAGGTGTTGTTTGTGTGCTAAGGACCTGGTACAGGAAGTAGCTGGTCCATGACCTGGGGTCCACAGGAAGCAGGTGCATGGCATCCTACTGGAGTCGACTGTGTGTGGGTGTATCTGTGTATTTGTTTTTGTCTGCATGTATGTCTGTGTGTGCGTATGTGTGTTGTTTCTGTGTATGCATGTGAAGTGCGTGGGAAAGGTATTTTTGCCTGTCCTGAATGTATGTGCCATGTGTGTTTGTTTGTGTCGATGAAAATGTACAGTTTGGATTTATGCGTCACCTGTCTTACCTCAGGAAATGGCCGTGCGTGCGCTGAAGCAAACAGGAAGCCGAAACATTGAAGCGGCTCTGGAGTACATCAGTAAGATGGGCTACCTGGACCCTCGCAACGAGCGCATCGTCCACGTCATCAAGCAAACCTCCCCGGGTATGCGCATTCGGTTTTGTCTTTCCTGTGACCGCCACGGAACATCTATGCCCATAGTAATCATGAATACCTATAGATGGTTATGTAAATGTGTCAACACTATTATCAACAGGAGACACGTGTTAATAACTATATAATAATATGTATATAAAGATGTATGTTGTCGCCATCTGAACCTTTTTATGTTATACCGTTATTCCTATTTATTTTCACTAATGCTTTTTACAGGAAAAGGAGGTATGCCAAACTCAATGGACCACCGGCCATCAATTGAGGGTAACAGTGACGGTGCCATGCCTCCTTATCACCAGATGGGGGCGCCAATGTATGAGGGGGCACCTTACGGACCAGAGGGTGACATGGCCCGGCCTTACATGGGTGGCCCTCCCGTCATGAACTACATGATGCCCCCATCCGGCTCTGCCCAGGGCTCGGCCATGGTCAACCCCATGGGGCGTCCGCCCAGCATGGGGGCGTATCCTCCTGGCATGCCCCCTCAGAGCGGCCCGGGGAACCCCATGTACCCGCCGGGCCCTGCCCAGCAGAAGCCGTACCCCGGCAGCATGGAGCCGGCCATGATGGGCTACGCCGTGTCCGGCCAGCCGCTGCAGATCCAGCCCCAGCCACCGGGGGCGCCGGGCCCGGCCCCGCACTACGACTACGGCCACGGCCGGCCCCACATGATGGAGTCGTCGGGCTACCCCGTGCAGCGGAGCGCCTCGTTCCAGAACAAGATGCCCATCGCGCCGCCGGACAACTACGTCAACATGCAGGGCAAAGGGCCCATGGGCGGCCAGAACGGCCAGTACCCGGGCAACCTCTACCTGCAGACGCACGCCCACCCGCGCCAGTCCAGCCCGACCTCGCACCAGGTGCACATGATGTCCCGCTCGCCCGGGGGCGCGGCCGCGGGCGGCGGCGGCGGCGCCATGGGCCCGGACTTCTCGGACATCCCCCAGAGCCTGCTGACGCCCTCGCGGGCCAGCCTGAACCTGGACCTGTACGAGCACATGTGGAGCGGAGCAGCGGGACCGGACGGAGGGGGCGCCCCGCCTCAGCCCCGCCAGCCCCAGCCTCAGGGGCCCTTCCGGGGGGAGGTGCGCGTGCCCAGCCGCACCAACTCCTTCAACAACCACCAGAAGGTGAACGTCAGGCAGGCCATGCCCGCGCCGGGCGGCGGCGGCGTCGCCGGCGGCGGGAAGCAGGACCCCGGCATGCCGCCCCCCAACACCATCACCGCCGTCACCTCTCCGCCCATCCAGCAGCCGGTGAAGAGCATCCGGGTGATGCGGCCCGAGCCCAAGACGGCCGTGGGTCCGTGCCACCCCAGCTGGCTGGCCTCCCAGAACCAGGACGGGCCCGAGGCGCACGGGTACATGACGGAGGAGCAGTACGCCCGGGAGTCCGCCCAGGAGCCCCGGTGCCCGCCTCCGCCGTACCCCAAAACCCTGCTCGCGTCCGGGGCCGGCTCCGAGCAGGCGTCCCTGGACGGAGCAGGCATGTGCGGAGCCCCCGAGCTCCCTGCCCAGGGCGGCCGGGCCATCCAGAGCGGACCTCCCGCGCCGGAGGAGACCCACGCCAAAGAGAAGGGCAAGAAGGGCGAGAAGGCCGTGAAGGACAAGAAGCAGATCCAGACCTCGCCGGTGCCCGTGAGAAAGAATGCCCGCGACGAGGAGAAGCGGGAGTCGCGCATCAAGAGCTACTCGCCCTTCGCCTTCAAGTTCTACATGGAGCAGCACGTGGAGAACGTGATGAAGACGTACCAGCAGAAGCTCAACCGCAGACTGCAGCTGGAGCAGGAGATGTCCAAGGTGAGGAGGGGAAGGGAGGCCTTTAGAGAGACCGTTCTCTTGTTTATTAATACACATAATGTCCTATTCATAGCTGACTTGTTTATTGGTTGATAAAATAAATAAATAAATAGATAATCAATAATGATAAAAGTTGATTGTTTTTTGCATCTGTTGCTACAGTCATTATTGAAGTCTAAACATAAAGTTTCACTAGCGTGAGTATAACAAAAACAGCCTTCAACAAACTTAAGAAATTATATTAGTGAAGCACAAGCAAGAATACCTTAATTTCCCAACTATTAGCCGCAGCTTATTCATTGATTTGGCAAAATTTCTTCTGCTGTGAGGTTAATATACATGGGCAGTTAATATGGTAATATAGTTTTGTTTCTTTAACTTGCATAAAACACCTTCCTGCGGCTTACACACAAAGCTGCTAATAAACAGGAAATTACTGTACATTTCTCCCGGTATGAAATGGCATACAGTGTATAAAAACAAAAAATGTTTTTTTCGAGTTTTGAGTTTTTACTGCTTTTTAAACGTTTTCATTTCTCTCTCTCTTCACCCAGGCTGGCCTGTCCGAAGCCGAGCAGGAGCAGATGAGGAAGATGCTCAACCAGAAGGAGTCCAACTACAACCGCCTGCGCCGCGCCAAGATGGACAAGTCCATGTTCGTCAAGATCAAGACCCTGGGCATCGGCGCCTTCGGCGAGGTCTGCCTCACCCGCAAGGTGGACACCGGCGCCCTGTACGCCATGAAGACCCTCCGCAAGAAGGACGTGCTCAACCGCAACCAGGTGGCCCACGTCAAGGCCGAGCGCGACATCCTGGCCGAGGCGGACAACGAGTGGGTGGTGCGCCTGTACTACTCCTTCCAGGACAAGGACAGCCTGTACTTCGTGATGGACTACATCCCCGGCGGCGACATGATGAGCCTGCTCATCCGCATGGGCGTGTTCCCCGAGGAGCTGGCGCGCTTCTACATCGCCGAGCTGACGCTGGCCATCGAGAGCGTGCACAAGATGGGCTTCATCCACCGCGACATCAAGCCCGACAACATCCTCATCGACCGCGACGGGCACATCAAGCTCACCGACTTCGGCCTGTGCACCGGCTTCCGCTGGACTCACAACTCCAAGTACTACCAGAAAGGTGAGGGTAGCAGATGTGTGTGTGTGTGTGTGTGTGTGTGTGTGTGTGTGTGTGTGTGTGTGTGTGTGTGTGTATTTGGTAGCTGTTTGGTCTTCGTGTGTAGTATAACTGTGCTGTTTGATGGGATGTTGCCATGTTTGTTTTGTGTTGAGACTATGAAAAAAGGCAAACTCATTTTCACCATTTTCTTTCTCTCTCTCTCTCTGTCTTTCTCTCTTCATCCCCATTTCAGGAAGCCACGTGAGGCAGGACAGCATGGAGCCCAGTGACTTCTGGGACGACGTGTCGAACTGCCGCTGCGGCGACCGTCTGATGACGCTGGAGCAGCGGGCGATGCGGCAGCACCAGCGCTGCCTGGCCCACTCCCTGGTGGGCACGCCCAACTACATCGCCCCCGAGGTTCTGCTGCGCAAAGGTGAGCGACAAGGGCAGAGCCAGGAGTGTGTGTGTGTGTGTGTGTGTGTGTGTGGGGGGGGGGGGGGGGGGGGGGGGTTGACGTGGGATTTGCCGTTGTCGGCAGGATGCACTGTTTTTTTTTTGTTTTTGCCCCAAACACACGGCTTCACACTTGATGACGCTCTCACTTTACCCCAAGCTACTGATGCTCAGTTCGATTCAATTTGAATTTGATTGAACTCACAGTATTTTGACAAGGGTAAGCTAGGGAGGTGCAAGAAATCCCCTATGACTCGTATTATCGTAATAGGGGGGCCCTTGTCCAGCTACCTTTCATGCAGTCTTGAACATGGCACATTATTCTTCATTCACTTTTTACTATACTAAGCCATATGGAGAAAGATATGCATCATACAGTATTTTTTTCAGCACCAAGGCATTGAACTCCGAGAAGTAACCCATGACTTCTGTATCCATTTCTGTCATTTTGAATTGCATCCACATCTTGAGGAAGTATGGGATCTGGAACATCCTTTAAGAAGGCAGGAGGAAGCTCCCAGTGGCCAACCATGTGAAGACTATTTTGGGCTTTAATCAAAAACAGGCAACATCTGGATGGTTCAGATTTCGCAGCCCCAGACTAAGTAGCTCTGTGAGGAGAGAAAATCCGACTAAACCCCTTCTAAGTACCTTGGTGCTTCAACCTCAGCCTACCTCTGTCCTCCATCTTAAGTCTTGTTAAGTTGAAAGCTCATCTTAAAGTAGCACAGTGATACGAGATACCTTTAGTGAGAGAAGTAGTTTATTTTGAAATGTTCAGGATGGCTCATCGTTAAATGTTTCATTTGAATAACATCAGTGTAAAAACTGTTTTAAAAAAGGCTCAGGATTTTCGGAATATTTTGTTGAGTGTATGCGTGTGTGTTGTGTCTGCAGGATACACCCAGCTGTGTGACTGGTGGAGTGTGGGCGTGATCCTGTTTGAGATGCTGGTGGGACAGCCGCCATTCCTCGCTCCTACTCCCACAGAAACCCAGATCAAGGTCAGCCACAGCCTCTCACTCTCTCACAAATACGATCACCCCCCTCCCTTCCTCCCAAATACTATCACTTTCTCTCTCTCATTCACTCATCCCCTCCCTCCCTCCCTCCCAAATACTATCACTTTCTCTCTTTCTCTCTCTCTCAGTCTCTTTTTCTCTCTGTCATTCACTCTCTCACAACTACTATCACATTTTCTCTCTCCCCCACTAACAAATACTGTCACTTTCTCTCACTCATTCACTCACCCATCTCCTCCCTCACTTACAAATACTATCACTTTCTCTTACTCAACCCCTCCCTCCCTCCAAAATACTATCACTTTCTCTCACTCCTTCACTCACCCATCCCTTCCTCACTAACAAATACTATCACTTTCTCTCACTCCTTCACTCACCCATCCCTTCCTCACTAACAAATACTATCACTTTCACTCTCTCTCTTACTCATCTTCTCTTCTCTCTCATCTTGTATTCAAACACTCATTCAGAATCTGTGCAACATAACTGACCATTACACCTCAGCTAAATGATGAACCCTTTTTGCTTGAACCCTCCTGTGCCCCCCCCCACGTACAGGTGATCAACTGGGAGAGCACGCTGCAGGTGCCCGCCCAGGTGAAGCTGAGTCCCGAGGCGGTGGACATCATCAGCCGCCTGTGCTGCTCGGCCGAGGACCGCGTGGGCTCCGACGGCGCCGGCGAGATCAAGGCGCACCCCTTCTTCGAGGAGATGGACTTCTCCAGCAACCTGCGCCAGCAGCCGGCGCCCTACCGGCCGCGCATCGCGCACCCCATGGACACGTCCAACTTCGACCCCGTGGAGGAGGAGGGCGGCCCGGGCGCCTGGAGCGACAGCGGCGACGGCCGCGGGGCGTACGACACGCTCTACTCGCCGCACAGCAAGCACCCGGAGCACGCCTTCTACGAGTTCACCTTCCGCCGCTTCTTCGACGACAACGGCTGTCCGTTCCGCTACCCCAAGCCCCCCGAGGAGGGCCACGGCGGAGGTCCCGCGAGTGGCGGAGGAGGTGGTGGTGGCGGCGGTGGTGGAGGAGGGAGCGGCGGGGTAGCGGCCGGTGGGGTCGGGCCCCAAGATGAGGCAGGGGGAGATGAGGACGAGGAGGATGAGGAGGAAGAGGATGAGGACGAAGAGGAGCACGGGGAGGGATGTGAGCCTGTATACGTGTAGAGACGCAGTGCGCACGCCGCGCTACCAAAGGCCTCATCACCTCACCGTGATCATCCAGCACCTTTCCCTATCATTGTTATGTCAGGAACGGGTGTCATTTTGTGTATGTGTATTTTTATGCACGTGTGTGTGAGCGTGTGTGTGTGTGTGTGTGTGTGTGTTCTGTGTTCTAGAAATGGGTAGAGACGGAAACAAAAAGAGAAAATCAGGAAATGGAGGGAGAGGGAGAAAGAGAGGGAGAGAGGAAGCTTAAGAGACTACCGGACCACCAAAAATATATTTAATTTCACTGCTCCTACCGTCAACAATAGAACTGCACCTGTGAACAGTGAACAGCAGGTTAGAGTGCATAGACATTGAACCTGGGACCAAGAAAGTGCAATCCAGAAGCAGAACTGACTTGCACATAAGCACAGATTCACAAAGATCAGGTCATTAGTATGAAAAAATTAGTCTTTAGATCAGCATTTTCGTTGTGTGTGTGGGGTGTGTATGTGTATGTGTGAAAAGAATGAGAAAAACATACTGTGTCCACACCACACAGAACCTCTGGACCTCGACCTTACTGGTCACTGCTCTGAATACATCTGGGGCAGTGTGTGGTCACCTTGTCCAACATGGATCACATTTTCTATGGCAAGTTCCATTCCTTCACTCTTCAGTCTGCCTGGGAAGGCCACTTTCGAGGAGCCTTCGAAGGACCCTTAAACAAAGGACGCTAATGCACATCCAGAACCACTTCCTCATCTTCTCCTGTTGTCGATGACCGTTCCTGATGCAGCCATTCCAAAACAGTGGAAAAGTAACTGTGATGTTGGGCGTCAGAGAGAAATGAACATTTGTGAGATGGGGATAGGACGATGGAAGTTGTTGTTTTTTTGTTTTGTTTTCTAGTGCTAATATCGTGTCCCATCGACGTAGGCAGAAACTGAGAGGTTGATCCAGATCTTGCACAGCTGAATCTACCAAATATATATGTACACACACACACACACATTCACAGACATACTCACATACTCAGACATATTTACTTACATATACAAATACACCTTCCTATGTTCAAATGTTCATATTACCATCATTTTAGGTAGTAAAAGCCATTTATGTTTGCCAATGTTATGTTAACATTGCTTCTGAATTGTTTTGACGTTCCCAAAGGAAATGGCTTCAAGTCACCTGAGTAATATTTCAAGCCAGAGGACCTAGTACGATTGGGGTCACTTTCCTTGGCCTGCAAAAATATTTGTGGCTTTGAAATGCCAGCCATTTTGAATGTTTGTTTGACACCCTCTGGTGGACGAAAGAGGCATGATTTTGTACAGTTGGCTGACTTTGTGAGCAAAACAAACCTCATATGAAAGACTGACACTCACTATGTTTTTTGTTTTTGATGTGCAGTCTCCATTAAGATCAGATGGTATTCACTAAGAAACCAAATGTAATCGCAGTGTTCAACACTTCCCTGAACTGAAAAGCATTTTTTTTAGTTTGTCACATAGGCCTACCACAAAAAAAAAAAAACCCATCCTCTCCACATGGTTGGAGTTCTACAGAATTGTTTATTCTCATTTTAGGTCACTGTTCATTCTACTCATCTGTCTGAGATCCTAGTTTCTGTTACTTTCACGGGCTACATGTTAAAGCATAGGCCTCTATAAAAATGTACTTTTGCCTAAACGTTGAGGATTACACTAATAATTGGCCTCAGAAACACTCATAAACACCTGACATGGCTAGAGAGCCTGTCTTGTTCAACCTTGGATGTGTTTTGACCTCACAAGCACTGTTATACCACAGCCTTGCTTAGTGTGCTAACATGCTAACCACCTTAGGCTAAAACTTTCATCATCCACACTATGACAGTATTAAGGATGGGAGGTGCAGTTGTAAAACCGCCAATAGAGAAAAACATTTATCTCTTTATCAGGCAGTCATAAAAGATGTGATGAAGCAAAGGAAAGGCAGACAAAGAGTTTCTGAAATTGTATGTGATGGTATGACTATGTGCAATACAGATAAGAAAAACAATATATTATAGTTTTCTAAACACAACAAATATCCTTTTTTACGTTTAATAACTGAAATACAATATGTACAAATACATATTATATTGGTTTTTATATATTTTCAATGTAGTTAGGCCTACATGACCCAATGCTGCTTATTATTTGTTATTAATATTATTATTGACATTATCATCATTATTTCATGTTACCCTTGTTTCTCCTTTCTTTCTGTGTGTGTGTGTGTGTGTGTGTGTGTGTGTGTGTGTAAAGCGTGGATGCGATTGGCCGTATGTTTGGGTTGGATGTTGCAAAGTGTGTGCCTTCTCATTGAATGTGTGTGTGTGCGTGTGTTACCACGTGACGGATCAGTATTGAATAAAGATGGAAACTCCACGCAAACCAGGCCGGCCCTGCTTGCGTGAGAGGAAGTCAGATAGAGAGAGGGCGGGAAATAAAATCGATAGAGGGAAATAAAAAAAAGAGTAAAAGAATGAGAGAGGAATAGAATTGTTGGGGAGCATGCAAGTAGGATTTTAGTATATCAAACCTATATGACTATTTTTTTTTGCTATATACTTTTCTTTCCAGACAAACCATTAAATCAGATGTGGCCACACAATTTAAACTTTTGTCCCATGCCGGCTCGATATCAAAGTCAGGTTTTGTGGTGAAATAGGTTTTTTTGAATATTTTCAGTGAACGAGAGCGCATTCTTCACATTTTATTTACGATTGCATGGTGATGACTCCTCCAAATGTTGACAATCATCCCTGCACTTCACACACTGTCTGTTGTGTCACCAGATTAACATACCGGCCAATAATATTGATCTTGTCTTTTCTCCAACAACTGGCACACTGACTTAGATGTGTGAGGGGGGGACAAGCCAAACTATTTTTGTCTGTTGTTTTAGCTCCATTATCTATACAAACATGTATTTGGGACACAATAAGTGTGAAAGGTGCATCACAGGCAAAACCAGGTGGTTATGGGCCACTTTGATAAATGTACAAGAGAAAATCAATTTTTTTGGAACAAAATGTGTTTCTCTGACAGCAAGTTTCTAGAAAATTCTTCCAGTCAGACATTCTCTGTGTAGGGCTCAGCAGTATGAGAGTAATTCTCACCTAGCAGACATTCATCATAATGGATTATATAATTGGTGAAAAAACTTACAATGACAAGAGCAAAGCTTTAGCCTATGAAAGTAATTCTCTTTAGCGAGTCAGAAACGTGTGTGTTTGTGTGTGGTTGTGTGTGTTGATGGGTGGGTTTCTTGTAATTTACTTTGTGTTGACAATCTATGACTGACTTGATATCTTACTTCCTTCTGTTTGATGATGTGATTTTTTTCCTACTTAGTGTACCTTTTGTATTTTTACTCTGGGGTGGGACTGTTCTATGACTCATCTGGTCTTCCTTAATGTATTATACCACACTGTTACTCTTGAATATATATTTATACAGATATACATATTTTTTGTATCTTATTCTTTTTTTTCCTTTTCCTGAGCTAACTTTTAAACCTCCAGTATTACATACAGCATACAATTTGATTTATATTTCCTTTTTTTACATTTATGTATGAATTGAGAATTTGTAAAAATGCTTTCACTGTCCTCACTGTGTAAAATATATGTTTAAATTAAATTAATAAATCCTCGGAATGTGTGGTTTCTTGAAATTACTAATTTTACATTTTACAATGACATATTGCCATTTTACTCCAGGCGTCTTGGGCGGTGTGTCCAAGGGAGATCCCCTTCTCATGTTAGGTAACTGCCCGGTCAGGAAGACACAGTAGCCTACCGTGCGTGTTTCTATCTATAACCTACGCTGACGCCCTTTCATAAAAACAAACAGCCAAAATGATAGAGGCTAATCACTCCTGGATGGAAGGAACCACGATGGTGTTTGATGGTGTTTTGCCATGCGGGCCCTGGATGTTCCTTGCCTAGGCTGCTCAGTATACCCAGAACATGCCCTTTAGTTGGGCTGTCCTAGACATTTTGAAACAAGGCATGTGCCAAATGCCGACTGTGCACATTTTTTATGGCAAAGGTTGGAAAATCGCGGATGACAAAAATTGTTTTAACTCGCAGAGCACAAAGCTGCGCTTCGCGCAGAATTGACAGCTCTCACCTTCGATTTTTGACTAATATCGTTCTGTGATTACATAACCTTCACGGGGCACGGCACCGTACTAAAACTCCCTGCCAAAAGTCTCCATGAACTCATTGGCCCAGAGTACCGCTTATTCCCAGAATGCAGCGCATGGCGCGTCATTGAAGAGAGACCATGATGGCGGCGGTCGGTGCACCAGAAGTGATTTCACAGCTGGAAAGCGCTGCCAAAGTTTTAATGGTGAGATGTAGAACAACGTTTTTTATATGTGTAACTGTCTGTGCTTGGCTTTTGCTTCTGTCTGAAGTTATGGAGAGACTAGCTTGTTAGATCGCCACAGGTATTCGTTTTGAGCGAAGAAAGCGATGCGTGGCGCAGTGCTTGTCTCACTCCATCCCGCAAAAATCCAACATAGCCATCATCTTATCCTCAGAAGCCACTATGGATGACACTGCCTGTTGTGACGATGACGATTAAAAACTTATCTTGTGAAACACATAAACCTTTTATGTCTCACACCCTTGCTGCGATCAATAAAAATGACCAATATAGAACATTTAAAAGTACCGTAGACAGTTTCTCAGCATCCCCATGTTTGCTCTTCGCCTCGGCTAGTTACACGCTGTTGATTCACTTTCGTGTCTATCCATGATCGAGCATGTTCGATAAACTGTAGTCCGTTTAGCCACAAACCGATGTACAAGTACCATATAGTGGGTTGATTTTGATATTGATTGTGCTAGTTTTTGTCAACGATGATCCTTGTTGATCGAGGCTCTATGAGCATGCGGTTGAACGGAGGCCACTTGGGACTGTAGAGCTATACATGCTAAAAGTTGTGAGGGAAACTCTACGGTTTTATCGGTGAAAGAAATTACTCTCTTAACACATGCCTGTAATCCCGAAGAGTTATTACAAACGTCTATATTTGAATTTAGCGTCGCTGTGTCTTTACAGATAAGCTAAATGGCCCAACTGCTGGAGCTAGCTTGACGATAGGCCATCTGTAACCCTATTCATATTCAGTCAGGTTGTTGAGCTACGTAATTTCGTCCCTTTTAGAATTAGTTAATAATTTCCCTGGTTAAAAACAGAAATGTATTGTCCTTTCAGTATATGGCTGAAGTCAAAGTAGTTATCTGGTGTAAAGTATCAAATTTGGCAGAATTGGTTAATAATAACTTTGTAACATGTGTCATGTCTTATTATTCGTACCCTTGTTGTCTTGTTGACAGCATCAAGCTAATTGTTACCAATTAATAACAAGTTAGTTGAGTTTGCCAATACATTACTAGAAATAATAACCCTAAATACTTAAACTTATATCCTAATTGATACAGACTATTAATGCACTGGTTCTGTACGTGTCGTGACTGAAGAGTAGATGTTTTAGTTGGTGGTCTGTATGCACAATGTATCTACAATGATATGCTCCACCTTCAAATTGGCATAATGGCTAAATGTGGTTATACAGTCTCATAATCTGTTTAGGCAGCAGGTACAGGCTATGTCATTTTACTTCAATGTTTAAAATGCCTAGGTACCTGTGTACTTAATGGAATATCAAATGTTCATGTTTATGTTTTATACATAATATCAATTGAAATGTTGAAAAGTTTGTTAGTCCTGGTTGGATTTAAGTTTGCCATTTTAAAGACACAATCAGCAATTGCTCAGGAAATTCATTTGTTTATGTTTAATGTTTACATTTAAATGTATTAGCTGACACTTACTTTTGTCCAAAATATCGTAACATTGTATTTTAACCAATAACCAAACGAAACACACCAGACAGGTAGTTTGGTAGTTTACTCCTCCCTTCAGTATTCCCAGAGAAACTCCACGCAGGGTTTTGTTTTTGTTTGGGGGACAGCTTGTCCTTGCTTTGTTTGTTTGTTTGTTTGTTTGTTTGTTTGTGAAGCCTGGGCTGCCAACAGAGACCTTTTTTAAAAAATATTAATAATAATATTATTATTATTACTATAATAAACCGTGCACTCACGGAATGCACAGCTAGCAGTCACGAGGAGCTGATTGATGAATGTGACAAAAATGTTATACATACGCTTAGATCTCTGACTGCACCTTTAACTTATACCAGCCTCACCTGCCGCCATAGGTCTTTCAAAGACTTAGTGAACCTCCTCTAAAAAATAGCTGTAATGCATAGACATTTTAGGTGCTTGAATCTGTAATCAGAGTAACCTACTCCTTACCTTGTGTCCAGCACACACATCTGATTTCTTGCCTGGGTGCCTGGATGTTTCACCATTTGGGGAATTACACTATTCTAATTTTCCACCTTCTCTTGAGTTAAACAATTGTTTTTTTTACCTTTCTCCAGTTCATCCAGCCGTTCTCTGAGTCTTACGATACCACTTTTAGCTTCAGCCTAGATCATAGATCATTGAATCGGTTTAGACCATTAGCATCTCACTTGCTAGCATCACATCAAGTGACTAAGATTTCCGGTAATTTTCCTATTTAATACTTGTCTCTTCTCAAGTTAGAAAGTGTAATAAGACCAATGGAAAGTGAAACGTGTCGATTTTCTAGGCATGGAACTATGCTCTCATTCAGGTTTAAAGTGTAATTCCCCAAATGGTGAAATATCTGTTTAATGTCATAGACACACCTGTGGTCCTGGTGTTGTTTGTTTGTCCAGTTCTGGCCTGGGCCTGACATTGTTCCTTGGGCTCTTTGGGCATCTTTCATGGCAATGTTATTCACCATTGCCATGAAAGCCAACCCTGGTGGGGGAAGGCAGCAAGTATGTGATTGATGTCAACATGTAAGTGATTGATTTTCAGTCAAACAGACAGACAAACAACCCTTAATTGCGAATGCTGTCAGTTTTACAAGTGCTCAGGTTATCTGTCTAGGGAATCAGTGTCCGTGTCAGTGTCTTTAAACGAAGTGCTGAATGCACCATCCTATATTATCATCATCATCTTCTTCTTCATCATCTTCATCCTCTAAATTTATCTTGTATCCACCCTGCTTTTGATCTCTGCTCTGTCATGTGCAGTATGTTAACCTCTGTTAAGCATCCAGGCAGTGTGTGTGTGTGTCTGTGTGAGAGAGACTGTCTGTATGTCTGTCTGTGTTCATAACATGGTGAGACCTGAAAGGAGTGAATCTGTAATCAGTCGTCATTAATATTACAGTGTGTCTCTGTCTGTCCAGCATGATGGTGGCTCACATGCTTCCCATCACCCATCTGCGGAATGTGTCGTGACCCCTCTGTGACCTTTTGCGGAGGACATTCCGTACGGTTGGGCCCTTCAGGCTCGCTTGGCCGGGCATCGCCAAATCACCCAATCAGATTAGGGCGAACGTGATTGGGAGAAGATCAAACGTAATAAGTAAACAAGAACATCTGGTGCCATAAATGCCAGTGAAATTCACCGGCTTAAAGGAACCGAGACGCAGGCAGACTGCTATTTCATCAGAGCTCACTTCCTCATTAGAGCACTAAGGGGCAAAGCAAAGGTGGCGCTATTTAGGGAGAAAAGAAAACCCACTATCCTCAGAGTGGAGTGGACGGGTTAACTTTATTGGAGCGTCGTCTGGTTGTTTTGATCAATTGGTAGTCTATGATTAATGGCTTTTGCTTTGCAGTGGATGATAAGCATATCGGTTGGTCAATGATATCCAGTGACTTGACAGGCTTATTCCTGGCAAGTCTTTGTCCATTTTGTATGTGTGTGTCACCTGTAATTACCCATTCTCAGAGGGAGTTGGTCGGACGCAAATTATCCAAGCTTCAATTTTTTGTCCCAGCTGTTTCAAAAGCCACATCCATCTCGCCCCACCAGCCCAACAGTCTGTGTGGTATAGAAGTGTTTCACAGTGAGCATTAAATTACAAAATGCAACCATACAAAGGGCCCATTGATATAGCCCACTGAATATGCATCAGTCCAGTACACCTATTTGAAACAAGAATAAACCGATTGCCGTTGGTGGAGCTCACTTAAATGTGTGTGTGACTGAAGATGGGCTCACAAAGCTGTGTGTTTTGTATGTCAGTGTTTTTTTGTGTGTGTTTGTTTGTGTACTGTCATGAATGTGTGTGCTATGCCTCCTGTAGTGATTTAGTAGATGAAGGCTGTAAAAATGAATGGGGCATTCCTGCGGCCGCAGCTCTGATGAAAGAGCCCTTCTTCCCCCTTTTTTTTAACTGAACTGAAGTGAGGTGTGTGTGTGTGTGTGTGTGTGAGAGAGAGAAAGTGAGTGAGTGTGTGTTCTCTTAGTTTGTGCCCTGTCTGGCTGTCTAGCTGTCTGACTGTGTGTGTATGTCTGTATGTCTGTCTGTGTGTGTGTGTGTGTGTGTGTGTGTGTGTGTGTGTGTGTGTGTGTGTGTGTGTGTGTGTGTGTGTGTGTGTGTGTGTGTGTGTGTGTGTGTGTGTGTGTGTGTGTGTGTGTGTGTGTGTGTGTGTGTGTGTGTGTGTGTGTGTGTGGTGGCGCGTGGATAAAAGAGGCCCTTCTCCCTAGTAGCCCTGGCCGCTGGCGGTCTGGAAGTGCTGGTGTGTTGTAATTAAGGCAGGAATGTGAGTTTCCTACACTGCTGGGCTGCCGTCCGTGCTCTGCCTCTGCACACCGGCGCGGTGGCTCTGCTCCGAGCGGCAAGCCTCCACCGCACGCCTCACACACCTCACACCTCAGCCGGCACGGGGGCCAACGGTGGGAGTCTGACACTCTTAGACACAGTTAGCACGTGATGGCATGCTCTGTGTGTGTACACAGAGATGAGCTGTGTGTGTGGATCTATAGAGTTATGCGTAAAACTTGGTACCTTGTTGTGTGTGTGTGTGTGGGGGGGGGGTCTTATTGAACAGGTGTGCTCCTGTGCTGCATTTAAGTGAGCATGCGTGTTTGTTTTGTTTGTTTGTTTGTTTGTTTGTTTGTTTGTAAGCACGGCTGCTCAGATGTGTTGTATGTTTACATGTAGTCTGACCCTCCTCGTGTTTGTTTGCAGGCACCGCCGTCCATGGTCAGCACAGAGCAGAGGCAGCATGCTGAGCACATATTCCTCTCCTTCAGGAAGTCCAAATCACCCTTCGCTATCTGCAAGCACATACTAGGTGAGTTGTGTGTGTCTGTGTGTGCCTGTGTGTCTGTGTGTGTTGGGGGATGCTTGCTTGCTTGCTTCGGTGTCTGTCTGTCTCTGTCTATATGCAAGGCCCTGAGAAGCAGTAAAACCAGAGAGCTCTGAAATTCCCCATGAATTATTTCTTAATGGTGATACATCATTCTCCCGAAATATTCCCGCTTTAGTCATTTGATGTCTTCCTTCAGTAGAAAAGAAAGAGCGCTATTTCTGCATGGCGCAGTCCTTCCTCTATTACTCAGTTGAGGCTATTACTAATGATCAAGCCCTTTGGTGCTTAGTACACCCATTGACTCACTAACCAATGGCGACGTAGTGGTTGTTTACTGCGCAGTGCACTATGCCGTGGATGGTCCAAACTCGGAGAAGACGTTTTTTTAGCTAACCATGTGAAAGATCAAGTGACCATGCGAGAGTGAGAGAGAGTGTTGACTAGGACAACACATTGAGGTAGCATAGGCTTTCTGAATTAGCCTGACGAGCCAGACCCACATCAAGATGTAGGGTCTGGACACTCACCGTAGACAGGGCTCAATCGGAGGGGTGGGATAAACAGTTGTCTTTCAAATTCCCTCCCCGCAATAGGATAACGCTAAACGAATCATCTTCTTGTTTTCAAGTAGCAGCAGGATGCGTAACCTTCCCTCTCCACGCAATAGGATAACGCCATAAACAAATCATCTTCTTGTTTTCAAATTACAGAATGCGTTACCGTCGCAACTTCTGGTCGCATGTCAGTCACCATTATGTTAAGCCCTGTGATTGGCCCGCTGGTGCTGGGGGTTCTCAGCTCCCTGCCTCAATGGATCGTTGCTAGACTGCCCCGCCAGCCAAATTACATTTGCTGCCGCTAGGGGCGTCTAGATTTCTAGGCTATTTCTGAATATGTGGTTATGCGTGATTAGCGTGAGGGCTATTTAGCATGTCTGTGATGGCCTTGTGTGTGTCGTTTGTCTTGGTGAGCGTACTTGGTCTGGTATTTTTAGCCGTGGCTTGTGTGCTCTGATTGTAGCCGAGTATAGAGTAGTTGATCTGGTGAATGTGGCTAAGCTGATTTTACCATATTTTACTGTTCCTCTTGCTGAGTGCGGTTGCTTTAGTTTGCTGGTTTAATTCAGTGTGTTTGGTGTGGTACTCTTAATAGTGGTGTTCGTTTAGAAAGCCTCAGATCTATCTCCAACTACTTGTTTCTCAAAGAGACTCCGTTGAGGCGCAGGGTGTGTGTATGTGTGTGTATGTGAGTGAATGCGGGCACGTGGACATGTGTGCCAGTGAGTTATCCATGCAGAATGACTGTGTGTGTTGGGACATGATGGGACTGGCCTGTGTGTGTGTGTTTCTAATCATCATGGAGGCACGTTGCTGCCATGTGTGTGGAAGACTTGTGTTTCTAATCATAATCAAGGCATGTTGCTGCTTGGTGTGTGTGTGTGTGTGTGTGTGTAACACCTCTTCTCCTTCCTCTCCTCCCAGAGACCAGTAAGGTGGACTATGTGCTCTTCCAGGCGGCCACAGCCATCATGGAGGCGGTGGTGCGGGAGTGGATCCTTCTGGAGAAGGCCAGCATTGAGTCTCTCCGCACATTCCTCCTTACTTATGTCTTACAGAGACCCAAGTGAGTCACACCCTTGTGTGTGTGTGTGTGTGTGTGTGTGTGTGTATGTGTGTGTATGTGTGTGTGTGTGTGTGTGTGTGTGTTTTCCTCTGGGTTTGTAATTGTGTGTTATTATGTTCAATTTGATATGTTCAGCCACAAATGTGTCTGCTGTTAAATTAACACATGAAAGGATTCCGCTTCTCCCAGGTCCTCTTACAATAGTGTGTGTGTGCACGCGTGCATGTGTGATCAGTATTTGTTAGTAATTACTAGTCCTGTGTGTCTCCGTCTATATACACACTGGAGCTGTTAGCAGTCTAATAGCTCATTGCAAGAGGTGCAATGAACATCAGATGCACAATAATTTGTCTACATTGCATAAACATTGCCTAGCTGTTTGAATACATTTGCACATTTAGGCATCTCTGTTGAATGTTTGAAAATCATTCTGCATTGAGGTGGTTTGAGCACTGGGCTTGATGGTAGTTTAATCTGCATCTTAATCTGTCATAAATGCCCATAACTGTGAATATACCTTTAAATGTTATTTGATGAAAATCATAACGTTTCATGATTCCCTTTCCAATAAATGTTTTGTCAAATACAGCAAACACAGGATGGGTTACACATAAGGGTGTTTATTTTCACTGGCTGTGAAGCTCCGACGCCAGCAACCTGTTGCCAGAATCACAGTCTCTGCCTATAACAAAACATGTCGGCTAATGCTGAGACATCTGGCCTGCAGGTGGCTTCTGGTGAATTAATGTATAAAAGTATGTACTGTATGTGAAAATGCAACTAGCAGTAGGCGTGTTTCCCCTCTTAAACGGCCTATCATTGACCCTGGCATTCCTGACATGCATTAGATGTAATGTAAACGTGTTTGCATTCAAGGGCTTCAGCTTACCCTAAATAAAGAACACATTCTTTCATTGCACGGTGGATTTGTATCTTTTAACAGCGACCCCAGGAAACTCAATAGACCACGATAGAAATGTCTGGCCAGAGATGGGCGTGTGGGCTTTTGCAGAGATAATTGCAGAAATTCAGAACACACACAGAACAGTTTAGTGGAGAACTATGGTGAAGCTGTGATTTATTTGGAAATTGTGAGAACCGTGAGAGACAATTTTACAGGATACTTTATTCTCACACTAAATGTGGTTGGTTAAGCCTGTGATTTAATACAGTCTTTTGTTCTCTCTCCTCTCTCTCTCTCTCTCTCTCTCTCTTCTGTCTCTCTCTCTCTCTCTCTCTCTCTCTCTCTCTCTCTCTCTCTCTCTCTCTCTCTCTCCCCCCCCCTCGGTCTCTCTCCCCCCACTGTAGCCTTCAGAAGTATGTCCGTGAGCAGGTCCTACTGGCCGTGGCGGTCATTGTGAAGCGGGGCTCGCTCGATAAGTCCATCAACTGCAAGGGCATCTTCCATGAAGTCAGCCAGCTCATCAGCAGCGGCAACCCCACAGTGGTGAGTTTACACGAACGCGGAACGTTGAATCTCACCTAATGAGGAAATGGTCACCGCATCAAACCGCATCGACCCCCCTCCCAAACGCTGTTCTAAGACGGTGGTCAGCCATCCTTAGCAGATTACCCCAACTAGAGCGTCTAACTACCGGTATGCACTACTCACCTGACTTTTAAAGGACAAAAGTCCCAAACTGTTCTGTGAACTTTGTCCCAGATTGTTTCAGATGTTTATAGCTGATTTGATTTATTTAATTTTCGTTCATTTTCTGCCCAAAGTAGTAAGATATTTACTTGTCAGAAGACATTACAACTCATTTTAAGTGCCACTTGTTATAAGCCAACTTTGTTAACTGCATGATGTAAGACGTAGAAAAACCTGTCCTGTAAAAGTAGTTTTTGTGGTTAGACAGTGACTACAAAAATGCAGCGCACCATAAAGCATGCGACCGCTAAATGCGTATTTCGTTCCCACCAGCCTTTCAGGAAAACCACTATGTAGGTATGCTTGCCACTGCCAGGCTGTAACACCTCGCAGTAATGAAAAAGCTCTGACAACACGACATCGCCAACTGAAGACACCAGTTAACACATTTTCACCAGTGCCAGTGGAGCTGTGCGTGGTGTTTGCAAGGATATTGAGTCGTGGATCTGTCTGAGGTTTCTTCCTATATGTGTCTCCGATTCTAGGGAGCTTTTCCACGCCCCTGTTACTCATGGGCTCTCTTTCCATGTTTAACACTCTGTGTAAAGCGCCATGAGACGTGTAATGTTTTGGCGCTCTATAAGTGAAATTCAATTGAAATTGAAAATTGAAATATGCGCACCTTTCGAGTTGTTACTTCTCTAGTGTTTGTTTTTTTTGGACCAGCATTTCTCATTGCTGCTTGAACATGCTCCTCATGTTGGGTGTAGCAGCTGTGGCTCTTTCAGTGGGAGACACGAATCATGTTGCTCATCGTACCCAGTGATGAGCCCACACCCTTCTCTTAAGCTCACATAGTGGCAGGTATGTTTCCTGATTCCCTGGAACCACGCGGTGCCAAAATGTGAAACTGAATCCACCTCTCAGCTCTCATGCGTGTGGCTGATGCATTGACTCCTGACAGTCATGCCGTTCATAAGTAGTGGGGGATTTATGGCCGTGTGTGATTCTGTCATCATCACACTGACAAGAACGTAAAGGGGTGAGGGGCGGGGGCGAAGCCATTACACGCTGAGGGAAAGATCCGGAATGCGAGTCATTACTTCCTTCTGGAATGCCAACAATGGGTAATGAGTCGTTGTAACGACAGCGGGCTGAATCGTAAGCAGCTAATTGAGAGTAGCCGGAGGGAGGCCAGGCACTTGATGTTGTTGGGCGTGAGTAGGTAGTGGAAATGGCAGTTTTCTGGGGGACGCTGTGGCGCAATAGGCTAAAGCGCTTGTGCCATGTACGTGTCCGAGTGCCCATGGGAACTCAAGTTTTGAGTCCAACTTGCAGTCATTTCCCAATCCCACCCCATCTCTTTCTCCCACTTGCTTCCTGTCTCTCTCCACTGTCCTATACAAATAAAGGCAAAAAGCCCAAAAAAATATACTTAAAAAAAAAAAGAAATGGCAGTTTTCTGAAAAGAGATTTCGCTGACTAATGCGAGATGACGCATGCTGGATGACAGAGCCGATCTCTCGGAAAACAACGCAACGGGGAATTTTCAACTACGCAGAAGCAGAGCTTACTCATATGGCCTGTATCTGATGAAGGGAAGTGATCCAGATTTTTAGGTGGGAGCTGCTGCGTCCGCGCCCCCGGATGGTATCCTCGTGCCCGTCACCCACTGACGGGTAGGCAGCAGCGGCGGGCGCTGTGTCTGAGCGGATTGAGTAATAGAGAAATTGAGTAACCAGCCGCACTGGGGGGGAGTTCTGAGCTGTAACCAAACCATAGCCATTATTTAGTCATGATTAGATTAAACCCAATCTGTGCACGGTCTGTGGCTAGAGTAGACGCACATTTTCCACACCGTGCTTGATTGTTAAAGCTGTGGAAATGAATGTAAAGATTCTGTTTTTCCTCAGCATGAATCACTCTTGTTTTGCTTTGAAAGCCCCAAAAGAGCCCGGGGCCCCCTTTATGATGTGTTCTAGTCCGAGCATCTGACGAGTGGAGTCTCGGTCGTGGGTTTGGCTCTGTCGGAGGCGTAAAAGCTCCTTTAGCTCAAATGCCAGAGAAGCTGAAAGGGAAAGCTGTTCTCCTTTCCTCTCCCACGGTGTAAGCCTCTTTTGAATAGCACCTGCAGAGTGTCCTTAGTCCTTCGTCAAGCACTTGTGCGCTCTCTCCAGAAGATGGCGCTCCTCGCGCAGAAAGTGAGCGTCTCCCCCACTTGAAGGGTGAGCTTCAGAGTCTGGGCAGCAGGAGTTGTTGATTGAGCTGTGCGCGGAGTGTTGTTGTGTGGGGCACTTTTATGAACGCGCCATCCATTGGTGCTGAGACCACAGCAGCTGTTGCCCTCGGTTACGTTTGTGTTTTTGGGAATCCCTCGGGGCACGGAGGGCTTCGAGGGCCTTAGAGCCAGGCATGGCATGCGGCTGGAACGGTGGCACGTCCGAAGACACAGGGGAAAGGGGGGGGGGGGGGGGGCATGAAAGGAAGGACTTGTTTTATAAGCGCATTCTCTTGTTTATTAGTTTTTAGATCAAAGATGTGATAAGATGACAGTGGCGCGCTCAAAGAGGGGGGCTCGTGAAAGGAAGAGCATGCAGTGGGTCAGAATGGCCCTGCCTCGTTGAATCCGGTTGCTTTACTGTAGAAGAACTGTCTTATTTGTTTTTAGATCAGACATGAGAGAAATAACAGATGCCACTACAGTGCAGTTGGATTCGACAAACTTGTATTCACCATTGATTATCGATTGTTGTTAAGGAAGTGGAAGGGAGTTTCCTACTCAGAGAAAGTTGTTTGAAAGGTTTTTGAAATTAATTTTAAATTGCGGTCATATATTTCATAATTTCTATGAACTGATGCAGTGCAGTTGGGTTCGACAAACTTGTATTCACCATTGATTTGATTATCGATTGTTGTTAAGGAAGTGGAAGGGAGTTTCCTACTCAGAGAAAGTTGTTTGAAAGGTTTTTTAAATGAATTTGAAATTGCCGTCATGTATTTCATAATTTCAGTTAACTGATGCATTCTAGTCCTAGTGTTCATCAACATGTCATGATGCCATGGTAATCCAGAGTGGGATATTTAGCTGTGGCCGGTGCTGTTCCCAGACCTGTTGCTGTGTGATGAGAGGTATAGGAGCCTGGCCATGTGCTGCTGTGTTGTGGAGCGGGCTGATCTGGTTGATGGACGCTCTCTGGTTAAGACGGCGGCACGTGCAGGGCACACGCTCAGGCCAGGACCCAGCCAGCCAGCTGCTCTCAGCACACTCATCAGGGACTGACGAGCGGGGCCCGGCCGCCATGAGTAAACACACACACACACACACACACACACACACACACACACACACGATGGCATACGTCCACACTCATGTCTCAAGGGTGCCTGGTTTGGGTGGGTGTAGGGTGTATGTGAGTGTAAGCTGTCACCTTTAACCTCTGACCTCTGCCTGTGTGTGTGTGTGTGTGTGTGTGCGCGCGCAGCAAACATTGGCCTGCTCCATCCTGACGGCGCTACTCAGCGAGTTCTCCAGCTCCAGCAAGACCAGCAACATTGGCCTCAGCATGGAGTTCCACGGCAACTGCAAGCGCCAGTTCCAGGTCTCTCAGCACAACATAACACAACACTACACAACACAGCCCTGAAGCGCCATCACCTGACGTCATTCCAATACAATGCAGTACAATAACACAACTCCGTTTGTTTGAGCTCAGCGGCTTTGATTACATACTACCAATCGAGTAGCTTTACAAATCTCACACCCATTCACTTTGTTGACAAATGTATGAGTTATGATTTCAGTAGCAGATTTGTTTTTGTATTTGCACGGAACAGCTGTCTCTCTACACCCTCTCCAAGTGTTGTTCCTTGTCATGAGCTGCGTGTCTGTCTTTATTTATTAGAAGCTTAAGCCCATAAGTCATAAGCATACAGGCTATTGTTGTAGCGTGTGTGTGTGTGTGAGATTGTAATGAATATCATAATCATTCCTCTTCTTTTGTTTAGTGTAGGGTGTTTATTATTGAATTATTTTCATTTTGAGAATCACTGAATAGATGGGCACGCGTGTGTGAGTTTTTGCGTTAGACCTGACAGCCATTGTATTTCGGTTGACTGATCACTATTAGAGATGAGGTCTCACACCCACGTATTTGTCCGTTAAATATCTTGTGGACGTGTGAGTGACTTTCAAGTGACTTTCACTTATCATCCTGTCATATTATGTGTGAGTGTGTGTGTGTGGTTATGGTTATGTACAGTGCAGCTCTATTGTATGACATATCATACTGAAGTGTGTGTGTGTGTGTGTGTGTGTGTGTGTGTGTCAGGAGGACGACCTGAGGCAGATCTTCATGCTTACCATGGAGGTTCTTCAGGAGTTCAGCCGCAGGGAGAACCTCAACGCCCAGATGTCCTCCGTGTTCCAGCGGTACCTGGCACTGGCCAATCAGGTGCTCAGCTGGAACTTCCTGCCACCCAATCATATCCTTTCATTCTTCGACTGATGGTTTTTGTTTGTCAAAAGGGGAGCCTGTGAGGTGGTTGGTGGCATATTCAGTACTGTGTGTGCGTGTTTGTCTGAACAGCCTTTATTGTGTGTGTGTGTGTGTGTGTGTGTGTCAGAGTGTTAGTGAGAGAAAGGGAGAGAGTGTTAAAGAGGGGTTTGTGTGGCTGTCTGTAGATCCTCTGAAGTGATAGGCCTTCAGTTTTGCCACATGTGTGTTAAAAAGGTGTTTGGTTCCTCTCAGTATGCGTGCCACATATAGAATTTGTGTGTGATGCTTGTGTGTGTGTATGTGTCTGATTGTGTGTGTGTGTGTGTGTGTGTGTGTGTGTGTGTGTGTGTGTGTGTGTGTGTGTGTGCAAGCATGCATGCATGCATGAATGATTAAGAGTATATGTGTCTTCAGCTATGCGCTTGTTGTCTGGCTTCAATGAGATTATGTTCCCCATATCATATGTGCACCCTATATATCTTCTTAAGGATATGTGTGTGTGTGTCTGTGTGTGTCTACGTGTGTGTGTTTGTGTGTGTCTGTCAGTGCTGGCATACTCCGGCTAATGACACACGTGTGCCACATGTCGTGTTGCGTGTGTGATAAGATGTGATGTGTCCTCAGCTATGTGTATGACTGAATGTGGTGTGTGCGTGTGTGTGTGTGTGTGTGTGTGCCATTGATTGTCTCTGAAGCGTTAAGCCTCCGCAGGCTCTCTCCGGTCGCCGCTGGCCGTTTAAAGGGATCTGCGGTGGCGTCGGTGCCAACCAGGGTCACGGATCACTTTCAAAAGATACGCCCACGCCCGCCCCTAGCTTGCCCTCCGCCACAGTAACCAGCCTTCCCTCTGCCCGGTGGAATGTCAGGCATGTTCTGTGTGTGTGTGTGTGTGCGTGTGTGTGCGTGCATGTGTGTGTGTGTGTGGTGGTCGGCAACTGGGTGGTGCATGAAGGAGACTCCTTTGGGAAATTGATCAGATTTATTAAGGCCCTGGGGAGAACTGGGCGTGTTTGTGTTTGTGTGAGTGTGTGTGTGTGTGTCTGTGTCTCTGTGTCTCGCGTCGGCACTTTAATTGCGTGCCCAACAGCCGTCTCCATGTCCTTAAAGCATGGCGGAGGCGTGTGTGTGTTTGAGTGTCTCCTTTGAGTGTCTGCTTCACTTAAACGCCTGTGGCTTTGGCATTTGTGTGTGTGTTTCCCACTCTGTCTCTGAAATGAGCGGCAGAGGCATGCGTGTCATCTCTCCGCGCCACCACGTGTACGTGTCATCTGTGCGAGCTGGCAGATGCGCCTGTACTACAGCATGTCTTTCCACACGCCCTTTGACCTCTGGGGGGGGAGGGGGGCCTCATTACTGGGCCTTATGCCACTCGTGTGGCTGTGGATGGCCAATGGGAGGGAGGGAATGGATGACAGACAGCTGTCTGAGCCAGTGAGTCTCCGGGGAGAGTGGACGCACTCTAACCTGTAACAGGAGGCCAGAGAGGCACTCTCCCCCCACCACCACCACCCACCCACCCATTTACAAAATCACAAAAAACCCGCAAAACTGATGGTCAAAGCCACTCAACCTACTCTCAATAAGAACTGAGTAGATGAGTAGATGAGTAACATGTAATGTAAACGTTGGCATATACACTTGTTGATACACTCCCGAGCCGTGAATCTTTTGCACACATTCTTTCCTCCCCCGGCACCTTCCTCTTCACCCTCCATTTCCACGTTCACATTCACAAATGAACCGTATCTTGTCAAAATCAGGATGTTACCCGACACGTTCTGCGCAGTTAAATGAAGAAAATCTTGAGCGTCCGTCCTCCTCCTCGCTGGCAAATCTGGATTGCCTTGCCCGATTCGCGGATTGATATGTGACCCTTCAAAGCGAAACCAGTCATTTCGGTAAAATGTAAAAAATTAAGTTGTTGTGCTCATGTGAACGGCCATAAACTAAGCTTTCCAACTATATGTATATCGAGGGTATTACACAAACTATCGCTTAGATAACCGCATCCAAAGTTGACATGGTTCTCCTGTCACGATATGCCAGAAGAGGAGAAATCACCTTTTTAAGCAGCATGGACAACGGGGATGACTGCTAATGTGTTGAATCTTTGCCGGGTTTAACAGTCAAGACGTATGTTTTTTCCGTGAAATTAGTTCACGATATGAAAATGTAGACTGTATACTGTCGAATTATGCAAAAACGTGAAATTCAACATTTTAACCCGGAAGTTTGTTTATTGTGGATTTTCTCAAAATGACGTTGTGCTTAAAGCGACTGATTTCGCTTTGAAGAGTCACATACTGTATACAGTACCAATATGTCACCGTAGTTAACGCTGAGATGGCAGTGGCAGCTATAAACGTCAAATCTGATGCTTGTCGGCAAATAATGTCCATAAAACAAGTAGGGTGAATTTGTAGGGAGGTGGCATGACATTTGCCTGAGGGGACCCGGGAGGAGAACAGGAGAGGCTGAACACAGGACAGTCCAGAGGAAATGGTGGGACAAGACTTGGCCAAAAAAAGAGTGAGCCAGGAGGACTGAGAGAGAGAGTGAAGGAGAGGGATGTAATTAAGGAAGAGACGGAAGAATAAAGTGTGTGTGTGTGTGTGTGTGTGTGTGGGTAGGGAGAGACTAGGAGAGAGGGAGTAGAGTGTGTCGATATGAAAGGGCAGGCGGACGGAGGCATGAATGGGAGAGCGAGAGAGGCGGCAGAAGAGTGGAATGAAAAGAAGCTGGAAAGAGGAAGAGAAGGAGTGGAGGAGCGGGTAGGGGTGATGAGCGATGAGAGAGAGGTAGTGGAAAGAGGGAGAGAGAGAAAGAGAGGGAATGAACGGAGAGAGAGAGGGGAGGGGAGGGGAGGGGGCAGCGGCGAACTGGGGGAGAGCAAAGGGAGCAGAAGGGCATTCCTCAAGTGTTATCCCACATGTCCCACTCAGCGTGTGTGTGTGTGTGTGTGTGTGTGTGTGTGTGTGTGTGTGTGTGTGTGTGTGTGTGTGTGTGTGTGTGTGTGTGTGTGTGTGTGTGTGTGTGTGTGTGTGTGTGTGTGTGTGTGTGTGTGTGTGTGTGTGTGGTGTGTGTGAGAGAGAGAGTGAGAGACAGAAGGGCATAGGGGGTCTTCAGAGGGAGGATGCGACACGTAAACCCGTCTTTTGCCAGCATGGACGGACAGGGCAGGCGGGCGGGCGAGTGGACGGATGTGCGTCTCACCCCAGCTGGCAGCGGGCCCTCGGCAGAGCTCCCGGGGCGTCCGCGGGGAGCGTAAACACGCCGGCACGTCTGTTTGACACTGTATACACACCCGCTCCGCCGGCAGCTCGTTTTGCACAGCTCGGAGCCGTTTCGCAAAAGCCCGTCGCTGATTGAAGATCCCCCGATCTGGCGAAAGTCGCTAAAGTTCGCCGGCTTCCCAGCACCCCTCTCCGTTCGGACCCTAACACTCCATAACTCAGACACGCAAGCGCCTCGTTCTGTCACACACACGCACTCTCTCCGTGCTCTCTGCTGGCTTTTCACTCCCTCGGACACGTCGTATTTCAAGAAAACGCGTTTTCTGCGACGACTCCGCGGTTATTCCCCGTCGTCGTTTATCAACCGTTTTAACAAGCGAGGATTTAGCAGGGCAGAGCGTTCCTGTCGGAGCAGGCTCTAGATTTGGGGTTTTGTAACGGAAAGTCAAGTTAAGCCGTCGACAAGACCGCAGCCCCGGTCGCCGAGGCTCCTCGCGTCTCTCCTAAAATGCGAAACCCTCGTTTCGTTTTTTTTTTTTTTTGTCCTCGAAAAGTACGGTTTCTCCTGAGTTATCAGGAGAAGGTGTAATGGAAAGTTTCAGACGCATGAGCATGCAGGGGCTGTGGTGGTGGTGGTGGTGATGGTGTGGTGGTGGTGTTGGCGGCGGGACCTCCAATGGTGGTGGAGGTCCGGTGGTGGTGGTGGTGGTGGGTGGGGGAGTGGTAGCTGCAGTTAAAAGTTCAGCTGCCTAGCCTGTAACCGCACTGCTGCTTTTGAAATGCGGGAGGTTGGAAAATCCCTCCACCCGTCAACTGCACACGTGCTGACTTAAGGGGCAAGGGGTGTTCATCAGGAGTGTGTGTGTGTGTGAGTGAACGAAAGTGTGTGTTTTTGCGTGGGCTTGTATGTGTGTTTCTGCATGCACTTGTTTGTGTGTGCTTACAGTATGTGTGTTCCTTTGTCTGTGTGTGTGTGTGTGTCCGTGCATTTATGAGTGTGTGTGGGTGTGTGAGAGAGATCTCGAGTGTGTAAAACTGTGTGTAAAGTCTGAATGTCTTTCACTGCAGTGTTTTTCCTCAGTAGTGTGGTTTACTAGTGCTCGTACAGTGTGTTCGCTGTGGTTTGTGTTTCACTGAGATCTCTATCTGTGGGATTACTTTAGAAGTCCTTTATTTAGTAACACATCTCACTCACCCTGGAGTCTTATCACTGTAATAGCCTGCCAACTCCCTTTGAACAAACACCTTTTATACCTTTTAACACAAGCAAAACCAGTGTGATCAGATGAGAAAGTGAACAACGGTACGCCGTTGTGACAGTCACGCTTGTCAACACCTGCACTCTACGAGGCATCGTTAACGAGTCATTAAGGATAACAATAGCAATATTTAACGTCCAGTCTCGTGTCTGAGTGGACTCGCACTCACACACGTACAGACAAACACACACACTATTTCTCACTCACTCAGTCACTCATGAGGTGATAATGTGGTGGTGAATATTTGGCTATTCGGCACGAGGAGTAAGTTTAGACATCTTGTCTTAACCCCAGCCTCAGTGTGTGTGTGTGTGTGTGTGTGTGTGTGTGTGTGTGTGTGTGTGTGTGTTTGTGGCAGAGGGCAGCTGAGGAGCAAGCTGATGGAAAAGAGTGGTCATGTGTGTGTGAATCACCCCAGATCCTGTTTCATCTGTCACCTTTCGTGACACACACACCAACTCGACATGATCATACATTCTTTTAGTGTTGCAAGCCTTAAAGCCGTTGCACATCAGATATAATTCATTTCATGTTATATTAGAAAATTGTGCACACACACACACACACTCACACACGCACACTCTCTCTCCACAGTACCTGATATCTGAGATGTACCTGATAACTGTTTTTTTTTTTTTACACACACACTTCTCTATTCATGCATGTACCTATTTGTGGTAGAAGCATTATACTCTGAGACATACACACACCACCACACTCTATGGTCATCACATCACATCACAAACACGCAGTGCTTAAAAAGAGTAGCGCGCGCACACACATGTGCGTAAGCAACTCTTCCACTCACTCACTCCCCTCCTCTGCCCTCACACATGGTCATCAGATCACAAGCACACAGTGCTTAAAAAGCACACACGCGCGCACACACACACACACACACGCACGTCAGTTTCCTCTGCCCTCTACATCCAAGCACCCACAGCCCTGGTCAGTCCTGAGTTCCCACCGGTGGTTGAGTCCAGTCAGTCTGTCTCCATACCCATGCTTGGCTCTCCTCCAGCTCCAGCAGCTCCAGCAGCTCCGTGTCCCAGGGCTGGTCAGCCACCAGTGCCCCGGTCTCAGGCCCTGCTCCCTGGACTCTCTCTCCCCCCCCCCCCCCCCCCCTCTGCTCCCCCCCCCCCCTGCGCTCCCTTCCCCTGTACCCAGCCAGACCAGGCCAGGCCTCTCCTACCGCAGGTTCACCCAGAGTTCTGTGGCGGCTGCACTATTTTTACCCATGCCGTAAAGTCGGCCCTGTGTGACTGTGGAGGAGGGAGAAGGAAAGAGTGGGAGAGAGAGGGACAGAGAGAGAAAGAAAGAAAGAAAGAAAGAAAGAAAGAAAGAAAGAAAGAGAGAGAGAGGGAGAGAGACACTAGGTCAGAAGGCAGAGAGGGGGGTGGCATTATACCCAGACATAGTTTGTCGCGTAAAGCTGGCACCTGTCTTTGAGGATGTGTGTGTTTGTACATGTGTGCGCTGTGGCAGTATGCTCCTGTCTGTAGTGTGTGTGTGTGTGTGTGTGTGTGTGTGTGTGTGTGTGTGTGTGTGTGTGTGTGTGTGTGTGCAGGGAGTGACTGTGGGTCCAGCCCAGTGGAATGCTGGCCTGTGCCGGTGACTGGCTTTGATCAGACATTCCTGTGGGAGTTTCCTCCGAGAGAGAGAGAGAGCGAAGGAGAAGAAGAGGGAGAGAAAAAGAAGGAGAGAGCACTCGGGGCAAAGGCTCCGACGGAGGAGGCAGACGCACCGAAGGAGGTAGAGAGAGAGAGAGAGAGAGAGAGAGAGAGGAGAGGGAGAGCAGGAGAGAGATAGAGAGAGACAGACACACAGACACACAGAGGGTGGGAAAGGAGAAGGGAGCGTGTGTGAGTTACACTGACTTTCCACTGCCAAGAGGGAAAGAGTGGGAAGCAACTTTAGGGTTTTTTTTTTGTTGTTGTATTTTTTATTTATTTTTTTTAAATAAAAAGAGGGAGAAAGAAGACAGAGGAAAGAGGAGGAGAAGAAGGAGGCGCAGGCATCATCAGGCGCGATATTGAGAGGTCTTTACGGGGTCAAGGAGAAGAGGAGCCGTGGGGAGGTGTCACCGTTAAACGAGCGTTCAGGGAGACGCACACGCAGACAGAATAACCATAACAAGACACGTAGAGACCGTCGGGGAAGCGTGAGACTGAGGAAGACAGGAAAGAGTGGGAGAGAGGGAAGAAAAGTGAGCGCCTCTGTCGGGTGTGTGTGCCGTTTCCCCCGTGTGTGTGTGTCTGTGTGTGTGTGTGTGTGTGTGTGTGATGCTCCTGTTGGCCTTAACCGGATGCTCACTGGGCAGGCACTACATCGCCATGTTTGAGGCCACCCAGAACGTCATGCTGAAGCCCACAGAGACCTGGAGGGACGCCCTGCTGGACACGCGCGTCATGGACCTCTTCTTCACCGTGAGTCCTCGCTCCGCTCTGTGTGTGTGTGTGTGTGTGTGTGTGTGTCTGTGTCTGTCTCTGTGTGTCTCTGTGTGTGTCTGTGTGTGTGTCTTACTTGTCTGGACCTCTTCTTCACCGTAAGTCCCGCACTCCGCAGGCTGGTGTGTGTGTCTTTGTGTCCGTGTGAGTCTACGTATCCTGGTTCTCTAGTGGAGGTAAGTGCTGAAACTTGTCATCCTCTTTCCTTCCCTCTGTGTCGGTCTGTCTCTGTCTGTCTGTGTATTGTAGTATTCTGGTTCTCTGGTGGATGTGTGTGTGTGTGTGTGTGTGTGTGTGTGTGTGTGTATGTATGTTTGTTGTTAGAATTCTGTTTTTCTAATTGTGTTTTTCTTGACTCAGGTGTGTGTGTGTGTATGTGTGGGGGGTAATTTGTCGGTTTTGTGGTTTGAACTGTTGTGCCACAGTTAAGTGTATGGGACAACGCTTGGAGTTTGCTGTTGAATTCTGTCATACAGTCTCCCTTGAACCCTGCCTCTCTCTCTTTCTCTCTTTCTCTTTCTCTTTCTCTCTCTCTCTATCTATCTCTATCTTTATCTCCTTCTCTTCTCTCTATCTCGCTCTCTCTCCTCAATTCAAAAAAGTTGTACTGAATTTATCGCTGTCCGTGGGCCTCTGAATGTTCTGTTCCTCTCATCTCTCCCACTGGGCCACTGTTTCTCCTCCTTTCCTCTCCTCCTCTCCTGTCCTCTCATCCTCCTCTCTCCGGCACTCATCCTCCTCGTCCTCTAAATCTGTCTCCTTGTTTTTCTTCCTCCTCTCCTATCCCCTTCCTCTACTCCTCTGTCCATTTTATTTTTCCTGCACTGTCTCTCCTCTCCTCTCCTAACCCCTCTCTGCTCATGTCCCTCTTTCCTCCTGTTTCCTGTCGCTGCTCTCTCTCTCCCCATCTCTTCTGCACCTCCTTTTGTCATCCCATGTTTTCTCTCCCCTCTTCTCTTCTCATTTCTGTGTATGTCCTTCCTTTCCTTTAGGTCTTTCCCTTTCTGTCCTCTGTGTTACTGTGGGAAACCGATGCCTTCACATGGGACTTCATACTCTCTCTCTCTCTCTCTCTCTCTCTCTCTTGTTGGTCACTCTGTGATGTTAAAAAGTCAATCCTTGTTGTGGCTCCGTGTGTGGTGTGTGTGTGTGTGTGAAGGAGAGAGACGGAGAGAGAGAAAGAGAGAGACGACAGTGCTGTTATTTTATGGTCGCTGACTTGCGGCTAGAGTGTTGGTTTAAACGGCACGTCTGGAAATAGCCCCCACCGAAAAATGTGTGTCAGAACTAGGCTGTACAATGGGGGAACAAAGCCACAAATGTGTTTTGAGGTATGCTGCATCTGTGTGTGCGTGTGTGTGTGTGTGTGTGTGTGTGTGTGTGGAGGAGATGGACAGGGGCTTCAGATGTGTGTGTGTTTTCCTGCGTGTGAGCGAGACTGCCATATGCTGGTTATGCAGGAACTGTCGGGAAGAATTTGGCGCGATCAAAGCGTGTGTTGAGAGTTGTGTCAAGATGTGTCTCTGGACATGCTCTTTGTGTGTGTGTGTAGGTGGGTAAGTAAACGAAGCAAGGGAATATCAGAAGGCCCTTGCTCCCTTGTCTGGACCTCATCACTGTGTTAGTGTGTGTGCTTGCATGTAAGTGTGTGTGTGTGTGTGTGTGTGGAATAATGCCGTCAGCTCCCTCCCCTCCACATCTTGGGACGGCGGCTGCCAAATAATGTGCTGCTCTCCCTCCATTACACACGCGCTATTCCGGCCGCTGCCAAATACTGCTCTGCCTTTCCTCCCAGTGGCCAGGGGCACAGGGGTGGCCTGGGGTCGCGCTGCTGCCAGATAGTGCTCCGCTTTCCCAGCGCCGTCTGCCTTCAGGGATTGTGTCTGCAGTCGAGGAGCGGAGGTGCCAAATACCGCTCCGTTATTACCCCACTCCACTGAAAGATGGCCGTGCAACTTGAGACGGCTGCCAAATAATGCCCTCCTTCAGGCAGATGTCTTGTTGCGGAGCCGTTTGTTGTCATCGTTGTTGTTGTTGTTGTTGTGGTTGTTCTAGTGCGTCGTTGTCAGCATGGAGACACCTCGTCGGGAAGGCGCTGATGAGAACGCCCTGGCGAGATGATGTCAAGTGCGGTGCGTAGCGTCCCAACATGTCTGGACGGGCATGATCGTGTGTGTGTGTGTGTGTGTGTGTGTGTGTGTGTGTGTGTGTGTGTGTGTGTGTGTGTGGCGGGGAGAGAGACGCAGAGAGATGTGGCCGCTAGACGGATACATCGGGGCACCGGAGGATGAAGGGTGTTGTTGTTCTTTGTCTAATTGCCTGTTTGCCGAGGCATGACGTTGTTGTAGTAGCGGTAGCGGTTAAGCCCCGGGCTGGTTCTTGGCCAGGGCGTGTTTTATGGAAGGGCCCGTCCCCGGCGCGGGGGACTTTATTGGGGCCGAGTGTCTGGGTCAGGAGTTGAACTGGTGGAGTGCCTGCACCGTGTGCCATGAAGTTTGAGTTGTGAGTCGTTCATATTGCACCATTCTTTCCATTCGCCCCATGCTCCGTTAGTAGGCTCAGATAGTCCGACACACGCGGGTTTTTTTTTTGTTTTTTGGAGGTGTCAAGTTGGCAGGGTGCCTCTTCTTCTTTTACGAGAGGGACGGCGGGGGGGGTTCTGGAATGGTTTGGGGTGTGGAGGTCGAGGTTTAGCCCCTGTGGGGTGTGTGTGGTATGTGAGTGTGTGTGTGTGTGTGTTTGGGGGGGGGGTTGTTATTGTTAGGGTCCCTAGTGTGGTCAGCTGTCTCTCTCTGGGGGTGTCTGCATGGCTCAGTGTGACCATGGGGTCTCTGTCTGTCTGTGTATGTGTGGAGTGTGTGTGTGTGTGGCAGGGGTGGGGGACGTATATGTAGGGTGGGGGGGGGGCTCTTATATGTGTGTATGTGTGTGTCAGTCTGTTATAGTTTGTGTGTGTCTGCATTCTGGACGGAAGCATGTTTTGATTTGTGGTGTTGGTATATGGCGTGTGTGTCCGTCTAAATATGTTTGAGATTTGTACTTATGTTTCAGTCTTTGGACTGTATTCTTGGTGGACGTGTGTGTGTGTCGGTTCTTCTCAATGAGGATGAGTGTGTGTGTGTTAACCCATCAGCTGCCAGGTCCCTCATCTCAGCTGTGATTGTGACTGCGACAGCCGAGAGAGACTATCTTTTTATGTGTGTGTGTGTGTGTGTGTGTGTGAGGGGGAGCTTGGCTTTTTTTGGGGAGGAGTACTCAGGCACGCGCCGTGGAGTTCAAGGGTCGGCCTGAAGCAGCGGCTGACTTAGCTCCTGACCCCAGGATTAGGGGCCCCCATTTAACGACCACTCCTCCGCCGGCTCCCCAAAATCCCCCCTGTCCCCTCCTGTCTGAGTGGCTCTCCCTGGGGGGGAGCCAGCCCAGGAGTCTGCCCTGCCAGGGAGACTTGGGCTTGGAGTCGCTCGCTCCCAAACAAGGCTCAAGTAGCTAAAAACACCCTCAGGGATTTCAGATAGACACAACGAGAGAGAGAGAGAGAAGCAAGTATGGAGAGATATGGCGACAAAGAGGCAACGAGAGAGAGAGAGAGAGAGAGAAGCAAGTATGGAGAGATATGGACACAATGAGGGAACGAGAGGACAGAGAGAGAGGGGGAGAGAGAGCACGCACAAGAGAAGTGAAGGCCAGTGCTAAAAATAGCCTTCCCCCTCTTTCTATTCTTTTAGCACCCAATAAAGTGGGCGCTAAGCTAACATTTTCCTAAGCAGACTTCCATCACAGCGGCAAGGGGCTGTCAGTGTTTCACAGTTCGAGGTTATATACTGGGCTTTTTTTTGTCATTTGTGCGCACACACACACACACACACACACACACACACACACACACACACACACACACACACACACACACACACACACACACACACACACACACACGCTGCTGATTGTTGTTTGGGTTTTCTAGTATTTTTCCCCTCGTCTATTTTGTCGCCCCCCCCCCCCCCCCCCCCTTGTGGGAGCTCTGGTCCTCTGGCTCTGGCTGTTGGCTGAGTATCTCCTGGGTCTCAGGACTACCAGATCACTGTACAGCACGCGTTACTGGCTTGCCCTGGTCACATGTTACCTGGATAAGGCCGTAACGTGGCTCACCCACTCCTCACCCTGCCCCCCGCGGGCCTGGCCCCCAGCCGGGGTGCACTTGTGCTGGGCCGCCGGTTCTGGCGTAAACAGCCATGGGAGCCAGGACGCCGGAGCAGCGCGCCGAATCTGGCCCCGCCGACCGTCATCGCGATGACTACGGCTGATTGCTGTGCGTGTCAGTAACCAGAGCCTAATTTACGGAGATGGAGAGAGGGAGGACGGGAAGAGAGAGAAGCCCTTTACTGAGAGAGAGAGGGAGAGAGAGAGAGAGGGAGGGAGGGAGGGAGGGAGGGAGGGGGGCATATTGAGTCTTGGATAGAATGGGAGTGAGAGAAAGATAATGAGAGAGGAAGAGAGAGGAAGTGCAAATCCATTCTCCCTGAGGAGACAGACACGAGCCTTTGTCTTCTATAAATAGACATTTCATTCTCTCCCTCTCTCACTCTATCATTCTTTCGCTCTATCACACTCTCGCTCTGTCAGTCTGTTTCTCTCTCGCTCGGTCTTTGTCTTTCGAGGGGGGGGGGGGGGCGTGCTCCGTCTTGTTTTGATTTGCCCCCACCTCCTGCCAGTCTCCAACTATAGTCAGACTCAAGGCGATTGGCATAGTTGGCATGGCGTGCATGTTCTTCCACGCAGCTGTTTTTAGAGAGTGTGCTGCTGCTCCCAGTACTTTTAAGCCTCTCTCTCTCTCTCTCTCTCTCTCTCTCTCACCCCCCCTCTCTCTCTCTAACCTCCCCTCTCTCTGTCTTTTTCTCTCGTTCTCTCTTCTTCCCCCCTCTCGGCACAGCGCACAGAGCGTGATTTCGCACTCCGAAGAGGGACCGCTGCGCTGAAGCAGGCGAGGCTGCTTGGCTCCAGGCTTAGCGTTAGCGTTAGCCGCTCAGCCATCAGGCAGGCAGACGGGCAGGCGATCAGCTCTACAGCTGGAAAAGAGAAGAGGTGTGGAACAAAAGAAAGAAAAAGAGAGAGAGAGTGAGAAAGAGAGATAGAGAGGGAGAGGGGGTGGGGGGAGAAGAGTTTGATCGGGGGAAAAGAGAGGGCTGGAGAACTGGTTTTAGGGGAATTCGGCGGGGACCCGCAGAGGTGAGCGATGAGAGAGGGTCGAGGGTCTTTTTGACTTTCTCGCTGTTCGGATTTTGATTTCCCTCCGTGTGTCCACTTCTTTTTGTCTTCGGCCACTTGTGCGCCATCTCTGCGCAACCTGTGTTTTTTTGGGGGGGGTGTTTTCCAACGCGGAAAACAAAGAGGGAAATGAGAGCCAGTTCGAGACGGAAAGCGCCAGAAAGAATCGAAAGCGAGAGCGAGAGGAGCCTCCACGGCTCCATTCTCCATCACTGAGAGCGCGACGCCACACTTGTGGGTTTCGTGAAGAGCTGGTTGCGAAACACTCGCTGGTCCGGAGACGAGGCGAGAACTTGCCGAAGAACCGGGTCGTCGCTCTGTGACGGAACCATCGCCTGTGCTCTCTATGGAACCCGCTGCTCGGCTTTCTCATTGATTGTCCGTTTGACCGCATGACTGTTTGATCGATTGATTGATTGATTGATTGGTCGATCATCTGGCTGAATGATTGAGGCTGTCTGCCCTGACTCCAGATCAGACTGAGGGTTGTTGAGACATGCTGGCTTGAGGTTGTCTGCTTGTGGTTATACCAGTGCCAGTGTCGGCAAGCCTGTCTCTCCAAACAGTCTCCAGAGCGAGATCAGAGCGAGCGGGAGAGAACGAGGGAGAGAGAGAGAGAGGTAGAGGTGAGTGACTTCTCTTCTCACAGATCCGTATCGATTTGGCTCAGATGTGTGCCAGAACTCTCTTCAGAGACGGGCTTCTTGGCTTGCACGCTGTGTAAAATCAAAGTCCGATTCTTTTCACATGGACGTGCGTACATATCTGTACGTATCTGTGTGTGAAATTTGGATCTTGTTGAAAGGGTGCGCGCATCTAAAAGTAAATGTGTGTGAGTGTGTGTCTGAGGTTATGTACAGTACGTGCCCATGTCAGTGTATCTGTCTGTATTCATGCCACTGTGTGTGTGTGTGTGTGTGTGTGTGTGTGTGCGTGCGCGCGCTTTTGTGTGTGTGTGAGTGTGAGTGTGAATGTGTGTGCGAGTGTGCCGGACTTGTGTATTTGGTCAGCTGCCAGTGTGGGGGTCTGGAGTGTCTCCTGGACTCTTTGAGGGGGTCTGTCTGGCCGTCCTGTTGGCATCGGACTCTGCACTACATCCAGTGAACCTCCGGCTAGTGTGCGCTCTCTCTCTCTCTCTCTCCCGCTCTCTCTCTCTCTCTCTCTTTCTCGCTCTCTCTTTCTCGCTCTCTCTCTCGCTTTGTCTCTCTGTTTCTTGCTCTCTTTCTCACTCTCTCTCGCTCTCTCTCTCTCTCTCTCTCTCTCTCTCTCTCTCGCTTTCTCTCGCTTCCTCTCTCTGTTTCTTGCTCTCTTTCTCTCTCTCTCTCTCTCTCTCTCTCTCTCTCTCTCTCTCCCTCTCGCTCTCTCTCACTCAAGAGATCCTTTCTCTCTCTCTCTCTCACCTACGGTCTGTCTTTATGTCATTACTCACGCTCTTATCTACTTAAATCTTTTCTCTCTCGCCAGCACGCTTTCTGTATTTTTCTCTATTTCAGCCTGTCTCTTTCCTTTCACTCTCTCCTTCCCCCTCTCCCTCTCTCTGTCTTTCTCTCTCTCTTTTTCTCTCTCTCTAGCTCAAATAAGATTCTTTCACTTTTACATAGCGTGATGGTGAGGTTTCTTGGGCTCTGGAGATTTTACTTTTTCCACAGGCGAATGGTTGTGATGGTAATCTGTACTTTAACCGTATCCAGTTGTGTTGGAAGTTCACATTTGGGTCACTTGTTTTTAATAAAATCTCTTTATTACATTCTCTCTCTCTCTCTCTCTCTCTGAGTTCTGATCATTCCTTTTCCATCGTTATCTCTTCTCATCCTCTCTTTTCTCATGCTCTCTCTGTTCTACCTCTCTTTATCTAATATGAAGTCCAAAGTGGTCTGTTTTGTTCCTTTTAGTCTGTGAATGTAATCTACGTGGATCTAGATGTCAGTGGAGGGGAGGTCATGCAATGGTTTTGCCTATTGGTTCAATTAATTGGTGTTAAACCTCACCCTCTCTCTCTCTCTCTCTCTCTCTCTCTCTCTCTCTCTCTCTCTCTCTCTCTCCCTCTGTCTCTCTATCTCTCTCTCTTTCTTTCTCTTTCTCTCTATCTATTCTCTCTCTCTCTCTCTCTCTCTCTTTTTCTTTTTCTCTCTCTCTCTCTTTTTCTCGCCCAGGTACACAGGAAGATCCGGGAGGACTCGGACATGGCCCAGGATTCCCTGCAGTGCCTGGCCCAGCTGGCCTCCATGCACGGGCCAATCTTCCCGGACGAGAATGCGCAGATCACATACCTGGCCCACCTGGTGGAGGGCCTTCTCAACATGATCAACGGGTGAGTGCTGCTGCTTGGGCCTGGGCAGAGGTCGGTGTTCAACCTTTAGTGTAGAGCCTTTCAACAAGAGCCTCTGAGGAGGGGGGGTGGGGGGTCAAAGTTGAAGATTTTTTTTTATCCAAAGTTAAATCAACCTGCAAATATCTAGTGTGGGTGGCGATGTGTGTAAATGGGGAGATTCATGGATTACCATTGTGTCTGATTAGCACACACTCCCGTAAGATGACCGTATTCAGCCAGCTGTATGCGTGTTTCTTGCAGTTGAAACGTGCTAAACCAACCCGGATGCGTTGAGACGAAAATGAACTGGACTTTAGCTTAGTGCTCTACAAAATGTCGATTTTAGAACAACTTTTTATTATTATTATTATTATTATTATTGTTTTTTTTTTCTTCATATAAATCCTCAAGTTACCTTTTAGCTCTGTGTTGTTTTCTGTGCCACCGGACATGCCTTGGGAACGCTCATGTTTGTTTACGCAGTTCAAGGGTCTATATTCTTTGCCAGAGAGAGAAATATCAACGTGATCTCAACTACTCTTCAGGTTTCACTCCTGTGTGTGTGGTAGTGTTCTTACACTTAGAAATGTGTTCTTACAATGAGTTTGCGAAGCTGAGGTGGAAAATGAAGGTTTTGGTTGCCTCTTATGAAAACATGTCAAAGATCCTGAAGTGTATTTATTTTGGCGGAGTTAGTGCTTTGGTAAGGAGTTGAATGTGTGGTCCTGCTGTGGTAGGTGTACGGTGCAGTTTCCTGTTGTGTTGTACAGTTGTGCTGTGCTACAAAGTACCTGAAGGTCCCCATCACTTGTGTCGCTCAGTCACCTTGGGCAATAGTCTACCTATGAATAAGTGTGAATCTCGATCAAAATAAAAGGTTTCTGCTTGTGAGTTACCATGAGTTCAAGGAGTTCATTGCAGGTTAAAGTAGAGTTGTACGTGTGTGTGTATGCACGCGTGTGCATGTGTGGTGTGTGTGTGGTGTGACTTTCTGTGTTTCTTTTGGGATGGTTCTTGCGGTGGCTTGGCTTCACTGATGTCTTGCTGCCAGCCGGTGTTTATTTGAAGATGAGGGCGTGTGTCATTCTTAATGTCCGCACGTTTCCGCGTGTGTGTGTCATCGGAATGACTGCGGTCGGTGTCCGTAACCGAGAGGGAGGGGCGCCTTTGTGGTCATGTATTAATAATACACCCACTCACTCAAACACACACACACACACACACACACACACACACAGATAGTCTTCGTTTTTGGAAGTGTGACCTAAGTAGGTGTATCAGGGCCTTCATTTCCTTTTTCTCTCCCTTGCCCACACACACACACTCTCACACTCTCTCTCTCTCTCCCTCTCTCTCTCAATTAGTCATGCCCCTCCATCTACAATGTTTAGTCTCTCTTGAAGTCAATCAGGATCTCTCCATCTCTCCCATTTTAGTTTGATAGCAATCATTCTCACACACACACACACACACACACACACACACACACACACACACACACACACACACACACACACACACACACACACACACACACACACACTATAACTCCACAAAGTGAATCAGGCTCTCCCTTTCCCTCTATCTCCGACCGCCATTTCTTTCTTTTCCTCATTCACTTTTCCTTCTCTCTCCTTCTCCTTTCTGTCATTTCTCCTTTTCACTCTATCTCTCTCTTTCTTGCCTTATTCCTTTCTTCCCCTTACTCTCTCTCCCCTCCTCCCCCCCCCCCTCCCTCTCTCCCCTCCTCTCTCAGTAATCACCTATTCCTGGAGTCTTTTTCCAGTTGCATCATCGGAAAGCCACGCAGTGGTGCGGCTCGGCGGAGCTCAGCTCTGCTCGGCAGGTCAGCCAGTGGGACAGCCGTGATTGAGGCGCTTCGATCCGCTCCGCTCTGCGCTCTGCGCTCCTCCCGCTTCTCCCGCTCCTCTCGCTCGCTCGCGCGCTGGCAGCTCTGTTTGTAATTTTGAACTCCATCTGATACGGGTTAGAGGCGCAGCGGGAAGCCCCTCGGTGGACCTCCAGCCCGACACACACTTTCGCTGCCAGGGAGCGAGAAACGTGTGTGTGTGTGTGTGTGTGTGTGTGTGTGTGTGTGTGTGTGTGTGTGTGTGTGTGTGTGTGTGTGTGTGTGTGTGTGTGTGTGTGTGTGTGTGTGTGTGTGTGTGTGTGTGTGTGTGTGTGTGTGTGTGTGTGTGTGTGTGTGTGTGTTGTTAAAACGTATTTAGCTCACAGGTAGATTGTGTGCTCAAGTATGCATGTGTGAACACGCGCACATGCGCACACGCGCACACACACACACACACACACACACACACACACACACACACAGACACAGACACACACGTACACTTAGAGATGTGCTGACACACACAGATGCACCGACACATGCATATTGGTTCATGGAGAAATAATAGAAGTGCAAACAAGCACCAGTGTATGGCTATATAATATGCTCTCATATACTAGCAGATGAGACAAAGTACCAGCGTGTTTTAATTATATCGTAATAGTGAGGTGTATAACTTGAGTGCATTTGAGTACATTTCTTTTATTTTGTAATAACATTTTCTGCAGCCTGCTTGGGCACTGAACTAAGGTCCCAGTCAATCACAGTTGAGAGCGGGTTTTTAATCCCAAGCAGTGACCCCCAGGTGACCCCTTCAGAGGGGAAAGAGCAGGAAGCCGCTGAAGGTGCTGTGCTCGCCGTAGCTGTCGTAGAGCCGGTGTCCGGCGCGGATCCTCAAGTTGACCGCGTCGCCGGCCTCCAGCCGCAAGGTGGCGCCGGTGGACAGGTAGGCGGCGTGTCCGGCCGTGTCGTATCCGTCCAGCCACGCCACCTGCTCCGCGTTCCTCCACATGGAGATGTCCATGTGCCGCGCCGACAGGTAGTCCTTCACCGTGAACCGGAAGTAGTAGACGCCCCGCACGGGCGCTTGGAAGATTCCGGTGACGCCGCTGTAGGCGTCGCCGACGTTGGTGGTGACCTTCCGGAAGACCAGGCTCCGGCGGGCGTCCCCGGCCTCCACGTAGCCGGCGTGGTCCAGCAGGCCGGCGGAGAAGGCCACCTTGGGTCTGCTCGCGGTCGTCTCGGCTTTGAGCGTCTCCACTTCGGCGTCGGTCGCCGCCAGCCCTGCTCTCACGCCGGCCAGCACGTCGCTCTGAACTATGTCGGCTTGTTTTAGAACCTCCAGCTGACCCACGCTAGTGGCCTGTCCGGTCTTTAGCGCGGTCAGCTCGACGTCTTGTGCCGCATTTACCTCGATCAGATTCATCATCTCCGTCCTCGTGGTGCTCATGTCTGCCTGGAGAGCGGAGTTCTCCTGCTTCAGATGTTCCACCTCCATCTCACTGGTGTCGAGTCGGGTCTTCAGTGCGATCATCTCCACCTGTTGGGCTGCATTCCCTTGTTTCAGATGTTCCACCTCCGTCTCACTGGTTGCCAGTCGGGTCTTCAGCGAGGTCACCTCCACCTGTTGGGCTGCGCTCCCTTGTTTCAGGTTCTCCACCTCCGTCTCACTGGTTGCCAGTCTGGTCGTCAGCGAGGTCACCTCCACCTGTTGGGCTGCGCTCCCTTGTTTCAGGTTCTCCACCTCCGTCTCACTGGTTGCCAGTCTGGTCGTCAGCGTGGTCACCTCCACCTGTTGTGCAGCGCTGGTCTGGGACAGACTGTTGTAGTCCTCCCTTAGGGTCTTTGTTTCGTCAGTAGTTTTGTAGAGAAGGGTTCTGATGTTGATTATTTGCTCCTGACTGAAAGTCAGAGTCGCTTGGAGCTCCTGCACCAGAGTTCCCAGATTGTACACTGTGTCTTTGAGTTCCGTAATCTCAGCCGAAACATCAAGATGGGGATTGACCGCAGCAGCAGCAGCAGCAGCAGAGCTCGGTCTCTCTGGCTGAGCTTCAGTCTGGGTGCTCCGAGTCTGAACTCCACCCAAGAAGAACAGCAGCACCAGCAGTGTGACTGCAGCTCTCATGTTTAAACTCTGTCTCTGTCTCTCAGTTAGTGTCTAAAGGTTATGAGCCTCAGCATCCAACCATCGTCTTTTTATAGCTCAGGGTGTCCTTGAATCAGATATTCCACGTCTTTGGGAGTGATATTAAGTCCAGGGCCACTGTGGCATTTTAGTGAAACTGCAAACATGGTGTTTGCCAGCTAGGTTGTGAGTGTTCGTTCAGTTATCGTTGTGGGAAAATGCAAATCTGGTTTCAGATCGTGATGTCAGATGTCATAGCCACAGCCATGTTATTCATTTTTCCATGAAAATAAAATAATGAAACGACCCAATTATATTATTAGTACATGTAGGCCCTATTCACAAGTTGTTCACAGCTTTTTGGATATCATCCAAATTAATTTATGAGTTGTAAGCCATCCTTAATTTATCATTTTGATATACAGTATATCTCGGTATTGTAATAGGATGCTTACTGAATGTGTTTGTGTCTGCCCCCTATAACTTTTGTGTGCTCGGCCCTCCTGCATGGTGCACAATATTTGTTCAGTTATCGGTGGGAAATAAGAAACCTTCCGCATGTGTTTGATACAAGTCCAGTATAGTTTTCTGAGCTTCAGAATTGAGTTTTAATAGCCCTCTTTTAAAGTGTATGGTTGATGAATAAAATCTTTACTGTTTTTGAATTATAGAACCCCCTGAGTTAACCCTATGAGCCCGACGGACGCAAAGTGCGTCAAAAAACGCACACATTTTCTTTGTTACATTGCTCCGCTATTATTAGTCACAGCGAGATGAAACTTATATTGCAGGAAAGAGCAGAACCGGGGCTTTCCAACGATACTAGACACTTGTCTGTACGATCAAGTATGAAAATAAAATAAAATGATGAAGTTAAATCAAAGTATATCATATTTACAGTCTATATTGCTCTGCGTTCACCGGCGCATCCAGAACTCTCGCTTAAATTACTCGCGGACCACGCATCGCACAGACATGACACGCATATCAAATGAAAGAGGAGAAGCAGAGCTTTGCATTGATACCAAATACATCGATCATTTCGTATTATAAAATCAGACGAAGTTACAAACAAATAATAATGTCATATATCTTTGGCTACCTTTACTCTCGTTTGATTTCCTCGTGAAATCGCGATCAAAAAGATTTGGCACGCATGTCAGATGACAGAGGAGAGCTAGAGCTATCCACAGATACCAAATACAACCTTCTAGGCCATAAAACAGACGAAGTGACAGCAAAATAATAACTTCATTTAGCTCCACTTACCTCGTGTTTTTGTGTGGAATAGCCTATGTTCATAATCCAATGTCATCATGTGTTTCTCTATGACAAGTCACGTTCATAACACAGTTTTGAGATCCTAGCACACTCCTGTATGGTATCCAATTCAAGACTCATATTGCATCCAAATTTGTTTGACAAATAAACACTTTTTGCCTTTACTTTGTTCATTGCAATGCAGTAAAACAAATATTATAGAGAATCATCATCTGTGGACGTCATGTGTGCTACCGCAAACAAGTCATGTAAGATCAGCTAGTGTCACAATATGGAGTGCAAAAAGTGCCAAAAAGTAATTTTTTCATCACTAAATAATAATTGCCATTTATTTCTGGAAGGCACACACCACATATTTCTGTAAATTGCTCAGCCCCGAAGTATACCTCCACCATGGTTCTTATATTGCCGTGTTCAGGACACTCAGGCCTACATAACCATGTAAGTTTGGTCGAGATGTGAGCTTGCTGTGGTGAGATACACATCAAAATGTAAGAATTTGTATAGTACGCTTTTCAACTTTTTATTATTTAAAAATCTAAATCAAATCAATGCAAGTATTTATACATGATATTGTGGCAGATATGGATAGCCTAGACTGTGCTGAAAAAAATAATATGTAGCTTGTGGGAATGGCACTTACAATGACCAGGATAAATGCTTCTAACTAGAGGTAGTGAAAATGCCCTTAAAACAGCTTAGGGCTCATAGGGTTAAATTGCTTTTCCACATTGTGCAACGAGTTCAGAGAATTAATATTGAAGTGAGATACAGCCAAAACACTAGAGCTCCTTCATCGGTGTCTTCATTGGAAATTTAAGACAAGCACTAGTATAAAGCCAACTTGATATGTCTTTTACAACAAGCAGACACAAAAATTATGAAATTAAGAAATTATTTTTATTGTCCAATATAAAACATTATGTGGCCCAGAATTATATCCCCACTGCTGCCCTCATAGAGGAAAGAGGAGGAAGCCGGTGAAGATGTTGTGATGGTTAACATCAGCATAGACCCTGGAGCCTGCAGGGAGTCGCATGTTAACTGCATCTCCCACCTCCAGCTGCAGAGTCACGCCACTGGAGAGATACGTGTCAAATTTGTTAGTGTCAAAGTCAGTCAAATACATGACCACCTTCTCATTCCTGTACATTGTTATGCCCATGGCGCGGTTACTGAGTTTATCCATGGCCGTGAATCTGAAGTAGTAGACTTCTGGTGATATACAGTAGTATGATACGGTGTTATGGTTGTTTGTTCAGTCGTGGGAAATCCCAAACCTGTCAACTGATGTGTGAGTCTAGGGTGTTAGGCATGAGTTTGCAATGCAAGTCCAATATATTGACTTCAGAGCTAGTTTTAAGTGACCCTCTGTGTACATCATCCATTACTCACTGAGCGGAAATATATTCCTGCAACCCTTTATAAAGATAGCATATCAAGTGTGCAAGCAAAAACTTAAAAATATACTGTATGTTGTTTACTCACTCTGGTAGTGCACTTAATTTCAAATTGTCATGACTTATGTTATGAATAAATATTGAGAGTTAAATGATCGGAATAAGGCTTGTTTTAATGTTAAAGTAAAGAAGGAACTTGTAGCTGCTACCTTTTTGTCTGTTTTGGACTGTGGAGACATTCTTTATATGATGCATGCATCAAAGTCTGTATTATGTTCACTGGATTCTGTTTACAATTCTGCCTTGACCACTGATTTATGTTAATGAAGGCCTTCGCCATTTGTGATCACCACCATGTAAATGTGAATTTTATTATATTCCCATAAGAGACCATACGATTTAATTAATGTTGAAAAACAGATTTTCCACTCTGTGGATATGGGCTATTAGACACGTCAATGTCCATTGCTCAGATTCCATTTGTCACACGTTGATAATAAATGCGCTTTTTAATTGATTTAGGGACAGTTTTTGTCATAATGACCAGCAGACAACATTGCAGTTTATGAATGCTTGCTTTAATTTTCAATTATTTACCACCAATATTTATTTATTCACCAATTTGCTGTAAATCATACTGAGGTTATGAGGCACAAACTTCAATCATGCTGATGTTCCTCTCCTCGTGTTGGCAGTCACTGACATCTTCTCATAGAGGAAAGACAAGGAAGCCAGTGAAGGTGCAGTGGTTATCCCCGTTGTCATAGAGCCAGCGGTTTGGAGGGAGTCGCATGTTAACTCTGTCTCCAGTCTCCAGCATCAGTGTCACACCACCATTGAGATAATAGAAAGTTCCATCTGTATTGTATTGCTCCAACCACATAATTTGATTAGAATTCTTATACATCCTTATGCCCATATGACGTTTATTCAGATTATCCCTTACTGTGAATCTGAAGTAGTAAACTCCCCTCACTGGAGCTGTGAAGATACCTGTATAAGTGCTGTAGGCCTGTCCAATGTTGGTGAGAGTTTCACTGAAGACCAGATTCAGTTCACGGCTCCCAGAAGATATGTAGCCGTCTCGTAGAGGAAGACCTGCTGTGAAGGCCACCTTGGGTTGTCCTGCAATCTGTCTTTTTAGGTTGTTCACTTCAGTTTTAGTCGCTGATTGGGCATCTGCCAATGCTGACAGATCAAGCCCTTGGGCATTATTCTGCCATTGTAGATTGTCCACTTCAGTCTCACTAATGTCTACTCTAGTCCTCAGTCTTGTCAGCTCTGCCTGTTGGGCTGCACTCTCTGCGACCATGTTTGACATTTCTGCCTTCATGGTGGTCATGTCTACCTGTAGTGCTGCTTTCTCCTCTGTCAAATCCTCCACCTCGTTCTTAATGGCCGTCAGCTGGGTCTTTTGGGCTTCACTTTCTTGAATTAGGTTCACCGTTTCAGTCTTCATGGTGGTCAGGTCTTCCTGTTGAGCTGTATTCTCTTTCTTCAGATTCTCCACATCGTTCTCATTTGTGTCCAGTCTAGCCTTCATTATTGTCAGTTCTCCCTCTTGTGCTGCATTGGCTTCAAACAGGTTCTGTATGTCAGTCCTTGTGGTGCTCATGTTTGCTTGTAGCGCTGTGCTCTCATCCTGCAGACCTTCTACTTCAGTCTTCACTGTTGTGAGTTCAAGATGTTGTGCTGCGCTTGATTTGATCAGGTTCATCACGTCAGTCTTCACTATGTTGATGTCTGCAGTCAGTGCTGTAAACTCTCCCTTCAGATTCTCTACATCATTCTCATTTGTGTCCAGTCTAGTCTTTAGTTTTGTCAGTTCTTTCTTTTGCACTGTACTTGCTTCAAACAGGTTCATCACTTCAGTCTTCACTGTATCGATGTCTGCCACCATTGCTGTGGTGTTGACCTTCAGATTCTCCACATTGTTCTCATTTGTGTCCAGTCGAGTCTTCAATATTGCCAGTTCTCCCTCTTGCGCTGTGCTTGCTTCAAACAGGTTCTTTATTTCGGTCTTCATGGTGCTCATGTTTGCTTGTAGCGCCATGCTCTCATCCTTCAGACCTTCTACTTCAGTCTTCACTGTTGTGAGTTCAAGATGTTGTGCTGCACTTGACTTCATCAGGTTCATCACGTCAGTCTTCACTGTGTTGATGTCTGCAGTCATTGCTGTGAATTCTCCCCTCAAATTCTCCACATCATTCTCATTTGCGTCCAGTCTAGTCTTTAGTTTTGTCATTTCTCCCTCTTGCGCTGTGCTTGCTTCAGAAAGGTCCATCACTTGAGTCTTCACTGTGTCAATGTCTGCCACCATTGCTGTGGTGTTGACCTTCAGATTCTCCACATCGTGCTCATTTGTGTCCAGTCTAGCCTCCAATATTGTCAGTTCTCGCTCTTGCGCTGTGCTTGCTTCAAACAGGTTCTGTATGTCAGTCCTTGTGGTGTTCATGTTTGCTTGTAGCGCTGTGCTCTCATCCTGCAGACCTTCTACTTCAGTCTTCACTGTTGTGAGTTCAAGATGTTGTGCTGCACTTGACTTCATCAGGTTCATCACGTCAGTCTTCACTGTGTTGATGTCTGCAGTCATTGCTGTAAACTCTCCCTTCAGATTCGCGACATCATTCTCATTTGTGTTCAGTCTAGTCATTAGTTTTGTCATTTCCCCCTCTTGCGCTGTGCTTGCTTTAAACAGGTTCATCACGTCAGTCTTCATTGTGTTGATGTCTGCTGTCATTGCTGTGACTTCTCCCTTCAGATTCTCCACATCGTTCTCATTTGTGTCCAGTCTAACCTTTAGTTTTGTCATTTCTCCCTCTTGCGCTCTGCTTGCTTCAAACAGATCCTTTATTTCGGTCGTTGTAGTGTTCATGTTTGCTTGTAGCGCTGTGCTCTCATCCTGCAGACCTTCAACTTCAGTCTTCACTGTTGTGAGTTCAAGATGTTGTGCTGCACTGGACTTCATCAGGTTCATCACGTCAGTCTTCACGGTGTTGATGTCTGCAGTCATTGCTGTAAACTCTCCCTTCAGATTCTCCACATCATTCTCATTTGTTTGCAGTCTACTCTTTAGTTTTGTCAGTTCTTTCTTTTGCGCTGTACTTGCTTCAAACAGGTCCACCACTTCAGTCTTCACTGTGTTGATGTCTGCCACCATTGTTGTGCTGTTCACCTTCAGATTTTCTAAGTCATTCTCATTTGTGTCCAGTCTAGTCTTTAGTTTTGTCATTTCTCCCTCTTGTGCTGTGCTGGCTTCAAACAGGTTCTGTAAGTCAGTCCTTGTGGTGTTCATGTTTGCTTGTAGCGCTGTGCTCTCATCCTGCAGACCTTCTACTTCAGTCTTCACTGTTGTGAGTTCAAGATGTTGTGCTGCACTTGATTTCATCAGGTTCATCACGTCAGTCTTCACTATGTTGATGTCTGCAGTCATTGCTGTAAACTCTCCCTTCAGATTCTCCACATCATTCTCATTTGTGTCCATTCTAGTCTTTAGTTTTGTCATTTCTTCATCTTGTGCTGTGCTTGCTTCAAACAGGTTAATCACTTCAGTCTTCAATGTGTTGATGTCTGCCACCATTGCTGTGACTTCTCCCTTCAGATTCTCCACATCGTTCTCATTTGTGTCCAGTTTAGTCTTTAGTTTTGTCAGTTCTCCCTCTTGCGCTGTGCTTGCCTCAAACAGGTTCTTTATTTCGGTCTTCATGGTGCTCATGTTTGCTTGTAGTGCTGTGCTCTCATCCTTCAGACCTTCTACTTCAGTCTTCACTGTTGTGAGTTCAAGATGTTGTGCTGCACTTGATTTCATCAGGTTCATCATGTCCGTCTTCATGGTGCTTATGTCTGCCGCCATTGCTGTGTTCTCTCTCTTCAGATTCTCCATCTCAGTCTCACTTGTGGCCAGTCTGGTGTTCAGCACAATCAACTCTTTTTTGCGTGACTCATTTTCCTCGATCAGGGTCATCATTTCGGTCTCCATGTTGGCCATTCCTGCCTGTAGTAATGCATTCTCTCGTTTGAGACTGTCCACTTCAGTTGCACTTGTGTCCAGCTTGTCCTTCAGAATCGTCATTTCTGCCTCTTGTGCTGTGTCGCGCTGTTGGAGTTTACCAACTTCGACCTCAACTTGAGCTATCTGTTTTTTGCTATTGGCTAGCTCTGCCCCCAACTTCATCACAATGACACCTAGCATGTCCACTTCATCATCTCGTCGAGGCAGGTCAACAGAAGTGCCAGACTGGGGAGTGACTGTAGCAGCAGCAGCAGAAGCAGCCCCAGTGCTCTGGCTCTCCATCTGAGCGTCAGGCTGGGTGCTCCGAGTCTGAACCCCACCCATGGAGAACAGCAGCACCAGCAGTGTGACTGCAGCCCTCATCTTTTGAAAGTTTAAACAAGTCTTTGTCTGAACTGGTCTTCTCAGAGTTCAACTGAGAAGCTACTGAAATTGTGAAGTTCAGTGCTTCTGTCACCACCTTTTATACCCGAGCTGACCATTTACGTAAGCCGTTTCATCATCTTTTGGGTGAAAAATATTTCTATGAATTGAGGAAAGCGGGAGATAAGGGTGTGCCAGAATCGATTGCTCTTGTGGGAATGTATAAAGCTGTTTTGCCCCATATGGATGCCATAGAATGAGAGAGTTTCTAATCTAACAGTGTCTACATTGTGAGCACATTTCTACTGGTTTATGACTAATAGCTTATTGCTGTTTTTATTTGGGTCACATTAGATATATCAACTGTTCAGTAGTATGTTCAGTGAGTCATAGCCACAACAATGTAATATCCATAATAGTGTTTTTTGGTTTATTCAGTCGTCACTCTTAGTATCAGTCTGTCTTTGCTACAGCTGCCCTGCCCCCCCCCCCCCCCCCCCCCCCACACACACACACACACACACACACCAATTTTGGGGACTACGATTCACGGGACACTGAAGCACCAGGACACATGAAACTTGGTGGGAAGCTTCAGCTATTAGCACCCCTATTACTGATAAGCTGTTAATTCATGTACTGTTTTGCTTAGAAAGGAACTTGTAGCTGCTACCTTTTTGTCTGTTTTGGACTATGGAGACATTCTTTATATGATGCATGCATCAAAGTCTGTTACGTTCACTGGATTCTGTTTACCTTTCTGCCTTGCGTTTTGTCGTTAAGCCTGAGTGTTCTACACATCACTGCAGCTGATAGTTTATCTGGTTGGCCTCCCTTCTCAAGTCGTAGACAGCATCACTGGCTTATCTTTATTTATAAGGCAGTCATAGAATTGTTCCCCTCTTATTTATCAGTTTAGTCTCCAATAGAAAACAATAGGTACAATCTTAGGTCTAATAACAGCGTTCTTTTTACTACACCTGCCGTACGATCTGAATTTGGTAAGACTGCTTTCCGTTACAATGGCCCTTCAACCTAGAATGCTTTGAAACAGTAGAAGTGTTAAGTACTTTTATTTCACTTAATGAATTTTATTCACATGTTTCAGAGATCTTCAGGTATAAATGTAATTGCATGTACTCTTCTACTCTTGTGTTTTAAGTGTTGCCCTTCTTGGCCAGGGGCCATTTGAAAAAGACTGCAGTCTCAGTATGACCCCCCTGGTTAAATAAAGGAAAAACAAAATAAATACAAATGCTGCCGTATTTTAGGAGTGAACAGTTGTATCATTTTAAAGGTATAGACTGCCTGTAAACACCCAAAGTGTCAGTTTCCTTGTATGTCTCATCACATGTGACATAGCATCTGACTGGAGACCCTGCTTCCTCACTGCCCCGTGTTGAATATGGTGGTCCTTATTTAACCTTTTTGCAAAATGTTAGTGTCTTAACCCCTTAGCCTTTGCTTGCCTATTCCTCATGCAGTTTAAGTATATATATATATATATATATATATATATATATATATAAAGCTTTATTGCAGACACAGGTCCATATCACAGTACACACACATAATAAATAGTATAAAAGGGGATACAAAATGCATAAGAAATCACATATTATCCTATAGGACATACAAACAATTGCACCAATGCCTTCTTAGCCTAGAAGTGAATCTATAGCAGCTTTTCAGAGGGTTGACTAAATATACTCTTTCAGTCTCTGCATTTATCCCAATTTGTGAATTAGTGAAACATACAGAGGTGAGGTGAAGCATCCACTAACACGGAGCAGTGAGCTGTCTGCACGGGGAGCAGTGAGGAGTTAGTGAGCAGTGCGGAGTTAGTGAGCAGTGCACAACCACTCCCCCACTCACATTTTTTCCCTATTGTTCGTGATTCGAACCGGCAACCCTTCAGTTACAAAAGTCACTCAAAGTCCTAACCAGTAGGCCACGGCTGTTCCGTGGATACAATTGTTTGAATGTTTTAATGAAGACCAAAAAAGTGCTCTAAACCCACAATAACCGAGGTGATCATTAATAGAAATATGTATTGATTCAACCAGGAAAGGTAAAACTGCTAAACCGGGTCATGGATGGGTTCATTTGGATTTAGTTTCTTCAATAAGTAAACTGAGTATGTATCTAAAATACATATTTAGGAATATATGGTGCATTAAATGCTTTTATAGAGATTTATTTTTAATTTTACCAGCTAGTTGCAATACCAATTCAAATGATCTTTTTTTATGACAATCATCAGAATCTCAAAAGTGTAAAGCTATTGAGCTACCAGTAATTATTATGCTACTGCCATGAAAATTGGCATGCTGTATTTTCTCATATAAATGAACAATTTGAAGGGTTAAGAGCATGACAATTGAAAACTACTTAAAATAAGGACCACCCTAGTGTTGAAGGCCAAGAAGAGAGTCGGAAGGTGTTCATGACCACTGATTTATGTTAATGAAGGCCTTCGCCATTTGTGATCACCACCATGTAAATGTTCATTTTATTGTATGTCCGTAAGAGACCAGAAGATTTAATTAACGTTGAAAAACAGATTTTCCACTCTGTGGATATAATGTCCATTACTCAGATTCCAATTGTCACACGCTGATAGTCAATTCACAATGTCTCAGAATGACCAGCAGACAACATTGCAGTTTATGAATGCTTGCTCTATTTTTCAATTATTTAATACACCAACTTGCTGTAAATCATACTGAGGTTATGAGGCACAAACTTCAATCATGCTGATTTGGGCTGTTCGATTTTGCCCAAAAACAAAATCTCGATTTTCTTCTCTCAAAATGATTCATTTTAAATTATTAATATTAAGAACAATTATTGAACTTTTGCCACAAAATTCAACACTTGCAAACTTAAATACCTTCATTTCCCTAGAAAATAGATTTTACGATTTCACCTTTTTAACATCGTCCTAAACACATAATTGCAATTTACGATTTTAAATTGATTATTTGCACAGCCCTAATGCTGATGTTCCTCTCCTCGTGTTGGCAGTCACTGACATCTTCTCATAGAGTAAAGACGAGGAAGCCAGTGAAGGTGCAGTGGTTATCTATATTATCATAGAGCCAACGGTTTGGAGGGAGTCGCATGTTAACTCTGTCTCCAGTCTCCAGCATCAGTGTCACACCACCATTGAGATAATTTAGATTTTCGTTGTATTGCTCCAACCACATAATTTGATTAGAATTCTTATACATCCTTATGCCCATATCACGTCTACGTATATCCCTTACTGTGAATCTGAAGTAGTAAACTCCCTTCACTGGAGCTGTGAAGAAACCTGTATTAGAGCTGTAGCCATTTCCAATGTTGGTGAGAGTGTCACTGAAGACCAGATTCAGTTCTTTGCTCCCAGAAGATATGTATTCCTCTTTTAGAGGAAGACCTGCTGTGAAGGCCACCTTGAGTTGTCCTGCTGCAATCTGGCTCTTTAGGTTGTTTACTTCAGTTGCAGTTGCTGATTGGGCATCTTCCAATGCTGTCAGATTAGCCCCTTGGGCATTATTCTCCCATTGTAGATTGTCCACTTCAGTCTCACTAATGTCTACTCTAGTCCTCAGTCTTGTCAGCTCTGCCTGTTGGGCTGCACTTTCTGTGACCAAGTTTGACATTTCTGCCTCCATGGTGGTCATGTCTGCCTGTAGTGCTGCTTTCTCCTCCGTCAAATCCCCCACCTCGTTCTTAATGGCCGTCAGCTGGGTCTTTTGGGCTTCACTTTCTTGAATTAGGTTCACCGTTTCAGTCTTCATGGTGGTCAGGTCTTCATGTTGAGCTGTATTCTCTTTCTTCAGATTCTCCACATCATTCTCATTTGTGTCCAGTCGAGTCTTCATTATTGTCAGTTCTCCCTCTTGTGCTGTGCTTGCTTCAAACAGGTTCTTTATTTCGGTCGTTGTGGTGCTCATGTTTGCTTGTAGCGCTGTGCTCTCATCCTGCAGACCTTCTACTTCAGTCTTCACTGTTGTGAATTCAAGATGTTGTGCTGTGCTTGATTTGATCAGGTTCATCACGTCAGTCTTCACCGTGTTGATGTCTGCAGTCATTGCTGTAGAGTCTACCTTCAGATTCTCCACATCATTCTCATTTGTGTCCATTCTAGTCTTTAGTTTTGTCATTTCTCCCTCTTGCGCTGTGCTTGTTTTAGAAAGGTCCATCACTTGAGTCTTCATTGTGTCAATGTCTGCCACCATTGCTGTGCTGTTGACCTTCAGATTCTCCACATCATTCTCATTTGTGTCCAGTCTACTCTTTAGTTTTGTCAGTTCTGTCTTTTGCGCTGTACTTGCTTCAAACAGGTTCATCACGTCAGTCTTCACTGTGTCGATGTCTGCCACCATTGCTGTGCTGTTGACCTTCAGATTCTCCACATCGTTCTCATTTGTGTCCAGTCGAGTCTTCATTATTGTCAGTTCTCCCTCTTGCGCTGTGCTTGCTTCAAACATGTTTTGTATTTCGATCTTTGTGGTGTTCATGTTTGCTTGAAGCGCTGTGCTCTCATCCTGCAGACCTTCTACTTCAGTCTTCACTGTTGTGAGTTCAAGATGTTGTGCTGCAGTTGATTTCATCAGGTTTATAACGTCAGTCTGCACTATGTTGATGTCTGCAGTCATTGCTGTAAACTCTCCCTTCAGATTCTCCAAATCATTCTCATTTGTGTCCATTCTAGTCTTTAGTTTTGTCAGTTCTTTCTTTTGCGCTGTACTTGCTTCAAACAGGTTCATCACGTCAGTCTTCACTGTGTCGATGTCTGCCACCATTGCTGTGCTGTTGACCTTCAGATTCTCCACATCGTTCTCATTTGTGTCCAGTCGAGTCTTCAATATTGTCAGTTCTCCCTCTTGCGCTGTGCTTGCTTCAAACAGGTTCTGTATTTCGATCTTTGTGGTGCTCATGTTTGCTTGTAGTGCTGTGCTGTCATCCTGCAGACCTTCTACTTCAGTCTTCACTGTTGTGAGTTCAAAATGTTGTGCTGCACTTGACTTCATCAGGTTTATCATGTCCGTCTTCATGGTGCTTAAATCTGCCGCCATTGCTGCGTTCTCTCTCTTCAGATTCTCCATCTCAGTCTCAGATGTGACCAGTCTGGTCTTCAGTACTGTTAGATCTGCCTCTTGTACTGCATTGTCTTTCTTCAGATTTTTCACCTCTGTGTCACTAGTGTTCAGTCTGGTGTTCAGCACAATCAGCTCTTTTTTGTGTGACGCATTTTCCTCGATCAGGGTCATCATTTCGGTCTCCATGTTGGCCATTCCTGCCTGTAGTAATGCGTTCTCTCGTTTGAGATTGTCCACTTCAGTTGCACTTGTGTCCAGCTTGTCCTTCAGAATCGTCATTTCGGCCTCTTGTGCTGTGTCGCGCTGTTGGAGTTCACCAACTTCAACCTCAACTTGGGCTAGCTGTTCTTTGCTGTGGGTTAGCTCCACCTTCAACCCCATCACAGTGGTAGATAGTTTCTCTACTGTATCACTTAGCTGATTGAGGTCCACAGAAGTGCCCGGCTGGGAAGTGACAGTAGCTCCCGTGGTGTGGCTCTCCATCTGAGCGTCAGGCTGGGTGCTCCGAGTCTGAACCCCACCCATGGAGAACAGCAGCACCAGCAGTGTGACTGCAACCCTCATCTTTGGAAAATCTTCAAAAAACAGTCTTTGTCTAAACAGGTCTTCTCAAGTCTTAAACTGATGAGCTCCTTAAATTGTGAAGTGCGATGCTTTGGTCACCACCTTTATACCTGATCTGATCATTATGTAACCCATGTCATCATCTTTTGGATAAAAATAATTTATTTTAGTAGAGGAAAGCGGGAGATTAGGGTTAATATAAACGTGAATCGGTCACTGTTGTGAGAATTTATACAGCTGTTACATCCCTGGTTATTCAAGGGCATTTTGAATGTGGGTGCCTTAGAATGAGAGTTTTTAGTCCAACAGTATCTACATTGCATACACATTTCTAAGGTTCATGACTATCTCTTATTATCGCTTATTTTTTATTTAGTTTTTGTTACGGTCACATTATACTGTATATTGAACAGCTGTTCAATAGGTTGTCCGTAGCCACAACAATGAATAAACAACCAACCACTATTATGGATATAACAGCCATTACACTTAGTATCAATCTGTCTTTGCTATGGTGAGAAGTGCTCTTCTGCACTCTTCTGTGCTGGCCGTCATAGAGGCTCATACAGTTGGTCTGTGTATATGACACGCCTGCTTTTATACGGATATATGCTTACAACAACTCTGAAAGGCAGTTATGTTTTAGGTTGTGTTAGGTTTTATAAGTCATATAGGTTTTATCAATGTTTTTTTTTTGTTTGTTTTTTTTTCTCCCTCTCACCAATTTTTGGACGATGATTCCTGGGACACTGAAAATCTTGGCGGGCATGTGGCCTCACTAGGCTGCTCAGGAATTGAAGCTTTTGGAAAAACGGCGTCAGCTACCAGCACCCCTATTACTGATGAGCTGTTAATTCATGTATTTGTTTGTTTTGTCTGTTTTCCAGTATTGAGATCGAGGACTCAGAGGCCGTCGGCATCTCCAACATCATCAGTAACCTGATCACCACGTTCCCCCGGAGCATCCTCACAGCGTTGCCTAGCGACCTCTTCTCCTCCTTCATCAACTGCCTGACTCTCCTCACATGCTCTTTTGGACGCAGCGCTGCCCTAGAGGAAGTGGTGAGTACTGCACGCCGCTGACCCTATCGCACCACATTCACTCAGCTTACAGCTCTCACAAAGTACTATTCCCATTACATTACTGGTCAAAGATGAAAAATCATTATATGGATAAGTGGTGGGTTGATGTTGATTATATGTTTCGTGTGTGTATGTGCTTGTGCACTTGGTGGCTTGCGTGTGTGTGTGCGCGTGTGTGTGTGTGTGTGTGTTTGTGTGTGTGTGTGTGTGCGCCCGTGTGTGTGTTCCACAGCTGGATAAAGACGACATGGTGTACATGGAGGCCTACGATAAGCTGCTGGAGTCGTGGCTGACGCTGGTGCAGGACGACGAGCACTTCCCTCGCGGCTGCTTCGTCCAGCCCGCCGTGCAGGTCTTCAACTCCTACATCCAGTGCCACCTGGCCGCGCCCGACGGCACCAGGAACCTGGTAAGGACTGTGTGTGTGTGTGTGTGTGTGTGTGTGCATTGGGTATGTATTAGCATTTGCCTCTACCATGTCTTTGGGTCAGTGTCAGCTATGTGTCAGCTTGTATGTGGATTGTGGACAGTTATATCTTTAACTGTGTGCCTGTCTGTGACTTGCGGCTGTTTTGTGTCCGTATAGATATCTGTATATCAATCACTGTGTGTGTGTGCGTGCGAGAGATTATCTGTCTGACTTGCGGTAGTGAGTTGCCTTGTGGTGAATCTGCACATAGCTCCTGGTGAGCACAGAGCGTCCTCCCTCACACCCAATCATATCGCCCCCTGATGGCTGACGAGCCGTCCAGACTGCATAGCCGCGCTGTCAGTCTCCTGGTCTAGTCAGGCCTGTGGGCCCGGCGTCTGGAAATAAAGCCTGTCGAGAGGGATCCGTCACAGCCCTGTGACAAGGACGCTAAATAGCCTCGTCCTCCTCCCTGCTTCGTCTTTTGGCTTCTTTTTTTTTTTTACTGTCTGTGTAACCGTTTGTGTCTTTGAGACATGATGAGTTCATGTGTAAGTTTCTGCTTTTTTCTTTTATTGATATCATTAAATCATCTCTCACGCTCTTTTGATCTTGCTCTCTCTCCCCCCTCCCCCTCTCTCTCTCTATCTCTGCCTCTCTCTCTCTCTCTCTCTATCTCTTTCTCTCTCGCTCTCTGTCTCTCTCCCTTTCCCTCTCTCTCTCTCGTTCCCCCTCTTTCAGACGGCGAACGGCGTGGCGTCTCATGATGAGGATGAGATAAATGAGCTCCAGGAGGATGACCGGGAACTGTTCTCAGACCAGTTGGCCAGTATTGGCATGCTGGGCCGCATCGCATCCGACCACTGCATCCCCCTTCTTACCAGGTACACACACACACGCACACACACACACACACTCACTCTCTTACACACACACACACATACACACACACACACACACACACTCAACTGCATCCCCCTCCTAACCAGGTACACACACACACACACACACACACACGCACACACACAGGCACACACACACCACATCCCCCTACTCACCAGATACTCTGACACTCTCTTTCTCTCACACACACACACACACACACACCACATCTCCACTCCACACCAGTGTCAATACTGCACATGTCCTAGTGCCCCCCCCCCCCCCCCCCCCAACAACCACAGACACTCTATTGCCCTCTGCGACTTGTACATCTGTCATGACCTTTGACCTTTCGGCCCCCAGCTTACTGGAGGACAGGGTCACACGGCTGCACGGCCAGCTCCAGCGACACCAGCAGCACCTCATGTCCTCGCCGGACCCTAGCTCAGTGGACCGGAAGGTTCTAGACGACCTCTACGAAGACATTCATTGGCTCATACTAGTTACAGGTGAGACCCCCTCAGCCTGTAGTC